>NW_004567133.1:19619114-19629313 GCF_000260355.1 Condylura cristata | reverse complement strand
CGCGGCGGGGCGGACGCGCCTACCTGTCGCATCCCGCGAACTTTCCGGGCGCCCGGCAGCCGTCGGGCCGGTTCCGGCGTGCTCGCGGCCGGGGGGAGTCGCGCTCTGGCCTCTCGTTTCCTCTGCGGACGTTGTCACTCGTCCCCTGGGCAGGACAGTTGGACAGTGGCGGAGAGACGCCCTCTTCCCACGCCCAGGGCTGCGTGGTCTTCGAGAGTGCGGGGTCAGGGCCCGGCGTGACCGGGTCCCCGGCCGCCCCGCGGCCCCCGCGGCCGCAGGACCGTCGTCTCTAGTACTCGGGCCCCTCTGCGTCATGGTCCCGGCGGCTTGAGCGGTTTACCGGAGAGCGCAGCCGGCCCCGGCCCCCAAGATGGCAGCTAAGATGGAGATAACTTTGAGGTCGCAGCCCGACGCTCAGACCTCCTCCAGACAAGAGAGACACATCATCGCAAGGCTGGAAGATAAGCGGGGGTCCCCGCCCCCCAAAGACTGCCCGGACCCTGAGCTCTGCCGCCAGAACTTTCGGCGGTTTTGTTATCAAGAGGTGACTGGACCCCAAGAGGCACTGTCCCGGCTCCGCCAGCTCTGCCGCCAGTGGCTGCAGCCGGAGCTGCGCACCAAGGAGCAGATCCTGGAGCTGCTGGTGCTGGAGCAGTTCCTGACCATCCTGCCCCCCGAGATCCAGGCCCGGCTTCGGCATCGGTGTCCAGCGAGCAGCAAGGAGATGGTGACCCTGGTGGAGGAGTTTCACAGAGCGCCCAAGAGGCCCAAGCAGTGGGTGAGGACGGGCATCCGCCCAGGTTCTCCTTTTCACCTGGGTGGTGCTTGGCCCTAGTTGGAGGCCAGACATGGACTGGACGTCTGCAAACACCACCCTGCACCCCATTTAGGCTTCCAGGGGGATGTGGCAGGTTTTCAGAAAACCAGCTGCAGACACTCCAGTGAGGAGGTAGAGAGGTTCTTCCCCTTATGGGCCCAAGACCTGAGAGAGGCCTGCCCCCCAAGTTTCCCTACACTCGGGATTCTTAGCAGCCTTTGTGGGCACTTCAGAGGACCATGCCCAGTGAGGCCCCTTTGGATCAGGAAGTTTCAGCCTAGTTACCTCCCGCCCCCCCCTCCCCAAGTCACACCCAGACTGGGCCAAGGCAGGAAGCAGCCCAGGGCCCCGGGCAGTGGAGGCGGGCAGGGCGGGCTGGGGGCTCTCAGAGCCTGGCAGCTGCGGCTACGGGCACCTCCTTGCAGCGCCCTCGGCACAGCTTACAGCCTCAGCGCGGCCCCTTCCTGGGGGTGAGCACGGGGCGGGAGCCCCCGGCCTCGTGGCCGAACCTGGCATTTATGCAGCCCCCCAGGTGTGGGGGCTGCCGCACCGGAAGTTGCAGCCGCAGTCTTCACTGGCACGCCCTTCCCTTTGCTGCCTTTGAGCACGTAAGCCTCGGTCAGACCCGCCACCTCCCGGCCCACTGTCAGGAACTCCTGGGGCAGCGGGGCTGGAGGGGGTGCGAGCCCCAGCAGTCAGTCCCCAGGCTGGGTCCCCAGGCTGCGCGCTGACCTGGCGGCTCTTCCCAGGTGGCCGTCTGCATGCAGGGGCAGAAGGTGCTCTTGGAGAGAACTGGAGCTCAGCTTGGCGAGCAGGTGCTGCCGGACTTTCAGCTGCAGACTCCTAGGAGACACCCCAGGGAGAGTGCTCCAGGGGAGCCTTTCCTGGCAAGAATCCAGGACCAGCTGAGCCCCCACCCCTGGGGAAAATCCCCACTTCTCCAGGAACCGCCTCCCAGGTCGACTGGGACAGGTAAACATTCCGCCTCCCCAGCCTTGGCCGCAGTGAGAGCCACGTTCTGCGGGTGCGCGCTGCGCGGTTGATTCTGATGTCTGTGGTCCCCGATCGCAGTGACACCGCCCGAAGCATGTTCATATCATTACCCGCTAACGAGGGCTCGGTCATCCAGGGCCCAGATGTTTTAGTGCCCAAGTATTATTCTCGCCCCTTTCAGAGCTGAAGACAGCTCCAGACACCAGCCGCGGGGCTCCGTGTGAGGTGGCCGAGTCCATCTCCTGCCCTGGTGAGTGTCCTGCGGGCGCAGGAAGAGCTCCGCGTGGCCTCCCGCCCTCCCTCCTCCTGTGACCCGTCCATCTGTAACCCGCTGTGCGCATCCTCCGCCCTGGTGATGCCAGCGTGGGGCTGGCCCCGCTTTCGTCTTCTGAGCGCTCAGGCCGAATGACAGTGACACTTCGGTCAGTCTTGGTGATGTGACGACGGTAAAGTCAGCAGCGTGGAGGGCTGTAAAAGGACCTCCTTGCCTTAAGATCTGTGCATTTCGTGAACCCGTGGCTGGACCACCCTTGCGCTCAGCAGAGAGCGCGCCCGGGCCTCGGCCCTGCAGAAAAGCATTGCGACTCAATGGAGGCTCTGCCCCGCCAGCGCCCCCCGGCCACCCTGCCGTGCAGCCGCAGCAGCTGGCTGTGTGATGCCCCTACTCTGTCCACTGCCCCCCAGAGGGGACGTGCCCCTCATCACCAGCCTTCTCAGCTGTGTCCCCAGCCTTCGCCACTGAGCACCCAGAGCGTCTCGGGTTTAGTTACGGAGATACAACTCACTGTCAGGCTTACCTTTAAAGGGCACGGTTCGACGCGGCCTCCCTGATGGCGCAGTGGGTTAGGGTGCGGCACCGCCAGCGAGCCGGTGCACACGACACAGACCTGTCCTGACCCCTCGGCAGTGGACTTTGTCCATCTGCCTGTTCTGCTCCCCACGGTCTCTGGTGAATCACCAGCCGGTACCCCAGTTCTGTATGCAGAAGTAAATCCATCTTTAAAAAGACATACATACAATGCATCACCTTTTGATATTGTAGGCATAGATTTGTGGCTTCTCTGCTGAGCACTGCTTTCGGGACTCATGCACGTAGCAGTCAGTGCTCTGGTTTCTGTGGCATGTTGAGTAACGTGTGCATGGACAGGCATTTTGTGTAGCCATCCATGACTGGTGACTCTGCTTGCTTCCCCATTTGGCTTTTGTCAATCTGCTGCTGTGAACGTGAGTGTACACACTTTCCTGGGGACGCGTATGTTAAGTTCCCCTGTGCATCGCTGTGTGTAGAATCGCCGGGCCACATGGTGACTGCATCTAACCTTCGGAGTAACGGCCAAACTGTTTCCAAAGTAACTGCCCTGTTTTTCGTGCCCACTGACAGTCTATGGGAATCTGTTTCTTCACATCCTTGTCGACACTTGCTGGTCTTTTTTGATTATAGTCATCCTCTGACGTGTTTTTTAAAATTTAATTCAATTTAGTTTTGCATAGAAGAGCTGGAGTTTAGGCCAGGGGAGTGGGGTGCAGCGAGAACTCGGCAGAACGGGCGGTTTCTCTTTCATTGTTGAGTTATGAGTTCTTTATGTATTTTATATGCCGCCTATACCTTGCAGGTATCTTCTGTGGGTTGTCTTTTCTGTTTGATAGTATTCTTTAAGCACAAACATTTTAAGTTCTGAGGCAGTCCAACTTATTTTTTATTTGCTTGTACGCTTGGTGACAGATCTAAAATACCATCTTCTCATCGCCTAATCCTCAGCGGTAAACATTTCCACCTGTATTTCCCCAGAGTTCAGCCCTTACTTTTAGGCCTCTGATCCTGTTTGAGACTGTTTTTGTTATGGGCTTTAAATGTGCAAACCCAGTTTTTGTGGCACCATTTGCTGAAGAGTTCTTTCCCCGCTGAATTACCTGACTGCCATGTTGAGACTCGGTTAACTGTTATTGATTGGATTGTTTATTTAAATCTGATATTGCATAAACTTTTTCAGTTCCTTAGTCACTTTAGTTACATTTCAAGTGCTGAGGAGCCACTTGTGCTGCCGCACTGAGTATCACACACACATTGTCCACGTCAGGAAGCCCACTGGGTAATGCAGACTCGACCCTTGGGCCTACACACACATCGCTGCAGCTCATCTCCACCTGATTCTTTATTTTTTAAAGATTTACTTATTTCTGCACACAGAACTGGGGGTACAGGCCAGTGTGGTGAGAGGCTTCACCAGAGACAGAGCAGGGAGCAGAACAGGCAGATCAACGAAGTCCACTGCTGAGAAGAGCAGTGGGCGGGTGAGGAGAGGTCTGCCGCGCCCTGGGGTCACCTCTGGGGCCTGCAATGGAACTCACACTGAAGAGGCTGCAGCTGGCTTGCAGCGCTGCGTCCTCACTACTGTGCCCACAGGGAGGGCCCCAAACTGATTTTTTTTTTTTAAAGATTTATTTATTTATTTGTGCATACAGAACTGGGGTACAGGCCAGAGGCTCAGGGGCGGTGAGAGGCTTCACCAGAGACAGAGTGGGGAGCAGAACAGGCAGATCCACGAAGTACACTGCTGAGGGAAGCAGCGGGCGGCCAGGAGAGGTCTGGCTCGCCATGTGGTCTCCTCCGGGGCAGGCTGCAGGCGGGAATCGAACTCATGAGGAAGTGGCTTCAGATTCTCAGCGCTGTGCTTTAACCCGCTGCGCCACCAGGGAGGGCCCCAAACTGATTTTTAATCCTGGTGGTCAGAAGTGATAGAATTGCTTTAATGAGAACACAATGTCTAGCTCACACACCAGTTTCTAGACACTTACGCTGCCAATTTTGTAATGAAAGAAACACCGTGTTCGTGGCGTTACATCCTCTAGAGAGGCAGTGGCAGTCTCTCAGTGCCTATATGGTTGTGGTGTTGAAGTCTCAGCTCTCTTCTTTCTCCCTCAGTGTTGCTGATTGGCTCTGATGGGTTTGCTTTGCCTTGTTTTCCCCTGCCTGTAGCTCTCCCTGGTAAGGGGGCGTGGGGATGGAGAACTTGGCTCATAATTCTAGTATCGATCAGGATCACCCAGGAGCATGTTAAGTGTATAAATTTCCAGACCTCATGCCTCACCCACCCCTAAATCTGACTCAGCGTTGTGGGGCAGTGGGGCAGGCTACCTGGCTGGACAAATGCCCCAGGTGAATCTAACGCATGTAACCGTGGGAGGCCGGACTGTGAGAACTGCCGTGTTTCTCACAGCTCTTGCTGAGTGTCCTTCTTCAAAGTTCAGTGAGATATTTCTTTCTAATTATAGAAGCCCCCAGAATGAAAAGTGACAACAAGGAAAATCCCCAGCAAGAGGGAGCTAAAGGAGCAAAGGCTTGCGTCCCGTCAGCCGGCAGACCCAGAGGCCGTGGTCTGCAGAACCCTGAGCCGAGAGCTGCGAACAGGAGTGAAACCCGCTTATTGCACAGGCGTAGCAGCCCCCCAAAAGCGCAAAAGCCATTGACTCATGTCCAGCGACACTGCAGGGAAATGGAATTCCTCAGCAGCTCCCTGAAGAGCCACCCACTGAGGGAGCTAAAGAAAAGCAAAGGAAGTAAGAGGAGCCTGAGCAACCGTCTGCAGCGCCTCAGTCACCAGCCCACCCGCTCTGTGAAGAAGCCCTACAAGTGCGATGACTGTGGGAAAAGCTTCACCTGGAACTCAGAGCTGAAACGACACAAACGAGTCCACACAGGGGAAAGGCCCTACACGTGTGGAGAGTGTGGGAACTGCTTCGGGCGGCAGTCAACCCTGAAGCTGCACCAGAGGATCCACACTGGCGAGAAGCCCTACCAGTGCGGCCAGTGTGGGAAAAGCTTTCGGCAGAGCTCAAACCTTCACCAGCACCACAGACTCCACCATGGTGACTGAACACAGGTGTCATTCTGTCTGTTCCGAAGGAAGGTGTGTGTGCTGCTCCTTCCCCTTACCTGCATGTAAATCACAAAGACTGTGTGATTGCAAGGAGAGCAAGAGGTCTCTGAGGAGTGACGGTGCACATCTGACGGACAAGGAGTCCCAGGAGACCTGAGGGGTGAGACAGTGGCAGGTCGTGCATCGGGTCACAGGATGGTGCTCTTGGTTGGAGCGAGGACAGCTGCTGAGGGAGAACAGGGTGGTCCTGCAGGTGTGTCCTTGTGAGGTCTCCCTCCCCTGCTGCTTTATGTGTTTAGCCTCTAAAATACGTGGAAAGGTAAATTCTGTCCCAACTGTATATGCATTTGCTACCGTGCCAGACAATCTCTATGATGCACATACACATCATTCTTTCAGAAAAAGGAGTGCGCACCGGATTAGGAGAAACCCCCAACAGCCGTCGGGTACCCGCGACTCCTGGCCATGGCACATGGAGCAGGAGCACAGCCGCACAGCCTCTGCGCGGGCTCCATCCCAGCACAGCGCTACTGACACGCTGCACACCACAGACAGCTGAGCATTTTTTATCAAAGCACTTTGATTTAGAAAATCTTCAGAGCTGCTGCAACCCTAGTTGGTCAATAAAGCTCGCCCAGAAGCAGGTGGTAGTGCAGACTGGGAGTGTGCCAAAGGGCATCTTCTCTCTTTTCTCGAGTGACAGCTTTAATAACAAAAATGTTAGTGTGATGAAATGTTCTGGATTATTTCTGGATTATTTCTGTACATTTACTATGAATCATTGAACTATTAATTTTATGATATATAATTTATACCTCAATGAAGCTTGTTAAAGTGGAATATAAAGCAGAATATATATGAAATGTTAAAAGCCTTGAATTTCTATGATCACACCCCTTCTTTTCTTCAAAGTGGAAATAAAATCCCAGTGTTCAGCTGTCGCCCTGGGCGAGCCAATTAGTCTCTCGGTTTAGAGAACGCTCGGAGATGGCCACGCCACCTCGAGCAAACAGGCCAGCATTCTCACCCTAGAAGTCAGCGTCCTCCAAGGGGCACCCGTCGGGCTGTGGCCTGTGCTGCCCCCCGCCCCCGGCTCTCAGCTTCCTCTCCCAGCAGAGGGGCCAGTGCTTGCGAGCGCCACACCTCAGCCCTTCTTACACAGTTCCCACCGCCCGAGGGGCGGCTGCCCCCACAGCTCCACCTCACAGGTTGGCCACTCCGCAGAGACTTCTGGCGAGTCCTGGAGACTTCTCTCCTGGTGGGTCAAGGCCCTGGTCCAGTCCGCACCATGCTGCTCGACCGGGCAGCACATTCCCCCCACCAGAAGCCATGGGGCAGTGTCTGCAAAGCTCCTGGTTGCTGGGGTCTGCGGAAAGGCGGGGTGCTCTGGCCCTTGAAGTTGCAGCTAAACATCTCGCAGTGTGAAGGCCGCGCCCTCCACCGTTACTCCAATGGTGCCCGGGTCGGGCCCACACCATGCACTAAGGCCCCTTCCGGACGAGAGCCCTTTCCCGTCACTTCAGCTTTTGGAACTGGCCCACGCCCGGCAAGGGGAGTAGGGACTCAGATGCGGGCCGCCCCCACTCGGGGCTGCCACTGCCGCGGCCGGCCCAGCCGTGGGGTGCAGCGCCACCTGGCGGGCAGCCCAGCGGCTGCAGCTCGCTAACCCAGGCCCCGCCCAGCCACATCAGCGGCTCGGAGTCTGCATTCCCTGCTACGCGGCCAAGGCCCCTTTGCCCCGGAAACGGCGTCTGCAGGTTCCAGGTCTTCCGGTGCAGGCTGTGCTTAGCTGACCTTCCGAGGCAGCTGGGCTAGTCAAAGGTTTCTCCCAAAATCCGGGGGTCTTAGAGGTCTGTGAATTTCCAAGAGTTGAGGAGGGATTCTTCCTTAAATAGGAGCTTTACTTCCTTCTTGATTTATGCGTTTTTCTGTTCTGATTATAAAATCAAAAACTGCTGAATCTTACTTTTCTTGGGCACCTGTTAACGGCGGACCCTGAGTAAACGTGGTAAAACCACACCAGGCCTCCCTGGTGGCGCAGGGGTTGAAGTCTCAGTGCTGCCAAGCTATTGCCAACGACTGCTGCATGAGTTTGATCCCTGGCCAGGGAGTGACCCCCGAGGATGGAGCAGACCCCTTCTGTTGCCCCGCTGCTCTCCTCAGCAGCGTCTCAGAGGATCCAACTGTTCTGCTCCTGGCTCTGTCTCTGGGGAGTCCTCTTCCATTGCACCCCAGCTCTCGTGCGCATAAATAAAAAAAGCGTGACAAACCCACCACTCTAAACGCCACTCACTCCTGAAGCTCAAACCACCGCTGCGCCTCCCATCCTGTCCCAGTTCTCTGTCCCCCACCGGTTCCTTGCTCACGCATGGTTCCCCCAGTGGCCCCGGCAGACTGGCAGCTTGCAGGCGGCCCTCCAGCTTTGGCCTGTACTTCCCCATGCGGGTTCTACTTGGGGGTTTATCTGGTCCTGGGGTTTCCCTGAGATGGGGAAGGGAGCGTCCACACACAGGCAGGGCTCTCCACAAGGATGAGAACCCCCATCCCATCCCACTACAATCCCCAACAAAACTAGCAGTAACAAAACCAGCAATGAACACCCAATACACTTGCAATTTCCCCAAATTGTTTCTAACACAAAAATGACATCTTTAGAGCTGTGTTGAGATATACCAGAAAATTCACTCAAAGGACAGAGTTCGGCAATTCAATAAGTAGTCAGAGTTGGGGCAACCATCACTGTAACCTAATTCTAGAATATTTCCAGCAGCCTAAAAACAAGCCCGTTCTCCTCAGTGGTCACCCCTGTCCCTTCACGCGTCTCCTCCCGGACTCAGCAGGGTCGCCAACGTCCATCCAGGCCGTCGCCCGTGGAGCCCTTCGGCTTTTTAGGGCCAAACAGGACTAACTGGTGGAGTGTTTTGTTCATTCACTCACCAGTCGACGGTGTTGGGGCGAGTTCCACCTTTGGGCAACTGTGAGCAACGCTGCTCTGGACATGTGCACCGAGCGTGGGTGTGAGGTTGTTTCATCTCTTGGGCGCTCACAGATGTGGAATTGCTGCGTCACACGACTAATCTGCGCTGAACCTTCTAAGACATGGCAGAGTGTCCCCGGGTCTGTACAATGTTTCGGCCACTGTGGGTGCTGAGGCTCCGACTTCTCTCCCCGCCGTGTCCAGGCGAGTTGCCACCTGCCGGTTCACAGCCGCCTGGCGGCTAGGAAGTGCTTATGTGGTTCCGATTTGCGCCCCAACATCCCAGGGATGCTGGGCTCTTTCCTGTGCTGGGCCCTTTATCTTTTTTGGAGAAACGGCTGTTCAAAACCATTGCCCTTGAAAAACCTTGGCTATCTGTCCTTGATTTGGCCGAGTTTTAGTCCTTCATCGACTGAGAGCAAGTCCCTTTCAGCTCTGTGACTTGCCTGGGAGACATCTTGGGACAATGGAAAAAGTACCAGCTCAGGGGTGTGCTGACCCGGCTGCCACCCAGGACCACTGCTGGCCATAACTGGACTCTGAAGCCTGCATTCGGTCCCTACATAAGGTGAGCGGTCTGACAGCACGCTCTCGAAGTTTCTCTTCAGTTCTGAGCTGCCGGTCTATGCCTTGGAAATACGGTCGGCCTGGGGTCAAATAACGGCGAGCTTTGAGCTCAGTGGTTTGACTTGTCCCAGCCCTGGTGATGGGGTTCCTGAGGAAACATGCTCTCCCACCCCCTCATTTTCGAGGGGAGACGAGCTTACGCCTCTCTTGTGCCCGCTTCCTGGGTCCCTTCTGGTCCTTCTCACCAGCACCCTGGTGTCCTGGGTGCTCCCTGCCAACCCTCCACCAGGCCTACTGTCTCCTGTCCCCCCTGGTCCTAATGCTGAACCCAGTGTGGCCTCTTGGTCAAGATGGTCAGGAGAGTCCATTCTAGCTGCTAAAGGTCTGCTCCTCAGTGACTACGCGCCTCCCTGGCCCCCACAGAGCTGTCAGGTGAAGGACCCGGTGGCCTCTGGAAAATGCAGGTCTAGCCAGTCTGTGTCCAGCTTTGGTCAGGGGGCGTTCACCCGAAGCTCAGGCTGTCCTGGAGGTTTCCCATGAAGGGCCTTCAATCTTGAGAAAAACGTTTGATTGTCCACCACACGCCAGACACGAGATGAACCCAGGCTGCGAGCCCAAGAAAGCCCAGGCCTGAGGGGCGAGTCACGTGAATCAATGACGCCAACCAACGCGACTGCGACGTCGCCGCGAAGGAAACGTCGCTGGGGACCGCGTGACTGGAAGGGCGGGGCAGGAGCCCTGGCCCCCTCCGCGGCCGGCCGCCTGCAGGGGTCGCGCTGACCTCGCGCGAGGTCTGGCCCCGCGGAGGAGGCTGGTGCTTCGAAGCTGCCGGTGGGTCAACACCCCGACTCCTGCTCCCCGCTGGACCCGCGTCCAGCCGCTCTGCGTGTGGCCGTGTGAATGTAGGGGCAGGAGCAGGCCAGGCTGGGGCCACCCCTCCTCAGTGGCCCGCCTGCCGCCGACGCCC
>NW_004567133.1:19612445-19618713 GCF_000260355.1 Condylura cristata | reverse complement strand
GACGGCCGAGCCGCCCCGCCCGCCGCCGTGGCGCCATCACAGCACCTCTGGACGCCGCACGACGCGGCAGGAACAGAAGCGCGAGCTGGGCCGCCTGACCAGAGGCGCCAGTCAGATGAATGCGCCGGGCGAGCCGGCGCGCGGGGACGCAGCACCAGCGGGGCCAAGGGGGTCGCAGGGCGCCTTCTCCCCTTACTGCGGTCATCTCCCCTCCGTGCGGCCAGGAAGGAAACTCTTGCTGTGAGGGCGGTGGGAAGACGGCCGCGGCCCTCCCCCCGGCCAGCGGCGGCAGCGCCAGCAGCCGGCCCCCAAGCCAGCGGAGAGCTCGAGGTGGCACGTTAAGCTCTGCCTGGCAAAGGCAGTTCCCGCCGGAGCCCACAGGGCTGCACCCGCCCCCGGGGTGGGGCCCCGCGGAGGGCTGCGCTGAATTATACGGCTCCCTGCAGACATCGTGGTCAGAGCCCGTCGAACCTGTTGGCAGGTTCACAATTTTAATTTAATTTGAGTACATGTAAGTAGGCTCTGCGAGAATGCGCCTTTGCAGGATTTCCTAGACTTTCAGCATAATTCCGCTCACTACATGTTGCCCCAAACTTCCTGGGCGCTATCTAGACAGTAAGATACTGTGTCTACCGTTAAGCTCCCGTCTCTCGCCCCAGCGGGCAGCCTCTGGTGTGTTTTCTGAGCAGAACGCTTTGCGCCTCGGGGCGCTTGCAGCTCTCGGCAGGACGCTGGGTCCTGGGGCTTCTCCCTGGCCGGGCCTTGCGCCAAGGCTGCTGGGGGTGCTGGTACAAGCCCAGGGCCACAAGGAGGCCCCTGTGCATCCCAGGTGGGCTCGGAGGGTCTCCCCGTGCTCGCCACAGCGGCCCTTTTTCTCGGGAGTGAGAAAACAACAAGGGTGAATTAATTGCTGCGGCTTGTCACGTCAGGACACGTGCAGGACTTGTGGTGTCCTGCCTGGGAGAGTGCAGAGTCTCAGAAAGTGCTCTGGGCCTGAACACACGACAGATCTGCCAACAGGGTGTGCTTTTCAGTGGTGACTAGGAGCGTCAGGAACCTCTTCTCACAACCAGGAAGTTCCACCCCGTGTCTTCCATGCAGTGTTCCCGGCGCCAGCCTCAGGGATCCTCTGGGTTACAGAGAAGGGGCACCGCAATGGGGTGCTTTCCCAGGGCAAGTGCTTCAAGGCCTGTGGATTCTAGATTTGTCTGCTAACTGACCCCACCCTTGCCTTTCCCTCCTGTTGGTAAAAACAAACAAAGCAAAACTTAAGATAGCAGCCTGCAGCGTACTGGGAAAGAACAGGCTGAGGTCGTTTCACAGACAACCGGGAGCTCTACGGGGCTTTTCCTGTTACCCCAAAGTCAGGCGCCAACAGGCTCTACTGGCTCTCCAAGGACCTACTTCTAGGCCCTCTGCAAGAGGGAGCAGAAAATAGGGCTAACTGCCAGGGCCCAGTGGGTTTCTAGTTAGCTATGTAGGTCTCAAGAACTTTTCACTGGGTAAGCTATTTTAAGTGACAGCTGACAGCCAAAATCTCTTTACGCTCACCCAGGAAGGATCAAGATAAAGCTGCTGTCTGTCCCACAGACAAGTAACAGCCAGTCTCCCTGCTAAGATGACTGACAACAAAGACCTTTTTAAACTTTTTTTTTTGAACTTTTTTTAGTCTTGATTTGCAAAGATAATATATCATTCAAAAGGTATCCCTCCTTTCCAAGAGACAGCCTGGAAAGGATGTCTGGGCTGCCAGGGTAGTATGTGGGAAATGGTACCCAGAGGAGGCCAAGTTCAGGGATGCTGCAATGGCTAGACATTGACACCAAAAGCCCAGAGAAGAGGCAGGTGTCGGGGTAGAGAGCTCCGGAAATCCAGAAGCCTTAACGGGCACGTGCATTTGATACCACCACTGGATTTCGGGGACGAAAATAAACAGATTAGACCTTAAGGGGCCACTAGAGTTTACTATGTGCTTACTGCTGTGTGGTAACAATGTATGAACTCCATAAGCGAACAGCAGAACAACCCCAGAGTTCACATGAAGGCTCCGTTCCCCCAGCCAGAGTGAAAGCCCCCCCCTCCGCACCCCCCCCCCACACACAGGGCAATAGGCAAAAGCCTCAGAAACACATTGCTCGAGCAGTAGTTGGACCCAGCTCTTAAAGGTCGCTCTGGCCCTCTCCAAACGCTCCACAGGCCTCGGGGAGCAGCGACCAGTAGTGGGGCCAGGAGAGGGGGATGGTCTCACCTGGGCCCCACCTGGGTCGTGGGTGGGCTCGCCATCGGGGGGTGGGGTTGCCTTCTTCAAGTCGCCCCAGGAGTTTCGGACAGAGCTAAGAGGGAGAACAGACCTTGGAGGGGCCCACTCCCCGCGTGCCCTACCCCTGTGCTTCTGCAGCACCTTTGAGATCAGGCGCTCTCCTCGCCCGGCGTCGAAAGGCCGACTCCCCGGCCGGGACCCATATACTGCCCCGGGACTCATGGCTTTAGCAACTCCCCTGGACAGAAGCCGCAGAAGGCGACGCCGAGACAACGCTGACGGCACAGAAGGAGCCCAAACTCCAGGCAGCCCAGGCGGGCTCTGCCCGGGGCAGGAGGCGCCCGCTCTGATTTATACAGGACCTTGCCCTGTGATTGGCTGCCATGGCCGCCGAGGGGGCCGTCCTGCTCGTGCGTTCACCAATCGAGTCCCCGAACGGAGGGCGAAGGCCCGCCGAGCTTGCCGGGAGTTGTAGTTTTCCCTCTCCTCCCAGCGAGTGATTCCGGTTCTCCAGCTGAGCTCCGCGCGCGTCGGCCGGCGGCCGCGACGTGAGGGCCCCCGCAGGCTCGGGCGCTTCACGGAGGCGGGGACAATCCGGCACCCGAAAGGAAGTCGGTACCGAGATGTGGGCCTGAAACTCGGTCGGCCGGAGTTCGGGTCCTGGTCTTGGTTTGAGCAGTGAGGCCCCCAGTCTCAGCGACCGCTGCACCTGGCGGCGGCCGCCTGCCGCCTCCGACCGAGCGCGCTCGGGGCGTCGCAGCAGACCGAGGCGGAGGCGGAGCCGCGGCGCCCCGGCCCGTGGCTTGCGTCCGGGACCCTGGGCCCCGATACCTCACTTTGAACGGGCCCCATCGCCGCACACTTCCGCGGAGCCGCGACTTGAAGGTGGAGAACCGAGCCCTTTCCCCAGCGCCGCCGCTGGAGCTCGGCTCACATCGGCTAGTTCACGACTTGGCCCGCGTCAGCCTCCAGGAGCCCAGAAAGCCCCGGGGCCCCCTCCGGGAATAGTCGGGGTGCTCCGACGACCGGGCGGGTGTGAGCATGCACCCGAGGAGCGCCTGTTCCTGAGCGACACCGTGTTGTAAAGCAGCGTCGCCGCAACTAAACGTCGGTGCTTTATAAAGGTGTTTGTTGGGGAAAGTAACGGAGGGTGCTAGGAACCCCAGCAGAAAGTTAGCGAAAGTCTCAGTGTGTTTTCTTATTCTAGAGCCAGGCACGTGTCTGCACACAAAAGGCTCCAGTGAATGGTGTCTGTGCTGTGGATGCAACATCATCAGCTGAGAGCAGACTGCGGACTCTCAGAATAGGCACTTGGGAAAGCCCAGCCACGGAGCAGTCACAGGTCAGTAAATCAGTAGCTCAGGAAGCCACACCGCGCCAGAGCTTCCCTGCTCCTGCTGCCTCCCTCAGCATGCGGGGAGAGTGACTGGACTCCTGTATAGATGCCACGAATCTAAAAAACTAAACTATTTTGGTTACCGAGGCAAAGTTGATTTACAGCGCGGCTTTAGGTGTGTCACTTCACACTTCTACAGATGTTACCACATCGGACCCACTCAAGCCCCAGTCACCGCCACCGCAGCCCACCACTCCTCCACCCCTCTGGCAGCCTCCGTTCTGCAGCCAGAGTTTAGGGGTTGGTTTGGGTTTCTGCCTCTTCCATTGCTGTGTTCCGCGTATCCGTTTCTTTGTGTCCACATGTCCTGGCATTTCTGCTAGCATAACCCCCTGTGGTGTCACAGATGGCAAAATTGCCTCTTCTGTGGCTTCGTAGTGTTCCTCTGCACCTACACATCACATCACCTTCATCCACCTGTCACTGGGGGGCCCCTGGCCATTGTAATTAGTGCCGCAGTGGGCAAGGAGTGAATACATGCAAATTAGAGTTTTGCGTTTTGGGGGTAGGTATCTACTGAGGGATTGCTGGCTCATGTGATTTTTTTTTTTAATATTGCGGGAAGCCTCCGTAGATGTTTCCATAGAGGCTGGACTAGTCTATATTCCCACCAACAGAAAAGCACCTCCTAATCACTCAAACATTATGCTCCTCTTCACTCTGAGAATATGTCTTCACTCCTGGTAAGTTTAAACCTGACTTCCAGAGTGAATTGCTCAGCAGATACGGTGATTTTGCTCCACTCCCAGACAGCTGTTTTGAGGATAAGCGAGCTCCTGTGTAAGTTAATGACAGCGCCTGGCACACAGGAAGCCGCGGAAAGTTGTTATTTTCTCACTCGTGTCTAAAATGAGCGTTCTCAGAGTCTGGATGGACGCCCCGGCCTTCTCAGTTCTCGTGCGGTGGCGCTCCCCGCAGCAGCGCCAGAGCTGGGTGTAGTCACTTGTCTCCCCTAGTTTGAGGGTGCTCCTCACACTAATGTGAGAGGGTCACCTAGGGGTCCTGCTCACGCAGACCCCCGGCTAAACGCACACTCTGATGCAGGGGAGCATGAGCGGACGCGCCCTGCCTGTGCTGAGGCTGCGGTTGGGCACAGCTGCCGAGGAGTAGGCGATCCCGGCCGGGGGAGGGTTTGTCTCCCCTGAGATTGAAGCCACTCAGTGCTGCTTCCAGTTCTGTGGATGGGAGACTGGCGAGAGAAGAGGGAGGGGAGAACAAGCATCTTTCTATTGCAGCTTTTCAAGCCTCCTATTTGGAAAAAAAATAGTAGTAAAAACCATGCACCTTCCCCTTACTCCCCTGACAGTTAACATTTAGAAAACAAAAATTACTTACGCACACAAGAACCGGGGTACAGGCCAAACATATGGGGGGAGAGAGACAGTGGGGAGCAGAACAAGTGGACTGACTGACACACACCGCTGAGGGGGCAGAGGGGAGACAGGAGGGGTCTGCTGCAGCCTGGGGTCACTCCCTGGCGGGGGATGTGGCTGCTGAGAGCTTCTAGTGCTGAGATCTAACCCCTTGCACCACCAGGGAGACCCCTGACATTTAAGCGACTTCCTGTTAAGAACAGGACACAAAAGTGCTGTTCTCTGGTCAGCAGGGTTCACACACACCTCACCTTGCTGCAAGGGGCCATGAACAGCCTAAGAAATACGAGCCTAGCTTGACGGCACTTGCCCAGCTGAAGACGTGGGGTGCTATCACTGCGCAAAAGTCACGGCGTGGTTACTCAGAAGAAGGTGGTGTGGGACAAAGGCCCTTGCCGGTTGCCATTTCTCACTCACTGATCCTGAACCTTGTGCTCGGTTCTCCTCAAGGTGGCTTCCAGAAAGGTCAGCGTTAAATCTGTAGCCCTCCTGGAAGTGCTATGGGGCTTCAAAGTTGGGGCCCTCCCTGGTGGCTATCCAACAGAAGACAGCCACTGCAGCACCAGTTGATGCCCTGGCCAGGGCGCGACCCCCCAGGGCGCAGCAGACCCCTCCTGTCTCCCCCACCCCCTTCCCTCAGCAGTGGATGGCAGTGGATTCTCCTGTCCCTGTCCTGCCCCGGCTCTGTGGTGACGCCTCTCACCACCTCCACTTCGTCCTACACGCAGGTGCTTGTATGCATTTCACAACCCACTGCCTTCCCCACTGTCCTCCCTCCATTTATCTTGAAGTATTGTGTGTTTCTAGTCGGCCTTGATACTTTTCGCGCCAAGTCCGAGTATCGCTTAGCAGCGACCCGTGAAGCACAGCCTCGCGCAGTGCTGTGTTCCCCAGGAACGGGGCTCGCCCAGCGCATCGCGGGCAAAGGAAACACAGGTTGCGTTGCCTCGGCTGAGGGCAGGCCGGCCACCACCGGGGTCCAGAGGGTCCAGGCGGGCGGGTGCGCCCTCCACGCCTTGCTGCCCTCCGTCTGTTTTTACGGCCACCTGCAAGCGTCCACGGCTTCTCGTACCTTGACGCTGCCAGACGTTAGGTGCGCTTCTGGGCGCGCCCGACGCGGTGTGACTCCGCGGTGTGCGCGTTTCCCGGCGGGAGCGGCCGGCTGCGGACAGGCAGGCCTTGCGGGCCACGCCTCGCCTCGGGCTGGGCGGGTCCCTGCAGTGGGCGGCGGCCGCGAGG
>NW_004567133.1:19607531-19611680 GCF_000260355.1 Condylura cristata | reverse complement strand
CGGGGGCACCTGTGGCTGCCGCCTTTGTGCCCCGGGCAAGCCTCTGCCCGCGGCCGCTCGGGACCACCGCCGGGAGTTGCCCCGCAGAGGGCGCGGGGTGCCGTCGGGGCGCTTTCGCCGCCAGTCCCGGCGTGACTCACTTTGCCCCGAAGGGCGAGGGCCGCCCGCCCGTCGTGCCAGTGGCTCCTGCTGTGGCTGTTCCCGGAGCTCCGGGCCCAGAGGCCGGAGCGGAGGAGCCGCTTAGTTTCGACGCCGGAGGTCACGCGCTCTGTGCCCGGTTAAAGCCGCCTCGGCTCCCCCGGAGACTCTGTGCTGCAGATGTTACCGCGGAAAAGGCCGGAGCAACAGCGGACGCGTCGGGCCCAAACTCCTGGCTGCCTTAAGTCCAGGGGCCATGGGGCCCAAGGCGCGAAGAGCCTGGCGAATGTAAGCCGGCGGTCAGGTGGTCAGGTGGACAGGCGTCAGGCAGGGCCTGCCGCGTGCCCCTATTCCAGGACGCAGCCGCCCCCGCTGCCTGCCGGAGACAGCCCAGCCCCTGGCAGGGCAAAGCCCAGGCCTGGCCAGGTGTCAGCCCGCGCCGCACAGAAAGTCCTGCGGCCCCTCCGCCTCTCGGCTGCGCTGGCCATGACTGCCCCTGTGTGTCACGCAAGCGCACGTGTGTCATAGTGTGCCTGTCGGCCTTGACCTCGCTTGGCCGCTGTGTGCCTCTGCCTGGAATGCAGGGACATTCCCAGGGTTAGGAGATTTGAGGGGTTGAACGTGGGTGTCCCTGTGAGCAGAGGCCCCAGGATGTAGCGAGGAGTCCTCGGGCCGAGTCAGCTGAGTGTGTCTTTGCGCTGCTGACACTAGTCAGTGACAGCCGAGAGCTGCCTGGCTGAGCCCACAGGCAGCATCTTCTCTGAGGGGCACGTCGTGAGGGGCACGTCGTCTTCCAGGTGTGCCCCGCACGTGTCCCCTGGAGCCCAGCTCTGTCCCCCCGCTCACCACAGAGGGGTCTGCAGGCCCGAGCCCAGCGAGCACTGTGGGGACTGCTCTTCCTCTGTGAGCCTCACGACCTTTGCCCAGTGACCAGTGACCGAGTGACAGGAAGGGTGTGTGCAGGGTGGGGCGTGGGGCTTTCTGAGGAAGTGTTCTGCAGCCCAGGGGGCACTTGGCCCAGGCGCTGGGCGGCTTGCCGCCGGATGGAGGCTGGCAGGCGAGGTGAGCTTAGGTGGTCAGGCCAGCCATGCCCCACAGGAGACTGCGCAGGGCGGGGCCAGCGCTTGGGCCAGTGGCTGGGAGGACAGTTTGGCTTGGGGGAGGACGGAGGACAGTCTTGCGACACTGCTTCTGGGGCCGTGTGGCCAGCAGAAGCCCGGCCGTGCACCCCTTCATGCATCTGAGAAACTGGCCTGCACAGCCCGGCCGCGCTGAGCCCCCTGGAAGGCAACAGCTTCATCTTTAGGGCTGCCCAGCACAGCACTGACCAGGCTGGCACGGCCCTGCGCCGGGAGCTCTGCCGGCCCGGCCCCCTCCAGGCCGGTGTCCCCCACTTCCGGTGGGGCTGCGGCCTCCCCTGCACACGCAGTCAGGGCTGTGCTGGCTTCCCACTCTGAGGGCACCGGTGGCTGGCCTCCGCTCGGAACCTGCCCCCACCCCGCCTGCCCCCACCCAGTCAGCAGGAGACACTGGCAGCGGAGAGCAGCAACCCTGGTGGCCCGCTGCCGCCCGGCTGGCGCTCCGGGCCGTGTGCTCAGCTCAGCGTGCGCAGAGCGGCCAGGGCGCCGCCCTCCACGAAAGGGGGCTTTCCTTTTAAAGTTTTTCAGGGTTGTCTTCAAACTTAACAAAGATTTTAATTTTTTTAAAAGATGTATTTATTTATGCACACAGAACGAGGGCACAGGCCAGAGGTGCAGGGCAGTGAGAGGCTTCACCAGGGACAGAGCGGGGAGCAGGACTGGCGGGATGAAGCACACTGCTGAGGGGGCAGCGGGCGGTCAGGAGAGGTCTGCCGCGCCCTGGGGTCACCCCCTCCGGGTGGGGATGGAACTCAAGCTGCAGTGGCTTTAGCTTCACAGCGCTGCGCCACCAGGGAGGGCCCAAACAAATATTTTTAAAACTTGATTTCACCGACGCAGAACTGCTCGCAGGAACCTGGGCAGTGTCGCCTGGTGGCTGCCTGGTGGCCTGGACACACTGGACACAGCGCCTCCCCTTGCTTCCTGCAGGCCGAGCTGGGCTTGTGGGTTATTTGGACACTGGCGCTGTTCCGGGGCGCGAGGTCTGCAGCAGGTTTATTTTGGGGCAAGTTGGGTCATCACTGCACTCACGATCTGAAGAGACGCGGGGCCTCCCGGCGGTTACAGGCTGACACACAGACGGGCTTTCGTGTGGCGCCCGTCCCCACCTGGCCTTTCTCCCCGAGCTCGCTCAGCCCGGCGCTCGCCCGGGGGCGCACCGCGTGCACAGGGCGGCAGGTGGCTGAGCTCTTAAACACCCTTTCGCCGGGAAAGCCAGCCTTGTGCCCCAGTGCTGATTTACGCCCGATTTGACCCACTTCCATTTTAATGTTGACTTAATTCTGAAGGATCCTAAGTGCACACCCAGAGAGGCAGAAGCCACCACCCCTTGAAGGGGGGAACAGGGCAGGGTGGGGGGCACTGGGGTGGGGCTCTCTCTGAGGTCCTTCAAGTCGTACCTGGAAGAGCCCCCCACCCTCGGTCACCTTGTGGGGTGTTGGCCGAGAGCTCAGTTGCATCACACCCAAACGTTCTTCTCCCTCTTGGCGCCGACCTTCACTCGGTGGTACTGTTTGCTCTGTGGCCAGCCTGCCCGCTCCCCTCAGTGCCCAGGGCCCCAGTCAGGCCGCATCCGAGGGCCCCCGCGTGAATGTGTGTGGGCGGCAGGGTGCCCTCACGGCCAGAGGGCGCTTGGCACCACGTCTGTGGCCCGCGCCAGGCCCCTTTGCCTCCCCGGCCGTGCTCCCGGCCCCTCCTCGACTCTCCCCGGGCGGCCTGTGGCGTCCTGTCCCCTCTGTCAGGCGGGCGACCTGCCCCTGCTCCGAGGGAGCCCAGAACTGCCAGGGGGCAGGCGCCAGCAAGACCCACCGGGCACGGCAAGGGGCACAGGCAGAGAAAGCCTCCGCAGCGGCCACCTTACCGTGCACATCAGAGGAGAAAGGAGGTTGGGAAGCACCACGGGGAGCAGTCGGGCCCCCTCGCCCAGACAGGCCCGGCGGGCTGGGGCGCAGTGCCGAGCACGCCGGCCAGTCCCCGCCTGGGGTGACGGCGTCCCGGGCTTCCATGCCGCCGCCCGGCAGAGGGCGCCCTCTGGGCACCTCGCACGGCCTCCACAGGCCTCGGCCCCTTCCCGGCCACTGGCCACTGCCCCCGGAGCTGCGTGCCCCGGACCTGCCCCACAGGCGCAGGGTTGCGGGGCTTCTGGACTTTCTCCACGTCCTTCTCCCTGAGCCGGCCCGGCAGGTGGTGACTGCCTGTCTGAACCCCTGCAGCGGGTGCGCCTCCCCGCCCCCCTTCCTGAGCCCCGCTGTGCCCTTCTGAGTGGCCAGGGTCAGCTGCTCCCGCCTGGACCTTGGGCCCCACGGTCTCCTGGTTCTGTGCCGAGTCTTCCTCCTGGGTAGGGGAGAAGCGAGCGCCCTGCACCGCAGCCCTGCGGCCCTGGGGGCCCTGTCCTGCCCCCAGGTGGTGGGCGGGGCGGGGGTGTGGCTGCCTGCAGGGGGGTGCCGACCACAGTTGAGGCTGCCACTCTGAGCCGGCTCCTCTGGAGCTGATGGTGGCTCCTGCGGTGGGGTGTGGGCTTGCGGGCCCCCAGGCAGGGAGGGCCCGGGACCGGCTGGCCAAGGGCAGGTGAAGGGTGCAGCGCCCTGTTGACGCCCCTGCAGGTGTGGATGACAGAGGTGGTGCCGTCCAGCGCCCTCAGCGAGGTCAGCCTGCGCCTCCTTTGCCGCGATGACATAGACACCGTGAAGCGTCTGTGCGGAGACTGGTTTCCCATCGAGTAAGCGGGCCGTGGGCGGGCGGGGCGGCGCACCTGGGGTCACCCTGGCGGCTCCCTGAGGGCAGCCCAGCCCTTTGCACCCCACTGCCTTCCTGACCACAGGGCGTGGCTGAGCGATGCCTTGAGCAGGGCCGGAGGTGGGGGGCGGGGTGG
>NW_004567133.1:19606712-19607263 GCF_000260355.1 Condylura cristata | reverse complement strand
TCGGGCCCGGCACCTGTGCGCCCCGGGTGGGCTCAGAGCCTCGCCCCGCCACCCCACAGAGCCTTGTTCTCGGTGCTGCCCACGTGGGCGGGCCCGGCCTCGTCAGCCATCAGAGCCTGGCCGCCCACACTGCTGCGCCCAGACCCCGGGGTGGTCCGAGCGCCTCCCAGGGCTCCCCCCGACTCGGCCCAGGTCCTCGCCAGGGAGCGGCCTCGGCTTTCCCTCTCACCCCTGTGCTGTAAATCACTTTCCGTGAGAGCCCCCAGCCCCCCGCACGGGGCGCCCGCCATGGCCCGCTGTCTGAGGCGCGGCCCCCTCGCGCCTCCCCGGCAGCTCCCCACCTTTGCTCTGCGCCTCAGGTACCCAGACTCATGGTATCGGGACATCACCTCCAACAAGAAGTTCTTCTCGCTGGCGGCCACCTACAGGGGCGCCATCGTGGGAATGATAGTGGCCGAAATCAAAAGCAGGACCAAGGTACACAGAGAGGTGAGCCTGAGCCCTGCGGTGGCAGCCGGCTGCGCCCTGGGCGCGGCTGGCGCAGCGGGCTG
>NW_004567133.1:19603977-19605756 GCF_000260355.1 Condylura cristata | reverse complement strand
GCCCATGGCCTGCCGCGTGACCCGCGCCTCTCGCCAGGCTCCCTCCTGCTGGAGAGCCTGAAGGACCACATCTCGAGCACGGCGCAGGACCACTGCAAGGCCATCTACCTGCACGTGCTCACCACCAACAGCGCGGCCATCAGCTTCTACGAGAACAGGGCCTTCCGGCAGCACCACTACCTGCCCTACTACTACTCCATCCGCGGGGTGCTCAAGGACGGCTTCACCTACGTGCTCTACATCAACGGGGGCCACCCCCCCTGGACCCTCTTATATCCTTCCCTTCTGGGGCTGGGCTGCCAAGCCCCGGGCGCTCCCGGTGGTGGGGCCACTTCCCGTGGCTCTCACGGCCAGCCTCGGGCGGGCAGACAGGGCCCCCTGCCCCCTGGGCTGAGGTGTTGGTGAGCCCTGTGGCCCCTCCATCCACCCCCCCATCCCGCGAGCCCGGGTGAGCACCCCTGTGCCGGCGCGGGCCCAGCGGGAGCCCAGCAGGTGCAGCGACCCATTGGCGCTGGCAGGGCCCAGGGACGAGGGCGAGAGCCGCTGTGCCTGACTGCCCGGTTTGCCCTTCCTGAAGGGCCCGGCTGAGTCCTCGCTTACTGACGGGAGGGAGCCAGGGCCCCCCGGGGGTGACTGTGTGCCGCCAGGCAGTGGTCGTCCACGCGTGGTGACTGAACGAGCGGCTCCAGGGCTTTCCGTAGCACAGGGAAGTGCCCAGGGAGGAGCAGGCGCCCATGCCCACAGGCCTCCGTGTCACGTGGCTGTGGGTGCGTGTGGCCTGGTCTGTGCTCTGGGGCCCGGGCGTGGGGAGAGCCTGGAGGCCTCGGCCTCCTGCCAGGACACCGGCCTGCACCGGGTGTCCTGTGCTGCCCCGCGCCGCCCTCGGAGGCCGTGGCCAGCTGATGAGGCTTTGTCCCCCGTGGCGGTGCACCGGCCTCCTGGCTTCTGAGGGCGAGGGCGACGGGGTCGCGGGGCCCCGCTGAGAGGGCTGAGAGGCCGGGCAGCCTTCCTTAACGGGGCCACAGACTACATCCAGCACCTGGGCTCCGCGCTCGCCACCCTGAGCCCCTGCTCCATCCCGCACAGGCTGTACCGCCAGGCCCACAGCCTGCTCTGCAGCTTCCTGCCCTGGTCCGGCATCTCCTCCAAGGGCGGCGTGGAGTACAGCCGGACCATGTGAGGCCTGCGGGGGGCCTTCACCAGGCTCCTGCTGCTGACCTGCCCCGGCCTCTGCAGAGGCCACCGGCCTGGCCCATCGGCCTGCCCCAGCTGCAGGCCCGGTGCTACGTGGGCGCCCCGTCTCCGGCAGGTAGGCCGCAGGTGGGCCAGGGCACAGCCCGCGGGTGGGCGAGGGGACAGCGGGGGGTGATGCGTGGAGAGGCGCAGCCTGGGGCTTCCAGCGCCAGGAGCGGGCTTGGGCCAGGCACCAGCTGGAAGGTGGCGCTGAGCGCTGAGTCCTCTGGGCCCAATTCAGAAAGCCCGGGAGGACGGGCAGGCGGCTCCCGCCAGGTTGGCCCACGTCCACCTCCCAGGTGGTGTCACTGCCCCTCAGCCGAGGAGGACCCAGAACCCCCCGCCACCAGCACCCCTGCCCTGGCACCGCAGCGGGCCAGCCGCACAGGGCCCGGGGCATTGCCCGCGGTGGGCACCTTGCCCAGACAGGCCCAACTGGAGCCTCGTCAGTGTGGCAGGAGCTGGGCACTTCCACCTCGGGGCGGTCTTGGCCCCCAGGCCCAGCCGTGGAGCGCACGCCCAGCCAGGCAGCGGGTGACGGGCCGG
>NW_004567133.1:19596861-19603077 GCF_000260355.1 Condylura cristata | reverse complement strand
CCCTGTCGGGTAAAGGAAGGCTCTTCAGGAACGTTCCGCATGGACTCGGGACCGCGCTCACAGGCCCTGTGCCCACAGCCGCGCGCCCGCACTGACCAGGCCGCTCGTCTCATTACAGACAAGTAGAGCCTGACCTGGTCGCTTCCTCTTTGCAGTGGCCCCTGGCGCCGGCCCTGCCCTGTGCCCGAGCCGAGGCTGGCAGCGGCCCAGCAGCGCTCCGCCTGGGGCGGGCCTCGGGGGGCTCCACGTCGTCATGGGCTGGGGACCTCAGGCCAGTTCGCCTGCCAGGAGCCTGGGGGGGTCGGGCGGGCCTCGGGGGGCTCCACGTCGTCATGGGCTGGGGACCTCAGGCCAGTTCGCCTGCCAGGAGCCTGGGGGGGTCCAGGGCCAGGACACCCCGCCGTGGGAGCCCGAGGCAGGGCACGAAGTGCGTCCACCAGCCTCCCCTGGAGTCGCTGGCCATCCTGGCTGGGGAGCCGCCGGGGGCACGCAGGTGTGGGTGATGGGCCCAGAGCCACCCCGGCCGGGGCAGGGGCATTGCTCCCCTGGGCCTCACCCAGGCTGCCTCGGGGACATGCGGCCTGAGGCAGCTGCTCCTGGCCTGCGCCGTCAGGCCTCCCAGCCCCCACCCGCTGGGCCAGCGGCTCACTCGTCCGCCTGCCCCTGCAGTGGGTCAGCGTCCAGATGACGGGGCACTCCTGAGGCCCCAGTCAGTGTGCGAGCCAGGTTCTGCCGGAGGGGAGGGGCGGGGGCCTGGGCCCTGGAGGCAGTGGTGACCCCTCTGGGCTCGCAGGAAGTCCCAGGGGCTGAGGGGGACGCCTGGGACGGGCTGTGGCCTCGGGCCCATTCTGCTCAGTCTCCTCGGGTCGTGCAGCGAGCTGGGGGTTAGGGAAGAATGTCCCTGGCAGCCCAGCTGCCCGCGGGCTGCGCTGCTCCCGTGTGCGCCAGGGCAGGGGCAGTGAGGCTGAGGCGGCTCCTGCCTCCCCAGTGGCCGGGAGCTTGGCCTGGGCCCCGGTTCCTCCACGTGGGGGCTCCCAACCTGGTTGCGCTGGCAGCTGCCACACCACCTGCCCAGAATTGACCCTTTGCCACTGGTAAAGCAAGGCCCAGAGCTGGCCCCAGGTCAGAGGGGGGTGTCGCCAGGGGCCACCACATGTCCCAAGCTGGGGCCTGTGCGTGCAGACCCTCATCCCAGGCTGGGCCTGTGTCTGGCGCCAGGGCGGCCACCGCGCCGCCAGCCCTCGAGGCCACCGGCCTTGACCTGGGGTCTGGAGTGAGGGGAGAGGCGTCCGCTCCCCCACCCACCTGGTGTTCCTGGGGAGCCTCAGGCCACACACAGGTCACCCACACTGAAGCCCCAGGGACCCAAGCCTGGACACCTGTGATGTCCAGGGCCAGGGGAGGGACCATCCCTGTCTCCGAAGGGAACCCAGCTGTGCCAGTGTCCAGCACATCCCAGACCCCTCGCAGTGCTGACCAGACCTGACTATCCTGGCGGCCGTGACTGCCAGGCGGGGAGGGGCCCAGTGATGTTGAGGGGTGTGGAGCATCTCGTGCTTCTGACCTCCGGAGGACACCGGAGACTGTTGCCACCAGCCGAGGGCGCCATTGATGAGCAGGGGTCAGCATGCTGCCAGGCAGCCCCAGTACACAGGGTGCCCCCCAAATGCCAGCCGGGCTGAGAACGGCCTCCACGCTGAGCACGGGCAAGTTCCTGCAGTCTCACCCAGCTGGGGTGGCAGCCTGTGTCCATCCTGCCAGGACAGGCCGCTGGGTCCCCACAGAGCCGTGGTCACCCCTGTTGGCCATGGAGATGGGGCCCTCCCTAAGCCCAGCTGGCTTTGCCTTTGCCCTCTGCACCCCCCCCGCCCCCACCCGTCGGCCCGCCCACCCAGGAAGCGCAACCAAGGCGGGAGCACCGGCCCTGGGCCCAGGGCCGGCGCCTGAAGGCAGGACAGGAGGGTGCAGGCCTTGGCTTTTATTGAGGGCAGGCTGCGGGCTCCCTGGCCTCTCGGGAGCCCGCTGTCCATCAGCCTGGCTCCCGGGCCCACGCAGCTGGCCTGAGCTGGACAGGCTGCGAGGGCAGGCCCAGGCCCCGCTGCCCTTCCTGCGGGTCTCCTCCCGCCCGCCCGGATCCTGCGCACCTGTGGCACCTCCAGGGTGGGCACGGGCGGGCCCCCCGGTGGACCCTGCCTCTCCACGGGCACCCCGCCCTCCTGCGTGACGGGAGGACAGCCCCGCACCGGGCCTACAGCCTCTCCAGGGCCCCCGAACGGGTCCTCTTGCACAAGGGGCATGGGGGCTCCTCGGAGGCCCGCCAGGACCTCTTGGGCCTGAGTCCCGGGCCCTCGGCCGTGCCAGGCGGGGGAAGGTCACCCTTGGCCGGGCCCACACTGGAACTGGACGCTGAGGAGAGGGGGAGGGAAGTCAGCAGGAGGACCCAGGCAGGGTCTGCACCATCCGCGACCCCGGAGCCTGTGTCCTCCCACTAAGGGACACTTCTTCCAGGGATCCCACGAGAAAGGGGGCAGTTGACGTTGGAAGGCCCCTCATCTGCCCGAACCCTCATTTTACCCGTGGGAAACCAGACCCAGCAAGGGAGATGCAGCTGAGCCCCCCACGGGCACAGTTGGGATGGGGCCCGGAGCTTGGGGTGAGGCGCCTCGGCTCGCCGAGGGCCCGTCCTCCCCGGGGTCTTAGCTCCTGTCCCCAGCTCGGCCTCACCTGTATTTCCCAGGCTGCCCCTGGGCAGTTGAGCTTCCAGAAAGGCGGAGCAGTGGCTGTTACCTGGGCCCAGAGTGCCCTGCGGCAGATCCAGAGGCCAGGCCGTGGCCTCAGGGCCGGGGAAGCAGCCCCCGGCCATCAGGCGGCCCAGCCAGTGGCTCTCGCACTGACCGGCGGGCCGCGTGGGGCCGGGCAGGTAGAGGGCCAGGGCCCGGAGGTGGCGCAGCCGGAAGTTCTTGGGCTTGCCTCCCTGGGCGCTGGGGCCCTGCGGCGGCTGAGCCCCCAGCCCCCCCTCGTAGATGTCGGGTGGCGTGTCAGGGCGGCTGGGCGTCCTCGGGCCCAGCTCACTGCATCTGCGGAGGGCGAGCAGGAGGGGTGGGCCAGGGCGGCGTGAAGGCGCACCCCCTTGGTGCGGCTGACCAGCGCTTGATGCTCCCGGCTCGGCCTGCCCAGCCCCTGCCGGCCTGTGTGGAAGGCCCCTTTGGCCCTCCCCCAGCCCGCAGGGAGGCTGAGGAGCCCGAGGCCAGGGCACCAGGGTCTTTCAGGCCTCGGCGCCCTTCCTGACGCCCTTGGTGGCCCCACCCTAGAAAGCATCCTGGCGCCAGGGTGGCGATGGAACGGGGTCGGGGCACAGGCCGTGGCCATGGCCACTCCCCTCTCCCAGGCATGCATGTCCCTGAGACTGCCCCTGGCTTTGGGCCCAGGTCGGGGCAGGGGGGCATCTACCCTGGCGCTCCTCCCCGCAGCCCGGCACCTTCTCTTATGCGCAGCTGGGAGAATGCACAGACCAAGGCTTCCATGGAGGGCCAGTGTGGGGACAGCGGCCAGGCCCGTGCTGCGGACCCTGCCCTCCCCTGCCTCGGGGCTGGGTCTGCAGGTCTCCCGTGGCAACGGGCTCTGTGATGTCACAGGGGAAGCGTGCAGCTTTCCTGACCCCCAAGTTTGGGGAAGGGTGATGCCCGGGTCGGGCAGAACCCTGGGCCCTGGCTCCTCTGCGCTGGGATGCCCGCACGGAACAGACCTCGCTCCTGCAGACTGACGGTCATGCCCCTCTGCGGGTGGGCATTGAGGGTTAGGGGTACAGACCTGGTTAGACGTGGGTCTGTGCTTTGACTTTTGAGAAATGAAAGAAAAAAATAAGTGGGAAACACTGCATGTTCAAGGACTGCAGGAAACATTGCTGTGAATGTAGTGCTCTGGGCCTCGCTGCGGGCGCAAGGGCGAAGTCTCCGCGCTTGAAGCTGTCCGTCCCCACTGCTGCATTCAGTCAACCCCCGGCCGGGGAGGGACCGCAGGGCGCAGCAGACCCCTCCTGGCTCCCGCTGCTCCCCTCAGCGGTGTGTCTCAGTGGATCTGCCTGTTCTGCTCCCCGCTGTCTCTGGGGAGTCCTCCCCTGCCCACCTCTGGCCAGCACCCCAGCTCTTGAATTATACTTAACGCATTAATAAGTAAAAATCTTTTTTATTTTAAAGCAGTATTCCTTAAAGATCTATATATTCGTTGAAATTCTTATGACCCTCCCAATGACCCTAGAGACCGAAATCTCACATGGAATTTACATGGGAGCCCAGATCACTGAAGACAATTTGAGAAAGTTTGAGTGCTCAGATTTCCTGACCTCAAAATTCAGTGCTTCAGAAACAAAATGGTGTGGTGCTGACCTAGGAAGGACACCAGGCCGATGGAATAGGAGGGCCTGGAAGTGAGCCTGTGTGTCTGTGGTCTGGCTGTCTACAAGAATCGCTCATCATAGTCTCCCAGGAACAGTGCTGGACAACTGGACAGTCACAGGAATGGAGTTGGAGACCCGAACATGTCCCACCGTATGTGAAAACGCCAGAGACCTAAGTGTAGGAGGTAAGACTGTAAAGCTGGCAGGCAGCGTATCTTCAAGGCCTTGGGCTTGCAGTGGATTCTTACAGACAGTACATATTAAAGCTTAGAGCCTCGAAATCATATGTTCAGTGGAAGAAGCCAGACGCAGAGTGTCCCAGAGTGGATGGGCCGCCTGTCTGTGGGCCTCACCCGCGCGCTCACAATTCAGTTACACTGCAGGGACACACAGAAGGGTCAATAACTGGTTTATTTACAAAAGGGGAAAGGAGCAGGAAACAACCCAGGGAAAGAGAGCGGGCTACAGAGTCACTGGGACACCTTAGGGCTGACTGAACACACCCAGTCACTGGGACAGGAGCCGCGAGCAGGAGAGCTGTTTCCGGAGAGCAGAGGGCCCGAGATGCAATCCGCCCTATTTATCCCCCAAACCTCCCAGAATTCCTGCTAGCTCCGCCCCTGGGCCCTCGCTTCTCTCCCTGGTGCTGCTGGGAGTTGTAGTTTCCAGTCACTGGAGTACGGTGTAGGGTCCAGAAAGCTGGAGTGGGGGGTGGGGTCCACGAGACTCTGCAGGACGTCCTTCCCCTTAATAGAGGAACGCTATGGATGCACTTAATTCTGCTGAGGTGTACCCTGAAAAGTAAGTCTGGCCACGGTAAACAGCTGGCCAAGAGTCTTCAGGACTGGCAGGGTCCCCACAAGGACAGCCTGAGGACTGTCATCG
Source organism: Condylura cristata (assembly GCF_000260355.1). Classification (NCBI taxonomy): domain Eukaryota; kingdom Metazoa; phylum Chordata; class Mammalia; order Eulipotyphla; family Talpidae; genus Condylura; species Condylura cristata. Next base: position 19,597,796 of record NW_004567133.1, on the reverse strand, counting down.
CCTAGAAGGGCCAACGGTCAGGTAAGGCCTGAGCAGAACAGGACATCAGGTGAAGAGTGAGGAAATTGGAGCAAGTGTGACTTTCAGGCTCATGCCACATCAGCACTGGCCCCTCACGGACGGTGGCCAGCAGTGCTGCACGAGCTCGATTCCTGGCGAGGGGCACCCGCAGAGCGCAGCAGACCTCTCCTGTCTCCCCACTGCTCCCCTCAGCAGTGCACCTCATCAGTCTGCCTGTTCTGCTCCCCCTCTGTCTCTGGTGACTCCCTTCACTCTCCACACCTCTGGCCTGCACCCCAGCTCTTGTATGCATAAATAAGTCTTTATTTTTAAAAGTTTGATTTATTTATGCATGTAGAACTGGGGTGCAGGCTCCAGAGATGGAGTGGTGAGAGGAGTCACCAGAGACAGAGTGGGGAGCAGAACGCGCAGATTGGTGAGGTGCACTGCTGAGGGGAGCAGCAGGGTGACAGGAGAGGTCTGCTGCGCCCTGGGGGTCCCTCCCAGGCTGGAATCGAACTGGTCTGGCGGTGACTGGCTGTGGACAGCTTGCAGTGCTGCCTTTGATCCACCAGGGAGGCCCCTGCCAAAAAGCATTTTTATAGGGCTCCTCCTCCAGGTGGGCTGGCTAAGAAAGCTCTCTCCGCCAGAGCTTAACCCTTACGCTCTTCCCCTAGGGCATTTACAGTTCTTGGGTTTTACATTTTGTGTGTGAGTCGTTTTTGTTAATTTTTCTATACAGTGCCAGCAGGGCAGACCTTTATTTGCGCATGGATTTCCAATTTTCCAAGGCCACTTTTTGAGGACCTTTCCTGATAGTCGTTCTCTGTCCCGGGCCGCCTGACCTGTTTCACCTATTTCATGATCGGTTACTTTGCCAACACCCCCGAAGGGCAGGCCGCCCGCCCCAGCCTGCAGGGCACGCGTTGTCCAGC
>NW_004567133.1:19587533-19595994 GCF_000260355.1 Condylura cristata | reverse complement strand
AGGCCCCGGTGCCTGTGCAGGGCCGTGCGCCGCGGGGACCGGGCTCGCGCCGTAGGCCGCGTGGAGCTTCAGGACCCGGAGGCTGACGCCGAGCCTCGCGCCTTTTCTCCTCATTTCCTGAGTCAGGCGCAGGCAGGTCTCCCGCAGCCTGCAGTGGGCAGCCAGCCGCCTGCCCGTGGGGCTGCTGCGCCCTTTAAGCGCATTTTCCAGCCTAATGCCGGTGCCTGAAATTTCCACCGTGAAAGCCACCCCTTCCAGTTCTGAGCTGCTCTTTTTTTCCTGTATGGATGAGGCTTGGGGGTTGGGGGTTAAGAGGACTCCCCCGAGACAGAGCAGGGAGCAGAACAGGCAGAAGTACACTGCTGAGGGGGGCAGCGGGGAGACAGGAGGGGGCCGCTGCGCCCTGGGAGTCACCTCCTGGCCAGGATGGACTCCTGCTGCAGAGGCTGTGGACAGCTCCGCAGTGCTGCGCTTTAACTCCCCGGGCCACCAGGGAGGCCCTGAGCTGCCTTTTCTACCGCGAACTCACAGACAGAGGCACCATCCTCCAGTGTGCTGCGGGAGCCGCGCGAAGCACCTTCCCTCGTGGGTCCTGAAGGTTCTTGGTGACGAGGTGCTGGAGAGACAGGTTCCCTTCCTGTCCTCTGCTTGGCGCGGCCAGCACTCTGCCGGGGGCCTGGGGAGAGAGTTGTTTTGGGAAGTGTGGGCGAGCAGTGGGTTTCTGGGCATTTTGGTCACTAGTAAATGCCAAGCAGTCGTGCAATTTTGGGTAAGACTCTCGCTGAGACTGACCCCGTCTGGGCACTTGCGCTGCAGCAGGAACAGCTCGTGACCGCCGAGCAGCGCGGTGCCAGGGGTGGTGCCCTGTGCGGGAAGGCGGCTGCTGTATTTCCATCACTGTTCAGATTTCAGACACCAGACACCGCTCTCTGGGGAAGTCCGGCCTGGCCGCCAGTGCCCCGGGGGCTCAAGAGCTGTCTGGGTCGCAGAGCGATTATTCTTGACTTTGGCAAGCCGCCCTGGGGAGCTGATGGGAGTCCCCCAAACACCCATAGGTTGGGTCTGAGAAGGGGAAGCAAGTAAGTGTCTAAGCTGGTAACGCGCAGCTGACTGAATTCTTTCACCTTGGACAGATTTTACCGAGATGATGAGAGCCTTGGGGTACCCTCGACACATTTCTATGGAAAATTTCCGCACACCAAATTTTGGACTTGTATCTGAAGTGCTTCTCTGGCTTGTGAAAAGGTTAGAAGTGTGCTTGCTGAGACCTGAGGGTGAAAAGCAGGTTTGCCTCATCCGCTACCTGGAAACATGCAGGGAACTTATTCTCGTGAAGCAAGAGGAAGACGTCAAAGGAACTTGAGCTTGACAGACTCCCCTGTGCCCTCTACAAACTCCTTGCATCTAAGGAGCTGTGGGAGAAGGGAGCGCCCAGGCCGGTGGTCGGGGCGCCTTATTCTCAGCGGGAAGTAGACCTGGGGCGCTTGGGCAGGCTTGTGGGGCACCCCACCAGACATTTCTGGGCGTGTAGAATCTTTTAGGATTCAGGCTTTGCAGAGTCACAAACTGCTAAAAAAAAGTTGCGTCAGAGCTCTGCTACCTATTCTTGGGTGTGTTTTAAGTGGTTTTTATGTATATTTAGATGTAGAAACGCCCTTAGATTGCGGTGTCTCGCGGAGGGCCGCAGGAACGGCAGCTTCTCAGAGCTCCTTGGTCAGCTCCGGGACAGAGGCTGTCAGCCAGGGCGAGGGGCCTGAGGCTTAGACCTAGACCGCGATGCTGACTGAGCTCTGGTTTTGTAAGCTGAGCGCCACAGGCGTTAGTTAAGCCCGTGGCGCGGCCCCACGGACGCCCGGTGATGGGTGTGGCCTCGGTATCTTATAATGTCGCTGCGGGTCATGCTGCTGTTGCCGCCGGGCTCCCCTCGGCAGCTCCAGCTCTCCGTTGTCCACTTTCTCTTTGGTAGATTTTCATCTAGAGTAACGTGTCTTCGCTCTGTGCGGCAGGTATGAACCGCAGACCGACATCCCGTCTGACGTCGAGACTGAACAGGACCGAGTTTTCTTCATTAAGGCCATTGCCCAGTTCATGGTTAGTCCATGGTGGGTGTGGTTTGTGAAATTAGGTACCTCGGAATGACATAGCATGTTTCTGGTCAGGGACGTGGAGCCATTTCACCAGCAAAGTTTGTTTTTTTATTAATAATTCTATGTTTAAGTAGGAAGCACGTTTTGTGGTTCAAAAGATTTTTTGAAATCATGATGATACAGAGTGAAGTCGCTTTCCGGCGTAGCTGCCATTTGAGTGAGCTGCTCTCACTCCCAGAAACCACTGCTTCCAGTAGCTCCCAGGTATTAGTTGAGCAAATAGAATATTTGTAGAAGAATATCTTCTTTTACGCAGCGGAGGCATTTTATGCACCGCGGTTCAGAATGCGTCATCGGTCCGTTTTAGAGCATTTCCAGATCCGTGATGATCCCCCCCCACCGTGGCCGAGCAGCGTGGCCTGCGGCCTGCGTGTGAGACCGTCGGCTGTGGGCTGCGACCTGTGCGTAGCCCTGGCTTTTTAGGGCTGCAGGTGCCGATTAAAGGACGCACACTCGTGGCCTTGCCCTTGCCGATGCCTCTCCGAGGCTGTGCCAGTTTTCACACTCGCTCACGCTGCTGAGTCGCTCGGGAGTTTGAATCCTCACATATAGGGTCTGTCCCACGTGTCAGCAGTGGCGCCTGCAAGTTACCTTCATGGGATGTCATTTGTGTTTGACATGCAAGGGGCTTTCAACTCTTTTTTGGGTCTGAAAACAGGCCACCAAGGCGCACATAAAGCTCAACACCAAGAAGCTTTATCAAGCAGACGGCTATGCAGTGAAAGAGCTGTTGAAGATCACCTCTGTGCTTTATAACGCTATGAAGACCAAGGGCCTGGAGGGCTCTGACATGGGAGAGGAAGACACCAGCAAGTTCAAGTTCGACCTTGGCTCCAAGGTGAGGACAGTGAGCCCGTAGCGGTACCGTTTGTCCAACTGAATGCACGTCACCTGCTCCTAGCACTGCTTCTTTCTTCGCCCCGTTAACTGAGGGTGGTCTGTCCGTCTTGAACTCCGCGGCACTTGGACCAGAGCAGGAGTCACAGCCCATCGTCATGTTCGAACCTCCCGTGCCGGCTGCTCGGCGTGGGCACAGGCGTGGGCGGCGCGCACGGGCTGGTTCCCAGGCCGCGGTGGGGCTGAGCGGGAGTGGCGGCAGGGCAGGTGTGGCGGCCTTCAGGAGGGCCGTCAGGAGGGGACCGCTGGCCTCGGGGCTGGAGGGGTTTCCCGCAGGGACCTGGAGGAGGAAGGGGCAAGCCTTGCAGGGGCTTCCCTCCGGGGAAGCCTTTGGCCAGGGTGTGTTCTGTGTGTTTGAGGACAACCCGGCTGTGCTGCAGAGCCAGGAGGGGCAGGGAGAAGCGTGGTGCCAGGTTCTTCTGAGGGGTGCCCTGCTTGGCTGGCCTTTCACGTTAAAAGGGCTGCTGAGGCCGCCGGTGGAGGTCAGACTGTGGGGAGGCAGATGCCGTCGGGAGCCCCAGCAGAGACAGCGACGGGGTGGGTGCCAGGACGGGCTGAGCTGAGCGCCAGACTTGAGAGCGGAGTCTGAGGGGGCCCCCACCCCCCAGAACAGCGCCCCTGGTGGGACCTGGCCCACAGGGCAGTGCGTCGCCTTCACCCTCTTCCTGTACTGGCTGTGGGAGTGTGTCTGGCTGGCCTGGGGGTTTTCGGGGAGACGCCCCGGGGGACCCGGGCGTCCCGGAGTGTGCTGCGTTTGACCCCGGCTCTTGGCGCCGCGCCATGCACAGACGCGGCCTGTGGGAACCGTGCTCTGCCGTGAGCTCCCGCGCCGGGCAGGCGGGGGCGGAGTGAGCAGGCGCCCCTCCGGTGCTGCTAAGGACCTGTGCCCGAGGAGGTTTCCGCTTGCTCTTTTCCTTCCAGATTGCTGATCTGAAAGCGGCCAGGCAGCTCGCCTCCGAGATCACCTCCAAAGGAGCGTCTCTGTACGACCTGCTGGGCAAGGAGGTGGAGCTCAGGGTAAGCGCGCGCCTCGGCCGCCCCGAGGCGAGTCGCCCAGGCGTCGTCTGTGCCGGCCGCCGCGCTGCTGCGGGGCTCGGCCTGGTCCCGAGCCCGTGGGTCCCGCATCTTGCCGCCTGGGGGTCCCTCGGGCGGCAGGAGGGGATGATGGTCTTTAAGGTGTCACTTAGCTCTGCGCAAAGCGCTGGGGTGCAGGCCAGAGGTGCGCGGGGCGGGGGTGGCCGAGCGGACTCCCAGAGAGAACAGGGAGCGCAACAGGGGGTCCATGACACCCACTGCTCAGCGGGGAGACAGGAGGGGTCTGCTGCGCCCTGGGGTCCCTCCCTGGCCGGGCCGGACTCAGGCTGCAGCAGTGACAGCGCTGAGACTGTCTCCAGGCCCCCAGGGAGGCCCCAGGCATCTGGCCCTCCGGTGACCGGGTGATTCCGGAGTACAGCCGAGTCTGGCGCCACAGGTCAGGAAGAAGCGGGGTGTGTCGTGATTCTTCCTGTCCTGTGGGGGCCCTGGCTCCTGGCACGCACATCGCTCATTCCATTGCCATGAGGTGTGCCCGTCTGGCTGCGCCCGCCGTCGGCCCGCGTGCCGCTGGCCGTGTGATGGTGCTCCTTCGCCTTGCCTTTGGGCCCAGCGTGGAAATGGCGGTCTGGTGACAGAGGACTCGGGTGCTTGGTCACCGTCTGGTCTTGACCGTGGCCCGGCGCTTGCCATCTGCCTAAGTGTGGTCCCCTGGCGTCGGGTCGCCCACAGGGCAGCTCCGGGCTCCTGGGCTCCAGCCATGTACGGAGTGCACGTGTCTGACCTGAACCTCACGGGCGCTGCGTGAGGGCTGCCCGCTCGCTCGTCACCCCTGGGGCTGTGTCACCTTGATGCCAGTGGGACACTCTGAGCACCAACCTGTAGTGAGCCGTACAGCCATCAGGGGCCAGAAACCGTGACACTCTGAGAACAGAACTGGACTCTGAGCGCTCATCGTCCGGGGAGACGCCCTCTCTGAAGCGTGTCTCCTGTGCACTGAGCAAACACTCGCTGGGCCCGGCCCCAGCTGTGTGCCCACGGTGGTCTCCGCCGGCGGGCGGGTGAGGATTGTGGGTTAGAGGAGGCACGAGACAGCTCGAGAAGTGCTCCAGGAGCCTCTGGCGGCATCCGCGCTCTCACGGGGCTTCTCTGTCCTCCTGTGCCAGGCGCAAATGCCCCTTGACGGTGGGAGGCTTGGGGGCGGCCCGTGACGCTCAGCGTCGGCTGCAGCTGGTGGAGGCCGGCTGGTAAGAAAGAACGTGGCATGTATTGTGGGGTCGCCTGCAGAACGCAGGTGGAGAAGCCAATCCAGGACAGAAGGCGCAGCTGGTCAGCTCAGTCTGGCCCACGGCGTCGGGGGCGTGGGCCTGGCGGCTGCGGGGAGGCCCTGAGCTGGGACAGAGGCCCGGCGGCAGCAGGGTGGAGACCCAGACTGGAGCAGGGAACGGCAGGAGGGGCAGGAGTCTGCGCCGTGCGGAGCCGGAGAGCTGTGCATGGGTGCTGGGCGCGGTTCTGAGAATCATTCCTTTGAAAACGTGGCTCCGCTGTCTCCCGCAGGAGCTGAGAACAGAAGCAGTTGCCAGACCGCTGGAAATAAGCGAAACTGAAAAAGTGATGAGAATTGCAATAAAAGACATTTTGGTAAGATCACTTTGCTTTTATTTAATGCTTTTGTGTCTGGAACGTGCAGCTGCTGATTTATCGCCCCTGCAGGGGGAGCAGGCTAGGCCGGCAAGGGGCACGTGCTGGCCAGAGGCGAAAGCACCTGGCTGCCCCGGCCCCCGGTGCCTCGCTGTGAACGCGAGCAGTTTCTCCGTGACTCATCTCTTGATTTCGTCGGTGATTTTTGTAGGTAGCACTTTGGGTTATGGGCTCTGCACATTTTATTGAGCCATTTCTTCTACATTTTCTTGATTTCTTAAAGACATATATTTTTTAATTTATGCATACAAGAGTGGGTGCAGGCCAGAGGTGCAGGGGGTGAGAGGCCTCACCAGAGACAGAGCTGGGAGCAGAATAGGCAGATCGACTGCGACACACTGCCGAGGGGAGCTGCGGGCAGTTCAGGAGAGGTCTGCCGCACCCTGTGGCCACTCCCTGGCCAGACTCGAACTCAGGCTGTGGTGGCTGGTGAGAGCTTGCGAGTGCTAGATTTAACCCCTGCGCCCCAGGGAAGCCCCTTGGTTTTCTTGATTCTGAATGTGTCACCTGTCATCGCCCCTGGCACATAGTGAGTATTCAGGCTTTGTTGACCATTCATCTGGTCTGTAATTGATTGCATAAGACGAGGGAGCTTATGCACACCCGGGCGGGCATAAGCAAGAATCTGCTCTGAGAAGTGCAGCATTCCCACCGATAGGTTTTTATACTCTGCTGTCACTCAGTGGCATGGCCCCGGGGGTCAGAGGTGGAGGGCGGGGCAGCCAGGGTGGGAGATGTCTACATTCAAGCAGACTGATGGAAGAGGCGGGTCACACACGCAAAGGAGCAGCGTTAGAATGAACCTGGCATTGAGGTGTGGTCTGCAGTGTGCACAACACGGCACACGTGACAGGCGTCAGTGTCTGAGGTCAGTGTGTCCTGCACACGCAGGGTGTGTCCATCAGCTGTTAGCTCCGAGCACGGCTCACACCCCATCTTGACTGCTAAATGCCATCTCCACTCAGAGGAACCAGGGTCGGGGGCTCGAGAGAATGGCTGTTTCCTGAGCTGCCCCCGGGAGGTGCAGGTGCTGCGGTGCCTGGAGGTCAGGAAGTGCTCAAGGCCCGAAAGGCCGAAAGACAGGCTGGCCGGGTGGGCTTTCTCGCCAAACCAAGGCCAGTTTAGGCACCAAAACAGACAAGTCACAGTAATGGCTTAGGGATCACACTGGAAGCCAGTGAGGAGCAAATCTTTTACTCTGAAAATAATTTCAAAGTAGCTCCCCACAAAGTATTTATTTATCACAAAGTACTTTGCCCGGAGGATCTGGCAGTTCCCACTTGAGTGACCAAGGGGGTGGCCTGAAGCGTGGTGGACAAGGGCCAGCTGAAGGTGCTAGTGACCAGCGGGGAGCAGGAGTGTCCAGGAGGGCTGTGAGGAGCCACTGCAGGCTGGTGGGGGTGAAGGAGGCATGCCATGGTGTGCAGGGAAAGGCTGTCCCGAACACACTCCTGCATGCAGGTTTTGGGGATCCACCCCAGCCCAGACACCGGAACGACGAATCCCAGAAACACCATAGAGGGGGTGCTGGGACCCGAGGCTGGGGTCTGGGTATGAAACCGACGTGTCGAGCTGAGGGGTCTCTCGGCCTTGTGCTGGCGACTTGCCGCTTGGCTGCTCGTCAGTTTTTGTGTGCCGCCGCGGCTCCGGGTCGGCGTTGCCGGCGGGGCCCCCTGGCCGGCTTCTCTCCCTCCCTGGTTCCTTCCCCCCTTGTAAGTGAACCCACTAGGGGCCTTCTGGTGTGTCTGCAGCTGAGTCCTGAGTGCGTGGGTGAGGCCCCGCAGACAGGCAGCCCCTGGCGCTTTAGGATCCCTGTGATCTGTCCGCTGTTGGCCTCTGGGGTGTGGGGACCGTGCACGGGCTGAGGGGCGATGGCAGCACCCCCTGAGATGAGTCTGTGGGTGTGCAGGTCAGAGACCCTACTCTTGTGAGTCGCCCTTCCCTCGATCACCTGATCTGCAAGTTTGTGGCTATTTCGGAATTAAAAGTTTTTTTTTTCTCTGTGATTGCGAGTGATTTTAATTTCCATTTTGAATATTTCTGAACTTTCCAAAATTATTTTTTTCTTAATCATAAAACGATTTTTTAAATAGTCTATTTTGACGTCATTTTGTGCCTTTTCCCATCTCAGGTGTCATGCCGTGGGCTTCCCATCACCAAATTCCCCGTGTGCCGTCACCGTAGTCCCGTGCACTGTGCCCCGATTTTGATCCCACCCCCCACCCCACCCCGTAGGATGGCTCTGGTCTATAGCTGTTCGTTATTATTGTTATTTTCTCCCCTGGTCTGTTGAACTCCTGCTATGAGTGAAACCACCCGATATTTTCCTTTGAAATTAAAAGTTTTTAAGAGATGACCGAGTCTGGTCCTGGCCCGTGCCCTGGCTGGCTGTCAGGAAGGCCTGGGCGTGCCGGGGCGTTAGGCGCACCCAGCCGGCAGCCAGGAGAGGGCAGGCTCCCCCGTGCCAGCGCCTGCAGGGCCCCCTGTGCGGAGACCACACCCCAGCCATACCGGATCCTTCAACGGAGGAAGCACCCAGGGAGAACCTGGCTTATCACGCTGGCCTCCTCTGAGGAATTGCTTTTTTTCCCCTTGAGATCAGATAAATCCACTAGGTTTTTTTTTTTTTTTTTAAAGATTTATTTATTTGTGCATACAGAACTGGGGTACAGGCCAGAGGCTCA
>NW_004567133.1:19584318-19585663 GCF_000260355.1 Condylura cristata | reverse complement strand
TGTATCGTGCTTTTTGTGCAGGGCTGGCGACCGGCTCTCTCTGGCCGTCCCGACAGCTGAGGGGCAGCACCTGGGATCCCCAAAGCCGCCTCCCTCGGGCCCCACGAGGACACCAGATAGATCTGTCCGTTAAAAACTGAGTTGTAAATTCGTTTTTTGTTGTGTGTCAAGCTCTTTAAATAGAAGTGTTTATAGCTCCGGCCTAAAAGATCATACACTCATTTTTAGTTTGTTTGTATTTTTAGAACAGAATTTTCTCTGTCAGATCAACGATAAAAAAAGCAAATTGAGTGAAGTCCGTTGAAAAGGGTTTTCGTTGCATGTTTTTTAATTTCTGATTTTCTGTGTGCTGATGTGTAGCAGCCAGCGCTTCCCCTTTTCGGGGGGCTGACTAAACCCTGACACCTGGGCCTCCGAGGCCGGGGTGAGCTGTGTATTTTTATCTCACTTACTGATTCTGAGAGGTGTCTCTGGCTCACCAGCGAGGGGAGGAGAGCACAAGTCACCCCTAAAGTCACGTACCTAACACTTGTGGTCACATGCCCCCCTCCGGCATCTGTGGGGAGCGTCTGGGAAGATGGGGCGGCTTTGGGGTGCCCGTCCCTGGTGGGGGCTGCCGCACACTTGGCTTCTTTCTTAGTCCTTGGAGATTGCCTCAGTGTTTTATAAAGAGCAAAGGGCGTCTCTGTTATTTCGAGCGGCGGGGCCCTGCGGGAGGCGCCCCAGGGGCCCCGGGCGGTGACCGCCCTTGCGTCCCTCCCTGATGTGTGCCAGGCCCGCCTTTATGGACGAGTACGAGAAGATTGAGGAAGAGCTGCAAAAGCAGTATGACGTGTATTTGGAGAAATTCCGCAACCTGACTTACCTGGAGCAGCAGCTCGAGGACCATCACCGGCTGGAGCAGGAGCGGTTCGAGGTGGGCGCAGGGCCCCCCCCCCCAGGCTGGCGCTGCAGGACTCCCCCCACCAGGCCAGGCATTGTGCCGTGGTGCCCCGGGCCACGCGTCGCTGGTCCTCCTCCTGGGGGCATGTGGAGGGGCGCGGGGAGGCCCTGACCTGCCCCAATGCACCCCAGGAGAAGAGAAAGAGGCAGGCGGAGATCGAGAACACCCGGCGGCAGCTGGAGGACGACCGGAGGCAGCTGCAGCACCTGAAGGTACCTGCGGCCGGAGAAGGGAGAGGGCCGGGCCTCCCCGCCCCCGCCCGGCTCCACGCTGACCGTGCCCTCGCCCCTGCGCCCAGTCCAAGGCCTTGCGGGAGCGGTGGCTGCTCGAGGGGACGCCGTCCTCGGCCTCGGACGGGGATGAGGACATGCGGAGACAGATGCAGGAGGACCAGCAGAAGGC
>NW_004567133.1:19579735-19580758 GCF_000260355.1 Condylura cristata | reverse complement strand
AGGACTCACAGAGTGGGAGCGGGACAGGCAGATGGAGGAGGTACACTGCTGGGGGGGCGGGTCAGCAGGGGTGTGCCGCGCCCTGGGGGTCACCCCTGGGGCGGCTCGAGCCAGTGCTGAAGCGGCTGTGGCAGCTGGCAGTGCTGCGCTCTGACCCGCCGGCCACCGGGAGGGCCTGGCTTTTTCTGACCTTTTGAAAGGACGGGTCCACTAGGGAGGGAGAGCGGACAGGGGTGCGGCGTGGCCGCGGAGCCTCAGGAACGCAGTGCAGAGGCGATGGAGTGACCCGGCAGGGGACCAGAGCAGATGCCGGAGGCAGCGACTCGCGTGACGTCACCGCGGCCGGAGCAGTTGGGGTGGGAGGGCTGAGGCCGAGTGTGTGGGGGCGGGCAGAGGCCCTCAGAGTGGGCGCCGTGACAGCGCTGTGGAGGGGGTGAGACTGTGGGCCAGAGACGGGGCTGCCCGGTCCCTCTGGCTGAAGGCCGAGGCGAGTCCGCGGGGAGCCGCCAAGGAGACGCCCGCCCGGCCTGCGCCGGCCCCACGCGGGCGGTGAGGGTCTGCCGGAGGGACACCGAAGGCCCGAGCGAGGGTCAGCGGCCCAGGCCGGCGGTGTCGGGCTCCCGGGCCCACGCTGCCCCACCCAGCAAACACGCGTGGCCAGCTGAAGGCCACACACTTGGGAGGCGTCCGGGTGGGAGAGCAGCCAAGGAGCTAGAAGAAGCAAAGACTGCGGAGGACTCTGGGGACGTCCTGATGTCCCAGCTGCTGGAGTGCCGGTCTGCGATACAGCGCCGCTGCATTTTCCAAAATCAAGAAGTGGAACTCCCGGGACTGGAAGTGTGCTGGCCGAAAAGCCTGGAGGGATCGAAAACCAGGCAAACTCGACGGCGAGACGATCAAACCACGAAGTCAGGAAATGCTTTCCAGGAGGCCAAGCGAGCGCAGTGGCGAGGACCGAGGGGACCTGGCCTCGGCGGCGCCAGCCCCGGGCGGCAGAGTCTCTGCCAGTGAGGGGCGGGGCGG
>NW_004567133.1:19576744-19577556 GCF_000260355.1 Condylura cristata | reverse complement strand
CGCGCCGGAGCCCCGAGGACAAAGGGCCCTGCCCGCCGGCCGCTCGGCCTCCGTGCGGGCGCCGGCCCTCTGCAGCCACCCAGCCAGTGTCCCCCGAGCCCTCGCCTCGGCCAGAAGCAGTGCAGACCCGAACTCGGGCAGCGTCGTGAAAGCTGAGAGCAAGCTCCGAGCCTGGGACCCTATGCAGAAATTCGTAAATCTGTTTTCTAAAGAGAAGGCGCTGCTCTTCCGAGGGGCGGCGCCCCTGTGCCTGCCAATGCGTCGGCCCCCAGAATGAAGGATCGTGGGAGTGGAAAGGAGACGACCCCTGGACTGGCCTCTGAAGCGTCCAGAAGGGGGAGTGTGACAGGGCTGTTTTCTGTAAGCCGCCGTCGAACTCCTCCACTTTCAAGACTAAGTTTTCACGGAAGCGGATTTGACCGAGGTGAGCGTGCCGCCAGAGGGGAGGGCTTGGGTGGGGTCCCCGGACGCCCCCGGGGCTCCCCCGCGGGCCGGGCCAGGCGGGAACGGGTGGGGGGGGGCCGGAGGTGTTCTCGGATTTTCCTCACGCGCGCACGCCTATTTTACTTTCATAATTGGCGAACGTTAACTTTTCCAAAGAGGGCTGGAGAAGGTGGTTGGGGTTGGGCCGAGCTAAGGCGCTCCACAGGACCGAAGCGGACCCGCCTGGCTCCACAGGAGCTTGGGTCCAAGAAGCCGAGCTGGGGGCTCTGGGTGGCAAGGGGTGGGCCGAGAGAGGGGGCTGGGAGGGAAGCGGCGAGCTTTGCGGGCCTGGACGGTGCGGCCGCAGAGGCCCCGGCTGCTCTTGGGGG
>NW_004567133.1:19574148-19576114 GCF_000260355.1 Condylura cristata | reverse complement strand
GGTCAGTCAGTCCCCATCAGCACTGGGGGCCGGTGAACACCCAGCGAAGGCTCCAGCACCCCTGGGCGCACAGCAGCGGCCCTAGCTGGTGCAAGTTTGGCTGAAGGGCCCGTGGAGGGCTGCGGGGGCCTGAAGCAGGGACGCCTTGGGCCGTTGTGCGTGAACTGGTGCTGGGGAGGCTCGCGCCAGCTCACTGGGGCGCTGATGGTACCGAGTGGGGTGACGGGCTCAGCTCATGGCCACGGCACCTGCTTTGCCGTAGCAGGTTGGAGAAGCCCCCAATGGGGCTTTCTTGTGACGCGGGCACAAGGCAGCACGGAGGCGCCAGGGTGACGGGTCGTGGCGACAGGCCGGAGGCGGTTTGGAAGGACCAAAGCGTCGCCAAGTAGCTGTGTCCCAGGAGGAAGAGGCGTTTCAAGGACCGCACGGAAAGCACCCAGCAAGATGAACCGCCCAGTGTCTGGGGCCCGGGGAGACATTACCAGGCGTGAGGAGAGAAGCCCAGAAAGGCCCGGACGTGACTCCAAGAGGCACAGCCGCGAGCCCGCGCAGAGCCCACCCGGCGATGCCGCACCGCAGAGGCCGCGGAAGGCGCGAGGATACAGAGGGGCCCCGAGCGGGCCCCGGGCTCAGCAGGAAGTGGGGCGCGCCACAGGAGAGCGTCTCTGCTGAGCCTGAAGAGTCTGCCCCGGACGCAGAAACCCACAAAACTCCGGCGTGCGGGCTCTTGGTTTATGGCCTAGTTGCAAATTCACATTTTCGCTGTGCGCCGCGGCCGTGCGGCTGCTGGCTGTGACGCCCCGTCTTCCGCGCCGGAGCCCCGAGGACAAAGGGCCCTGCCCGCCGGCCGCTCGGCCTCCGTGCGGGCGCCGGCCCTCTGCAGCCACCCAGCCAGTGTCCCCCAAGCCCTCGCCTCGGCCAGAAGCAGTGCAGACCCGAACTCGGGCAGCGTCGTGAAAGCTGAGAGCAAGCTCCGAGCCTGGGACCCGATACCCAGAACAACTCGGAAACCAGGCACCGCTGAGCCCCACGCGGCCTCACCGGGAGGACAGGCCCCGGCGGCGCCTCCCTCGGCCCGTGCGCCCGGTGCCCGGAGCCGTCACCGGCCGTCACCAGCGCTCCCGCGTGGGAAGAGGCGGGGCCCCGGACACCCGTTCTCAGAGGGGCGTCCGGAAGGGAGGGCGTCCTCCGCAAGCCTGACGGGCAGCCACGGCTGGCGCCCCACGTGCTTCCCTGGGCCTCAGGCCGGCAGACCGCCGCGTCTTCGGATCCTTGTCAGCCGGGGAGGCAGCTCGCCTCCCTCCCGGGGGCTGTCAGGGGCGCGGCGGCCGGGCAGGAGGCACAGAGCGCCCCAGCACCCCGTAGCTCCCCCCCCCAGGTGCCCTAATTTCTCAGCACCAAGGCCTGTCCTCCCGAGAGGGGCGCCGCCTATGCCCTCCGCGAGGGGATGGCACCCGGGCCCCTCAGGGTGAGTGGCGAGGCAGCAGTGGCCAGGGACCACCGCTGTGACAGGTCCTCTGCGCGCCTCCGCGCCCCACGCCCCGCGGTTCCCGGCAGGAAGGCGGCTGCAAGCGGCCGTGACGCTCGGAGCTCCGGGCGCTCATATCTCCACCGTGCACGCGGGGGCGTTGGTCTTGATGGCCTCTGAGATCATCCGGGCGCCAGACTCCCCGATGTGGTTTCCCTGGAGACTAAGAGAGACGGTCAGCAGGGCGGGCGGCCCGAGGAGCGGGGGGCACAGGCAAGGTCTGCGGGGGGCCGCGGGGGGCCGTACGCCCCACTCACTTGATGTGCTCGAGCCCGTGGTTTCCGGACAGCGCGGTGGCCACGCATAAGGCCCCGTCCATGCCCAGGGCGTTCTCCTGGAGGCTGGGCGGGAGGGCACACGGCCGTGAGCACGGAGGGCCGGCGGCAGCCGTCCTGGGGCCTGGGCCTGCGGCGTCTGCAGGCGGCCGGGCTGCCCACG
>NW_004567133.1:19569494-19572644 GCF_000260355.1 Condylura cristata | reverse complement strand
TGAGGCGGGGAACCGAGACGCGGACGGGGCGCACGGCAGGAGCCCGGGGAGAGTTCTGGGGTCTAACTGTGGGGCCGAGACTGCAGGAAACTGGAGCCCGAGAAGGGAGCTGCCGGCGGGGAGCCGCCCACTCACGAGAAGAGGGGCACAGCGTCTCAGGCTGGACAGAAGCACCAGCCCGGGGGGTCCGCGAGGCGAGGGGCAGCGCCAGGGATAAAGGTTAGTGGGGTCACAGTGGGGCCCAGGATGCCCCTCCCGGGCCCGGACGTGCAGGACACACGGCAGCATGTGTCCCCAGAAACTTGTGCACGAGTGTCCCCAGCTGCTTCCTCCCATCAGCCGAGACGTGGAAACCACCCAGAGTCATCGGCGGACGGCAGGAAGAGCGGAATGTGCCCCCTGTGCCACGGGGATCATTCACCCGTGGAAAGGGAGGCCGGGGTCTGACGCCCGATGACCCCGGCCGGCATCACACCCGCTGGGCGGTGCTCGTCCCCAACGCGCCGTGTGTACGGAGACACCCGGGGCAGGCGGGCATCGGCAGTGGTGGGGGTGAGGAGGACGGCTCGCGGGGAGGGGCTCCTTTGGGGACCCCTGCACATTTACGGGGATGGTCGTGCGGCTCTGAGCCAGAGAGCAGTGAACCGCGAGCTCGGAATGGGGCTGCAGCTCAGCACAAGCAGACGCAGAGGACGGACACCCGGCAGGCCGGAGCGGCTGCCCTTGCAGCGCCGGGGCCTCAGAGCCCGCCGCTGCCGGCCGCTGCGGCCCCACTTACTCGAGGCTGGTCAGGCTCCGGTTGAGCTGCAGTGCTTGGCCCAGGGCCTGGGCGGCGCCGGCCTGGATGAAGTTCCACTGCAGGCTGGGTGGACACAGGCCTTCGTGACCGCGTGGCCGGCCGAGCCCAGCAGCCGGGGCCCCGCCAGGCCCCAGTGGCCCAGGCGAACAGCGCCCCCTCCCGCCACGGCCCCGTGGGTCAGCCTCAGGGAGACCCCTGGGAGACCCTGACGCCGGACTGGCCTCCTGTGCCCGCCGGCGTGTAGTGGGCACTCACTGGAGGGACGTGAGGGCGCGGTTCTCTCTCACGGCCACCGCCAGGGCCTGGGCACCCTGGTCGTGGAGGAGGTTGGCCGTCAGGCTGCGAGGAAGGGAGGGGGCGAGTGAGCGGGAGCTGGGCCCCGCCGTGAGGCCCGCACGTGCGCCCGGTGCTCGGGGGGACCACCACCCGGACCCCTGCCCTGCCCTTGCGGCCGGCGGTCGTGATGGGGGTGGGGGTCCGCGGGGGCGGGTGGCCAGGGCGCCGTGGGCACGTACTCTAGGCTCCTCAGGGTGCTGTTGGTGCAGAGCGCGCGGGCCAGACCCTTGGCTCCCTCTGAGCTGATGGAGTTTTCTCGAAGGCTGAGGAGAAAGAAGACCGAGCTGCTGGCCAGACAGAAGTGGGTGGGCGGCATGGCCACAGGACAGGACAGGTCGGGAGGAATGGGATGAGGCCTGGGCCGGGGGGGCGTGGGGCCGGGGGCCCAGCCGGCGGCGGGGGCTGCTGGAAGGGCGCCGCGGAAGAGTGTCACTGCTGGGCTCCGGGGCTGACCACAGAGGTCCCTGCAGGGCGTGGCCAGCCCCCCCCCCACAGGCCTCTGTGCCCAGCAGCGTGGCAGGGACTCACTTGAGGCTGAGGAGGGTCCGGTTGGCACAGAGGGCCCCCATGAGTGCCGCCACCCCCGCGTCGCTGATGGAGTTGCTTTGCAGGCTGTAGAGGAGGAGGTGCCCAGTGCGGCTGTCCAGGGCCTGGCGGAACCGTGGCCCTGGGCCCAACCCGGACACGGGGACTCGGGGGCGCGTGCCAGCCCCACATCCCAACCCCTGCCAGCCGGGGCCAGAGAGCCCAGCCTCCCACTCCCCATCCCCACCCCCTCCCCAAGGTGGAGACTCTGCCTGAACCTGGTGCAGCAGGGGGCGTGGCGGGGGGCCATCAGCAGGGTCCCCGCCACACCCAGGCCGCTGCGGCCAACCCTTCCTCAGTCGCCTTCACCAGGTCCGCAGGGACCTCGTGAGGTCGTCACCCAGGGCACCCCAGAACCGACATGCCTGCTGTCTGGGGTCTGGGTGACATCTGCAGACAGGGCCCTGGGTGACGGACCCCCAGGCCTGCCACCTGCCGGCTGGGACCCAGCGGGACTCACTCCAGGTTCTCCAGGCCCTGGTTCACCCTCAGGGCCTTGGCCAGGGCCTCGGCGCCGCCATCGCCGATACTGTTGCTGGAGAGCCTGGGGGGGAGGGCGCGGTGTGGGGCTCAGGGTCCCGGGCCCTCACTGACCCCAGGGCCCGCACTGCGCGGCTTCTGCCTGAGGCCCGCTGGCCGCGGGGCCCACCCCTGCCTGCCCAGTGACAGCTGTGTGTGGCCCCTTAGCAGAAGGGCGCGGGAAATGCAGGAAATGTGCGGCCCAGACACTTGGGGTCCACCCAGCCCTGCGCCTCTGGGTCCCACTCTCCGGCCAGCGCCGTGCAGTCCGAAGCCTGCACCCACCCCTGCCGACCACGCAGGCCGCCACCCCGTCACTGCCCCCCGCCCCCGCGTGTGCGGCCTCACATGAGCTCCCTCAGGCTCTGGTTCTGCCTCAGGGCGTCCGCCATCCGCTGGGTGCCCACCGGCCCGATGCTGTTCTTCTGCAGGCTGTGGGGAGGGGGGTTCTCAGCAGAGCTGGCCGTCACCGCCCTGGTCAAGGCGCGGTCAGTGCCCTCTGCAGCGGCACAGCCGGGTGTCTTCCGGAGAGGTCTACGGGCAGTTGCCAAGGCTATGCCAAGGGACAGACACCCCGAGAGGGCAGGGAAGTCGGGTCGGTTCCTCCCTATCCGGAAGCCAGCCTCGCCCAGTGTCCAGCGGCCTCCGAGTGGGCCTCACGCGGGACCCTGTCCCCGCTGGGGCATCTCCAGCGAGACCAGCGCCAGCCGCGCGACCCCCTGCCCGCCTTCCTCCACACCAGCCAGGAGGGGCGGCTGCGGGCCGTCCCCAGGCCGGACTCAGCAGGGCAGAAGGGCCCTGAGGCCGCCCGCCGGCCCCCTTGCTGGTCATAAGGAGGCGAGGAGTTTTATTTCCCTTTGGACTAAGGTGGTTCGGCATGAGCCCGGCCACCCGCCTCGCGCCCGCCGCTC
>NW_004567133.1:19567369-19567984 GCF_000260355.1 Condylura cristata | reverse complement strand
GGGTGAATGTCAGGTCATTTACGCAGCTGCAACACGGTGGCCTGGGGGAGTCGGCCCCTGAGAGTCCAGCTCGCGCGGGCTCGCCCACGGGGCGCGGGAACCTTCCAGAAGGAGCAGCTTCCGGGCAGCCGGAAACGCCGGGCGGCGCGGGGAGGCCGGGCGGGGCCGCGGGGCTCGGCGTACCTCAGAGACGTCAGGGTGCGGTTGTTCTTCAGGGCGTCGGCCAGCGCCTTGGCGCCTGGCGGCCCGATGCTGTTGCTGCGGAGGCTGCAAGACACGCGGCCCTCTGACCCCGGGGCGGCACTGGGGTGGGGTGTCGCGTTGGGGGGAGCAGGCCAGAGGGCCTTGGAGGGGGAGGAGGGCGTTTCCCGGAGGCCAAGGGGGTCGGGGCGCCAGGGGCTTGGGCTGCGCCCCGAGCGGGCGCCCCCTGCGGCGCTGCCCCAGCCCGCCCCACCCTGGCGTGGCCCCGGGGCTCTGTGCCCACTTACTCCAGAGCGGCGAGGCTTCTGTTGACCAGCAGGGATCTGGCCAGGGCTTTGGCGCCTTTGCTGCTGATCTGGTTCTCAGCCAGGCTGCGGGGGCGGAAGGGGGCTGGGGTCCCCGTCCAGGTGGGGC
>NW_004567133.1:19562357-19567164 GCF_000260355.1 Condylura cristata | reverse complement strand
CCCTGGTGCGCACGGCAGCCGAGCTGCGCAAGTCCCTCGTCAGCGCCCAGCCGCCGCCGCCGGGAGGTCCCTAGCACGTGGAAGCAGGGTTCACCGGCTGGACTGACCCAGCACCCCAGCTCCTGTGGCCTTCCCTAGCACAAGGGTGTGAGAAGGCCGCCTCGTGTCGTCCTGAGACCCCGCTGCGGCCACGCTGCGGGGTCCATGCTGGCTGTGTCACCCCCAGAAGTGCTCACTGAGGAGGTTCTCCCAACCCCCTCCGATTCAGGGGTCTCTGGGACCCCTCTTCTCTCAGCCCTGCGGCTCCCAGCTCCCTGTGGGGCTGTCCTTGGCTTGTGACTGTAAGGGGTTCGGGGTGAAGACTGTGCACCTGACCACAGTGTTCTCAAGTTCTAGGAAGTTCTGGCTTTCTAGAACCTTCCCCTCTGGGGCTCTTATTATTCCTGTAAGACTCCCTGAGTCACGCGGGATTTCAGAGGATGCCCTGGATATGTCCAGTAGGGACGTGGACTCTGCGTGTCTCTTCCTGGAATGGGGGCTGTCCTGGAGGGCCTCGGGGTGCTGTTTGACCCTCCCCACACGTGAGAGTTGACTAGCGTCGCCTGCAGAGGGGGTTGGCCCTGGCGAGTGGTGCCAGCCCCCCGGTCCCTTCAAGGACACAGTCCTGCCTCTGGCTGACACAGCCCCCGGAAGCGGCCCAGGGATCTGAGCAGAGGGCAGGTGGCGCTGGGCCTCCAGGCAGGCCGGCCGCGGCTCCCTGCGCGTTACCTGATCCTCTGAATCCGACAGTCCTTCCTGCTCAGCACGCTGCCCAGCAGCTCCATCACCGGGTCCTGGAACTGGTTGGTGTCCAGCCTGCTTAGAAGGCAGCAAGTGAGGCCCCTGACGAGGGCCAGCAGGGCAGCAGCCCAGGCTGGGTGCCTGCCCTCTCCATCCCTGTGTGCCGTCTACACGGGCCCAGCCCTGGTCAGGCAGACTGGGCAGCTCTGAGGCTGGAGCCCCAGGTCCACCCTCAAGGCCCCTTGTCCCCACCAGGAAGGGGCGTGGCTGCCAGGCCTGGCGGCCACCCTGCCTCCCACCCCTCACGGAGGTCAGAGCAGCGGGGGTCAGGGGCTTGGGTGCCAGGATGGCCACAGAGTTCTGTGCTGCAGCGTGTTCCCCAAGGGGATGGCTGGAACTGTGCACCCCAGCGCCCCTGGAAGCCCTTGTCTGGCCGTCGCGCCCAAGTGTGACAGGTCCCCAGGCACTGCGGCCAGGCGTGGCTGTGCCGTGATGGGCCTTCCGGGGGGTGGGAGCTGCGAGGGACCCTCGGTCCAGTGGCCGTGGACACCCTGGGTGAAAGCCCGCAAGCTGGGGTGCCGGCAGCACCTCAAGCTGAGGGCCAGAAAGGGGCCCCCTCAGGTTCCGGAGGGAGCACGGCCCTGACGACACCCCGCTTCCGCCCGGGCTCCGTTGCTGCAGAGTAGCAGGCACTCACCGGAGGGACAGAGGGACACGCACGCTCCGTGCGCACACCCACACGCATGCCTGTGCATGCACACACATGGACGCGCACACACGCCCGTGCGCGCACACGACTTGTGCATACACACACCTGTGCGCACACACACGCCCCACGCACACCCCGCGCGCACATGTGCACCTCAGGCTCCGGCAGTACAGCAGCTGGGGCAGCAGGCTTTGGAGGACGCCTGGGCTGAGGCGCAGGGGCACATCGGCCTCCTGGGTGCAGGTGTCCGACACCTGCATCAGGTAGGCCAGGGCGGCACGGTGTGGGGCTGTGGTCAGCCCCGCCAGGTCCCCGCTGTCCAGGGCGCCTGCCACGCCGCGGGCCAGCTCCGTGTGCTGCAGCTCGTGCAGGCAGTGCAGCACGTTGACCGCCCGGGCGCAGACGGCCGCGTCGGGCCGCAGGCACCCCTGCAGGAGCTCGGCCACCTGCGCCCGCTGGCCCCCTTGCTCGCCCGGGCCCAGCAGCAGGCCCGTCAGCAGGGTGCCGACCCGCGGAGACAGGAGGCCCGACAGGAAGCGCAGGAAGACGTCCAGCCGCCCGTCCTCGGCCTGCATGGCCCGCTGGGCCGCGCTCCGGAAGTGTGTGAGGAAGCCCAGCCGGGGCCAGGACACGCCGCCCTCGGTGAAGAGGTCGAAGATGGCCTTCCGGGCCGCGCTGCAGTAGTAGGCAGCCGCCATGAACTCCTGCAGGGACAGGTGGGCGAAGAAGAAGGCGGCCGCCGGGCCCAGCGTGTCCTCCCGCTGCAGGAGCTGGCTGCCCAGCGCACTCTGCAGCTGCGGGAGGTCCACGCCGAAGGCCTTCAGGTCCGGCTCGTAGAACACGAACTTCCTCCTGAGCAGCCCGTGGAAGGCCAGCCGGCCCAGCGTCACCACCAGCTTGCGGCCACTGTGTGCCACCTGCTCGGTGCGAGGGCTGGAGCGGCCCCTGTCCTGCCCCTCGGCGCCCAGAGCCATCCTCAGGTACCAGGCGTAGAGCTCACTCAGGGTCCTGGGCGGCCACAGCTCCGAGGCCTGGGGCCCCGGCCCCTTGCGACGCCAGTGGCCCAGCACTGACCCCGCCAGCCGGCAGAAGGCAGGGACGGTGCACATGAGGTACAGGGCCCGGTCAGCCCGCGTCTGGCCCAGGACCCAGCCCGAGAGGGCCTGGTCCTCGGGGAACATCTGCTCCAGACACACCCTGATCTCCTCCTGGTTGAAGCCCCGGATCTCCGTCAGCCGGTCCACCAGGCCGCCCGGGATCTGGCCGGCCGCGCCGGGGCGCGAGGTGACCCAGATGGAGACCTCCGGGAAGAGGTTGCCCCGGATGATGTTGGTGATCAGGTGGTCCACCTGCAGCTCCTTCTTGGGGTCCGTGCAGGCTGCCGTGTTGGCGAAGTCCAGGGGGGTCTTGCACTCGTCCAAGCCGTCCAGGACCAGGAGGACCCTGGCCAGGGCGGCCGTGGCCAGCCCGGGCTCCCCTATGTGCGGGAAGGCGGAGCAGACCAGCTTGTCGGCGGACAGCCGCTCGTGGGCGTTGAGGTCCCGGAAGGTCAGAGGCAGCACCAGCGAGAAGTCCTGGCCGACCTGCCCCCGGGCCCAGAGGCCCACGAAGCCCCTCACCAGGCTGGTCTTGCCCACGCCGGCCACGCCGACGGTGATGGAGATCCGGGGCGGGATGGACACCCGTGTCAGGGGCAGGAAGAGCCTGTCCAGCGTGATGGCGCGGCCGGAGCGCCAGTCCCCGCGGGCGGCCTCCACCTGCGTGAAGTCATGCTCCCTCAGCTGCAGGTCTGTCAGTCCCTCGGCCAGCAGGAGGCTGCTCAGCCGGGCCGGGGGGCCGCCCAGCTCCTGGCCGCTGCCCGCCCTGCCCAGCAGGAACTGCCGGTGCCTCTGTGTCCTGGAGTCTGCAGGGACAGAGGCCAGTTGCGCGCTGGTCAGCCGGGCCTGGGGGCCGCCCAGCTCCTGGCCGCTGCCCGCCCTGCCCAGCAGGAACTCCCGGTGCCTCTGTGTCCTGGAGTCTGCAGGGACAGAGGCCAGTTGCGCGCTGGTCAGCCGGGCCTGGGGGCCGCCCAGCTCCTGGCCGCTGCCCACCCTGCCCAGCAGAGACTCCCGGTGCCTCTGTGTCCTGGAGTCTGCAGGGACAGAGGCCAGTGGCGGGCTGGGGGGAGGGGGAGGGCCGGGCCAGGTACAGGGACACCCTCCTCTGCCTACCGTTGCCAGGGGTTCCCCGCGGGGGTTCGGGCGTCCTGGGGGGCGTCAGTGGGGCCGGCGGTCCCTGACTACCCTTCCCTGCCAGCAGGTCCACGAGAGCTTTCACCTGCTCGGCTGGGGAGCCGGCGCCGTGGCCCTGGCCAGCCTCCCCGCCCGTCCGCAGATCCTGCTTCCTCATCCCTCATGGAGTCCGGGGGGGCGCCGGGAGCTGTGGGGGCGCACAGTCAGCCAGGCTCCGGCCAGCTGGCTCCTTCCCAGCCTGAGGCCATGGTCTGACCCCCCGGAAGTGGGGCGGGTGAGCCCCCCGCTGGAACCTGGGCCCTGGGGTGCTGGCTGAGGGACGCTGGACAGGCCCTGAGCTCTCGCCGCTGAGCCCTGTCTGTAACCTGGAGACGGGGGGGCCTAGGAGAAGGGCGGCTGGGGTGGGGGGGACCAGCACTCCTGCTCCACTCTGGCACCCCCGCGCCCCCGCAGCCTGGTGCGGTGGGGAGGGGCGTGCAGCGCTCAGGCTGGGCCCTGGTCTGTGGGCACCCCAAGGAGTGGGCGAGGCGTGACTGGGTGCTGGGAGCCAGAGTGGCCCTGCGGGGGCTGGGGAACGGGGAGGGGTGCAGGAGGCGGCGGCGCCTGCGCTCCCCACCCCGGTCCTGTGAATCTCAGCTGCTGGAAGCCTGGAGTCTGATCAGTTGAAAGAGAAAAAGCAGGGGGAGGGACGGCAGCTGAGGGAAGGGAAAGCTCATTCTCGGGGCCTCTCACAGCCCCAGGCGGCTCCTGGGGCCTCCCGGACTGAGCACGGGGCTCCTGGCCCAGGCAGCCCCGAGCGCGCCTGCCGCTGCCCTTCCTCTGCCCGGCTTCACTGGCTCCCCGCGCCCGCCTCGCCTCGGCTGGGGCTGCAGGGCCCGGGCCTGGGGTGCCCCAGCCAAGGAGAGGTCGCTCCTGCGGCCTTCCAGCCGCGGGCCTCCGGTGGGTGCTGCTCTCTCGGGCCTCGCTGCACCCCGGGACCAGCACACTCCCGCCCCGGGTCCGTGGGTTCGGGCGTCACGTGGAGCCGCTAGAAGCAGCTTAGCGGCGGCCGGGCGGGCAGGGCGAGGGAGCCAAGGGCGATGCGCCT
>NW_004567133.1:19560339-19562068 GCF_000260355.1 Condylura cristata | reverse complement strand
GGGCAGAGCGGCCCCCCGGGAGGGGCAGTCGGCGAGGCCCCTCTGCAGGTCCCGGGGCGGCTGGGGCCGGCCTTGCTTCCCGAGGCGCAGAGCCAAAGGCCGGCGCAGCGGAGAACAGACGGCGGTCTGAATGTGTCTGAGGAGGGCTGGCTACGAGGGCGAGACGTCCAGTCGAGGGAGGTGGACGGACCTGCCGCAGCTGCGTATCTCTAAGTACAAACAGGCGCCCCGAATTCTTGACGCGAAGGAACGAGCCTTAAGTCTAACGTTTTGCAACGAAACGTGTAAGAGCATAAACACCCTGGCTCGAAGAGGAGCGCGGGAGGGCGGACGCTGCTGAGAGGCACAGGGAGAAGCGGCCGCGGGGGCTCGGGCGTGGTCACCGAGAGGCTGGGAAGCGCCCGCCGCTTTCGTCCGCCGAGCTGGCGCAGAGCGGAGCTGCTCCAGCTGCACTGGGGAGAATGCCCGCTGTCCTCTCCGGGCATGGTGGGAGCACAGGCCGGCGCAGATATCCCGAGGCTGTAGTCTTATCTATTGCCATTGAGTCTCTATTATTTTTTTTAATTAAAAAATTATTTATGCACACAGAGCTGGCTACAGGCCAGAGGTGCAGGGGCGGCGAGAGGCTTCCCCAGAGACAGAGTGGGGAGCAGAACAGGCAGATCGACCAAGTCCACTGCTGAGGGAGCAGCGGGCGGGTCAGGAGAGGTCTGCCGCGCCATGGGGTCACCTCCAGGGCAGGCGGGGATCGAACTCGTGCCGAAGCAGCTTCAGCTTCTCAGTGCAGTGCTTTAGCCCGCTGCGCCCCCAGGGAGGGCCCGAGTCTCTATTATTTTAAAGATTTATTTATGCACACAGGAGCTGGGGTGCAGGCCAGAGGTGGGGGGCAGGGGGCTGAGAAGATCCCTCAGAGACAGAGCAGAACACGCGGGTCCAGTGACATCCACTGCTGAGGGAGCAGCGGGGACTCAGGAAGGTCCACTGTACCCCAGGGGTCCCTCCCTGGCCGGGATCGAACCAGAAGCTGTGCTGTGGTGGCTGCGGACAGCCCCCCAGGGGGGCCAGCCTCTGAGTGTCTTTGACCCCGAAGTTATCCTAAAACAATAATTGAACAGGCCCTCCCCGGGGGCGCAGCGGGCGGGGGCGCAGCACTGCAGGCCCACAGCTTCAGTCCCCGCCCCGGAGGTGACCACAGGCAGCTCTCTCCGGCCGCCCGCTGCTCCCTCGGCAGTGTGCCTCGACAGTCTGCCTGTTGGGTCCCCACGCTGTCTCTGGGGAAGCCTCTCGCCCACCACACCTCTGGCCTGTGCCCCAGCTCTGTGTGCAGAAATAAATCTTTTTAAAAAAAAAGAACTGGACAAGGGCACAAGGAGGGGTGTAGGGTGGTCCCCCAAAAAGTATTCGAAAGTGAGAGATAGAAGAGGAAGAGCTAAGTTTCTGTCCAAAGCATGGCCCAGTGGGACAGCAGGAAACTGGCCATGCAACAGCCCAGCTGGAAATCTCCAGAGTGTTCTGTGACGCCGCAGGGCTGATGAACCACTTGTCTGAGGTGTGGCTGCGACTCTCTGAAATATGCGTCCAGCGGTCACACGAGTCTGGACAAACTGTCCGTGTGCAGCAGCAGCACAGTCAAGACGCTGACCGTTTTACCCAGCTGACCGCTTTACCCAGCTGACCACTTTACCCAGCTGACCGCTTTACCCAGCTGACCGTTTTACCCAGCTGACCG
>NW_004567133.1:19558640-19559240 GCF_000260355.1 Condylura cristata | reverse complement strand
CCCCACCTGCTCCAGGCGCCAGATGCCCCAGGACCGGTGTTGCCCCCACCCGAGTCAGCCGGCCGGCGCCGGACACTGCCGCAGAGCGAGCGGGGCGGGGCCGGGGTGCAGCCCAGGCCGGGGAGAACCCTCCTCCCCAAGAGACGGCCAGGAGGGGCGTCGGGGTGGGCGGCTGTCGCGCTCCCTGACCGGCGCGAGTGGGCCGCGGCCGAGGCGCCTGGGCTCCTGGCGGGGCTTGGGCTGTCCGCCAGCGGGGGCGAGAGGAGGCGCAAGGTGGCGTCCGGCGGACCCCGAGTGGCCGCGCAGCCGAGAGTCCAAGGACCTCGGGTCTGGTCACCCACAAGTCCGGGGGGCGCCTGCGCAACCTTGGTGCAGGGTTTGTGGGGTGCCCCAGCCCCGCGCGGGGGTGTCCAGGGCCCCCGAGGGGCTGACCTGGGGCCGCCCCAAGTGGGCACAGCCACCTCCGCCCGTGTGGAAACTGCCCGCCCAGAGCTCTGCCCAGCCGTGAGGCAGCTGGACTCGGAGGGCGAGGGCCAGGGCAGCGCGGCGCCCCACCCGTGGCGGACAGTGCCCTGGGGCGTCCCCCTGCTCTCCCGCCCC
>NW_004567133.1:19551305-19554159 GCF_000260355.1 Condylura cristata | reverse complement strand
CCCCTGCTGACTGCTGCTGGCCCCTAGGTGTGTACTGTGTGGACGTGACCTGGCCGAGGTCTTCAGCACCCAGAGCTTCCCCACTGTCCCCACCATGTGGTTCTTCCCCCACTCCGGCACCCCCCCCCCAGGCCCCATCGAGGCGCAGGTGACCGGAGTCGTGCCTGCAAGCAGCTGAGGACACCCCAGGCCGCATGCCCACTGTCAGGACCCCAAGTCGCCTCCACCTGCCCTAACAGTGTCCCAGGGGACACTGGCCATTTGTAGAAGCACAGGCACCCTCCAAACAGAGCAGGCTGCACCCCGGGAGCTGCCGCGAGGTGTCTGTGGTCACAGCGTGGTCTGGGTCCTCGGGCCTGGGCGGCCAGCGGGAGGGCTGGCTCGAGCCCAGGGCTCAGCGGCTTGGGGCACCCCCAGGCCCCGGGGGCTGTGGCACCTCAGGCCCGGCCCGCGAGCCTCCCAGGAAGCGCGGCTCTGGGCCACCCCAGCACTGACTGCCCCTTGCTCCCACGGGGCAGGAAGCGACGGCTCGGCCCCCGCCCCCGTGGCCGGCACAGGCCGGGCAGCCTCCGAAACCCCTGCAGGGCCTGTGCCGGCCCCGTGCCCTGGCGAGCCCCGGGCTCCCTGCACGTGGGTGTGGGTGGATGAGGAGTGACAGCCTCACACGTGGGGTGCAGGGCCGTGAGGCTTGTGCGCTGGGGCCATGCTCAGCTTGCACCTTTCTTTATTGCACAGTGGAGGGTACTGCCCGGAAGTGACTAGAGGGCAGGGGGTGCCCATCCTTCCTGCCCGCTACCCCAGGAGCGGCTGGCACAGCGCGAGTTCGTCGGGGCTTCAGAGCCCAGAGGGCTGGACCGGCCGGTCCCCGGGTCGGTCTTCCGGTCTGGGCGGGCAGCCTGGAGCTGGGTGTCCAGGGGACAGGCCAGGCACTGAGGGGTGGCCAGGGCCTCACGGGGACAGGGGGGCGCCAGCCCCCTTCCTCCTGGCCGCCGGCCGCCGCTGCCGCCGCCTCGCGAGCTGTTCCTTCCGGGCAGCGGCGGTGGTGAAGGTGATGCACTGGGCGTCCAGGAAGTCCAGCAGCTTGCCCGCGGCCACGCGGAGGCCCTGCTGCCGCAGCCCGGCGCGCAGCTCCGCCAGCTCCAGCGGCTGGTACTGCAGGACGCGGCGGAACAGCGCCGGCTGCGAGCGGATGTAGCGGCCCAGCGCGGCCTCCGTGGCCCCGGCCTGCGAGGCGCCACCGCCCTCCTCGTCCCCCTCGTCCCCCGCGGACTCGAGAGCCGGGCCCCACTCGCAGGAGGCGGAGCTGAAAGGCACGGCCTGTCAGGGCGCCCCGCGGGGCGGCCCCTCCCCCCTCCCTGGCCAGCCCCCCGCAGGCAGGCGCTGCCCCGCTGCGTCACCTCTGAGAGCTGAAGGAGCTGTCGCTGCTGCCCGCGGCGGGGGCTGCGGACCCCTGGGAGGCCGGGAGCTCGGCGTCGCCACCCGACCCGGGGGGCGTCTCTGCGGCTGGGGTCACGCTGGAGGGGGCGCCGCTCCCCAGCCGCTGCTCTCCAGGCGGGGGACCTGTGGTCTTCGCGGGGCCCCTAGACCTCTGGGGAGCGGGGCCCGGGGCGGCCTCCGGGGCGGGGGTCTGGCTGCCGGCGGAGGACGGGCTCTCGCCCTCGGAGTCCGACCCCAGCGTCTGGTGCGTGTACTGGAATATCTCCTTCAGCTTCAGGACCATCTGGCGCTTGGGCAGCGGGCGGACCCCAAACCTGCACGGGAGAGGGGAGCCTAAGGCCGAGAGCTGACCGCCAGCAGCAGCTTCGCCGCCCCAGGCCTGCGCCGGCTCTCCTGCGCGCCCAGAGGCCAGCGTCCGGCCTGCAGGCCAGCCGGGCAGCTCTGCCGCGCGCCGAGGACCATGATGAGGGCCGAGGCTGGGCCGGGGCGGGCCGGCACGCTCCGGCGGCTGCGGCCAGGCCCCGTGGCAAGGACCTGGGCGCGGGGCGCTGCCTGGCGGGCACCCGGGGAGGCCTCCCAGCTGCCTGGGAGAAGCAGCCTACACCCCAGCAGCCCCCCGAGCCCAGGCTGGGTCTGGGACCGAAGGCCAGGCGCCCGAGGACGCCACCAACCTGTCCAGCTCTCTCTTCAGCACCGGCGTCTCCATGATGGAATACCGTGGCATGGGGGTGATGGGCACTTTCGGGGGCAACTTGTTCTTCTGGGCTGCGCCTCCTGGGTGGGGCAGAAGCGGCGCACGTCAGCAGGCCGGGGTGGCCACGTGGGGCCCTGTTGCCTCCCTGAGGCGTGGGAGTCTGGCTGCACGTGGCTCCCAGCAGCAGTGACGGCCACCTCGTCTGACCGGAGTGGACCGAAGGCGCCTGGTGGGGGTACCCCTTTGTGCAACACAGACACGGCCCGGGACAAGCTCCCACGCGACTCAATCTCTGGCGAGGAAGGTCGAAGTGGCCTGACAGCGACAGCCGGACACCAGGCCACGTGGACACCCTGGCCTGGGCCCAGTGGTGCAGCTCAGTGTTCACTTCCCCGGAGGACGGACACCTGGCCGCACCCCAGCCACCCCGGGGCCGCGCACACCCATAGCCCGGACGGAGGTGGGGGCCGCTGGGAAGCAGGTTCCGGCGGTCTAGGGGGCCCCCGCCACACAGGGCTTTCCCGACCGGTGCAAAGTGGCCTGGGGCGCGCGGGGACCATGTGGGGAAGGGAGGGACAGTGACCGCAGGGTACAGTCCCGCAGCCCCCAGAATGCTGACCGGTCTCCCCACCCCGGCAGGCCCCCAGACACCGCGAAGGGCCGCTGGACACGGACGGCCACAGCACGGCCCACAGACACGCGGCCCTGGGCCGAGCCGCACGC
>NW_004567133.1:19550063-19550679 GCF_000260355.1 Condylura cristata | reverse complement strand
TGGGGGCTGCTGGTGCCCAGGGGGACCGCGTGCCCAAGGTTCAAGTGGTCAATGGGGATCGGGGAGAGGGGCTCCACGGGCCAGCGGCCGTCTTCTCCGGGCGCCGGGGGGTCGCTGTCCGGCAAGGGGCTGCTGCTGGCCCGCGGGGCGCCTGCCTCCGGCTCGTCTCCGCTGTCGTCGACCTCCACCACCTCCGTGGCTGGGGCTTGCTGTGCCGGGCCGGGCTGCGGGGGGGTGTCGGGGAGGCCGCCCACAAGCGGCCGGGGGGCCAGAGGAGGGGTGCGCCTGTGGCCCCGGGGCCGGGGGCTGCCCGGGCTCCTGCAGACCAGCCCGCCGCAGGGGGGGTTCCCGGGAGCCGCTGGGGTGAGGCGCGAGGCTGAGACCTGGGGTGCGGGCACCGGAGCCTCTGCTGCGGCCTCGGGGCGGCCCTTCGGCTCCAGCACGGGCCTGGGCTTGGGCCGCGGTGCCTGGCCAGCCGGCAGCCTGGCCCTGAGGCCCCGGACCTGGGTCTGCGAGGAAGAGTCGCGGCTTCTGGCGGCCAGCGGGGTGGCGGGCCCCAGCCACGAGGCGTCTGAGCTGCTGTCCTCATCGGGGCCACTCTGGAGGCCGCACAGCA
>NW_004567133.1:19548784-19549963 GCF_000260355.1 Condylura cristata | reverse complement strand
CCCTCGGGGGCGGGCTCCGGGAGGCCTCCTGGTCCGCGTCCACGTCGATGATGGGGAACAGCTCACAGGACCTGGCGCTGACTTCCAGAACTTTCCTTTCGTCGGCGGGGCTGTGAGGCGGGGGTTCGACACTGGCTTGCTGCAGCTCCAGCTCCTCGTCCGAGTCCAGGAGGAGGATGACCTCGCCCCCCGCACCCCCGCAGGCGGGGGGGTCAGGCTGGGGCTGGGTCAGGTCAATAGACAGGGACCTCTGGGGCGGAGTCGGGACCCCTGCGTCTCTGAGCCCCAACAGAGAAGCCTGCTGCTGGCCCTGCTGGCGGCCGGGGTCGCCAGGTGACGAGGGGCCGTGCCCGCCCCTCCTCCGCTGTGCCGGCGAGTCCTGGGGGCTCAGCTCGGCGGCTCTGCGCGGTGTCTGTGGCGACTGGGGTAGCGGCGGGGCCGAGGTGTCCGCGGGGTGAGGCCTAGGCTGTGCCGGGTGGGGACGTCCGCCTTGAGGGAGGTGGGGACACGGTGGGGTGGGGGAATCCCCCAAGCCCCTGTCCCCCCCAGTGCGGCTCCCTTCCTCTCCAGAACTGGAAATTCGGGGTGTCTGGAGGCTTCCCCCTTGAGTCAATAAAAAGGGCTGTTCGTCGTCCGTGTCGACCGAGAACAGAAAGGAGCCCGCTTCCTTCTCCGCCCGGCAGCCCCCAGGGGAGCCGGCGGGGCTGGGAGGACGAGGTGCTCCCCGAGGGGTGTCTTCTGCCTCCTCCCTGCCTGAGCACCGGCCCCCGAGCAGCGGGCCCGAGGGTTTCGCGCTGCTCCCCGCAGCTGCGGCCAGCCCAGGCGAGCTCGTCGGTGGGGCCCGGACACCTCCCGGGCCGGCTGCCAGCGGCCCGCTCTGCTCCTCGAGGGCGGCGCCTCCCGGCCGGAGCAGCTTCCGCTGAGTGGCCGCCAGCGCGTAAACTTCCTCCATTTCTGCCTCCTCCACCCCCGCGCCGTCTCCTCCGCAGGTCTCGGACTTCGGCGCCGCGGCCGCCGGCGCCTCCTCCCCGGCCCACATGGCCCTCAGGAGCTCCTGGAAGGCCTCGGCGCGGCTCTCGCAGTCCTCGTCGCCCCGCGGCACCTGCCGGCCACCCTCTGGGCCCAGCGCCTGCCCGCACAGCCGCGCCAGCTCCGGCACTCCGAACCTGCAGCGGGAGA
>NW_004567133.1:19547293-19547824 GCF_000260355.1 Condylura cristata | reverse complement strand
AGCCTCCGTCTCTAACGTCAAAGCAGGGCAGACGGTCCCGGGCCCCGCCCGCCCCCGCCCAGAGCTGGTCCCGGCTGCTGTGGGTCACGTCGGCCAGGGCCGACCACGTCTCCGCGGCCGGCGGGTCGGGCTGCAAGAGGTGGACGGGCGTGTCTGTGGTCACGCGGGCGGGGACAGGATGTTCATTCCAGGGAAGGAGAACCTGACGCTTCCCGACCCTCTGCACCGCCCGGAGGCCTCCACGGCCGCAGAGGACGAAGCCTGCGGCCCGCGAGCCAGGCGGCGGGGAGGGCGGAGGCCGCAGGCCGCACGTACATGCTGCATGAGGAGCGGGCACCGGGCGTACAGCACGAACTTGTGGGCGTGGAGCAGCTCCCCGCTGTCCGTCTGGATCTGGACGTCGCTCAGCTGCGGGTTGTTGACCATGGTGCCCAGGTCGGCCGCCAGCAGGCTCAGGGAGTGCTGAGGAGGAGGCGTGTGGGGCGGTGTGCGGCGGGCCCTGGGCCCTGGACGGCGGGGCTGGGGCCGCGC
>NW_004567133.1:19539610-19546183 GCF_000260355.1 Condylura cristata | reverse complement strand
GCGACAGCCCCGGGCTCAGCCCCCTTCGCAGCCCTTCTGTCCCCACCCCAGCCGCCTCCGGAGTGCACGGGGGAGCTACCTGGGCGGCCGGCCGGGGCTCCAGGGGCGGCACCAGGCTGGCCGTGTAGAAGGAGCCCAGAGCCCAGGCCTGGGTGAGGGCGCTGCCCTCCCACAGGGACTGCTGCTTCCCCGCGGGCGGCTGCAGACACCAGCTGGCCCTCTCCAGCTCTCCCCTCAGCCTCCCGCGCGTGGGCAGGGGCGGCGTGCTGGCCACCTCCGCCTCCTCGGCCAGGAGCTGGGCCACGCGGTCCTCGATCTGCCTGCCCGTGGTCTCTGCGTCCTGTGCCAGCAGCTGGGGTGGCGGTGCGGCTTTCTGCTTGCGGCTCTTCTTCTCTGGGGTGAGCAGAGCCACCGGTCAGGGCGCCGCGCCCGCGAGCCGCCCGCCCCGCGGAGCCCCACACACCTGCTCCTGGCCACAGGTTCTCGGCGGCCGCGCGGCCTGGCCTGGGCGCCCCCAGCCTGGCTTCCAGCTCTGAGCGTGACAGGGCCATGGCCACCAGCAGGTCCTCGGATGGCGCCGCGGGCCCGCTGACCCTCCGCCTCTTCTGTGGCTCCTTCCTGCCAGCGGACCCCTTCCGCTTCAGACCTCCGCCGAGGCTGCAGGGTGGCCAGAGGGAGAGGTCAGTGGGGGCTGGCGGGGCGGCTTCCTTTTCTGAGCTGGGCCCTCCTTGGCGGGTGGGGGAAATGGGGAGCCCTCCTGGGCGCCACCTGGTCGGTGCCCCATGAGCCCCTCAGGCAGTCACAGCCCCATGGGGGCAGGAGGACTCCTTCCTTCGGGGGCGGCCCTGAGACCGACCCCCAGGCCACACTCTGGGGAGGCCCCCACGTTTCTTTCC
This sequence comes from Condylura cristata, assembly GCF_000260355.1. Lineage (NCBI taxonomy): Eukaryota > Metazoa > Chordata > Mammalia > Eulipotyphla > Talpidae > Condylura > Condylura cristata. Next base: position 19,545,287 of record NW_004567133.1, on the reverse strand, counting down.
TGAGGCCTTCTGTGGTCATGGGGAGCGACAGCCCTCTCATCTTGGGACTGAGTCGCTTGAGAGAAACTCAGGCCCAGCCCGAGGGACGGCGGCCGGGCAGCGCGGCTGGGCGCGCGTCCCGGGGACCCTCCGAGCAGCTGGGGTTTCTGGGCTACACAGCGTGGGGCGTCCCGCCCGTTCCCGTGAGGCGACTCAGCACAGCTGCGAGTCCTGGAGGCAGAACCACGAGGCTTTCTCTGTCGGCGTAAACTAACGATTAAAAGTTAGACTGGGGAGCTGATGGTGGCGGGAGCAGCCCCTCCATGCGCCAGAGGCACAACAGTGGGGGGCTCCCCCAACTGGCCCCCACTCTCTAGGCCCCACGGGCCCTGCCTGCCTGCGGCACCCACACTCCCCGGCCCCATCCTGTGGGCGCAGGGGCTGAGCCCGCTGCCTGGCCCAGCGGCAGGCTTGGCTTTGGTGACTGCCAGCACCCCCGGGCCCCCCGCACGGCAGAGCCGGGGCAGTGGCTCCCGCCTCCCCCCTGAGCCCCGGGACTCTCCGTCCTGCTGGACGGAAGGTCCTTGAAGTGAATCTCCGAAGCAGAAGGCTGCTGCAGACTGCCGTGACGGCCGACCTTGCAGTGGCCATTCCTTCAGCTGGACAGGGCCGCCCCGGGCGCCCAGCCGCGCCGCCCGCAGACACGGGGAGCCATTCCAAGGCCCTCACGAGGCCGCGCTGCCCGGCCGCCGTCCCTCGGGCTGGGCCTGAGTTTCTCTCAAGCGACTCAGTCCCAAGATGAGAGGGCTGTCGCTCCCCATGACCACAGAAGGCCTCAGGAAAGAAATGTGGGGGCCTCCCCAGAGTGTGGCCTGGGGGTCGGTCTCAGCATTATCACCGCTGAGGTGTAAGCTTGACCCCTGGCCAGGGAGTGACCCCTCCTGTCTCCCCACTGCTCCTTCAGCAGTGTGTCTCAGTGGATCCGCCTGTCCTGCCCCCCACTGTCTCTGGGGAACCCTCTCACTCCTGTCTCTCTGGCCTGTACCCCAACTCTTGTATGCAAAAAGAAGAGAAAAACCCAGTATGTTAAAAAAAAAGAATAGACTCCCCAGAGTGCTACCCTGAGGGGCTCCCCTCACCTGAGTGCTGGTGTGGCCAAGCTGGGGGCCCCCTCGGGGTGCGTGGTTTGCAGCCGCACAGCCTGGAGCAGGAGCTGGGGCCCGACCTCCATCTTTGCTGCGCACTGTTTCAAGTGGCTGCTTCTGCTCTTAGGGCTGAGAAATGGTTTGCCACAGATGGGGCACTCGGGGACCTGTGGTGCTGAAGGCCTTGCCGCCTTCTCAGCCTCATCCAGGCACCTGGCAGAAGACATGAGCAGTGGGAACGGCCGCCCCACCCCAGGGCCAGCCCCCCCAGATGCCCCCTTCAGGCGCTGAATTCAGGGGCCTGGAGAACTCGAGCCAGTCCCGCACAGGCCCGAGGCCTGAAGACAGGTGCACACACGTCCACAGCAGCTCTGTGCAGGGCCCGGCCCGCATCTGTCAACAGATGAGCAACGGGTCGGTCCACAGAGGGACGGAGCCGGCACACAGCAGCTCTGACCCGCGACAGCGCGGCGGCGCCGAGGAGGCCCAGGGGCCCGGTGAGACCCGGCCACGTGCAACATCTGCAGCCGCAAGCCAGAGGCAGAGGGCAGGTCGGCAGCGGCCAGGGCTGGGCGGTGGACCTGCGTGGGAGGCTGTGGGGCGGGTGGGTGTAGCTCGAGTCGCTCCGACAAAGCCTGAGTGGGCTGAGCCAGCCCTGCAGCGCCCCGGGGCCCCACCGGGCTTACCGGTTCACGTGCTGCTCCCTCCGGGTCACGTTCATGGTCGACAGGTTTTTCTGACAGATCTGGCAGAAGAACAGCCCCTTCTCCTCCAGGCTCTCGCTCCGTGTGGCCGCGCGCTCCTGCCCGAGCTCCTGCTGCAGGGCCCAGGCCACCGCGGCGTCGCTCTCGGTGACCGGCAGCCCCGGGCCAGGCCCTGCGGAGACAGCCAGCGTCTAGGGCAGCCCGGCTTCCTGCCCTGCTGACAGCTGCCGGGCTCCTGGCACCCCAGCGCCCGCCTTGGGCACTCCCGGCTCCCGAGAAGGCCCAGGTCTGAGAGCCGCGCTCCCCTGGCGACGGACGGGGCCTGCTGCGTCCTTCCCCGGGCAGCTGTGCCCTGCCCCTGCCACGCCGCCCCTTCTGCTTGTGCTGAAGCAGTACCAGAATGTCACAGCCCGTCACACCTCGTCCTGGGGCCTTTCTGCAGCCACAGGAAGGAGCGGTGTCTGCCGGCAAGCCGGTGTGGCGGGACGTGCGGGGCCCACGCAGGGCGCTGGGCTCAGGCTCCCCGCGCCCCCCGGCACCACGGGCGGGCAGCCCCCGGCAGGTCGCAATGCTCAGCTGCCCCGCACCACAGTGCCAGCAGTGGGGCGCACCCCCCTCTCCCTGCTGCTTGTCCTTTGGGGTACTTTTCCAGAGGCAAAGATTCAGAAGTGAAGATGCTGGGGCTGCGCAGCGGGACCGAAGGGTGAGGCCACAGCGCCCCACGAGAGGAGGCGCGCGTGCTGCCGAGCCAGCTGCCGCTTCGCTCTGCTGTGTGGGGACAGTTCACAGCAAGGGGCAGAGTGCAGGGGCGAGGAGGAGGCGCCAGCCAGAGAAGCTGAGCGAGGGGCCGCTGAGCTCTGCGGGGAGACAGCACCCTCCTACCCTGCCCGGCCGTGGCTCCCTCCTGGGGTCCCTCTGAAGCCATCTCTTCCCCAAGCGGGGAGCGCCGCAGCCGGTCGGGGTCCGCCCTCTTGAAGCGCTGCATCCGCTGCAGGACCAGCTCCGCCGTCCGCTGCGGGGCGCGGGGCTCCGGCTCGGCCAGGCAGGAAGGAGGGGCCTGGGGGCCGCTGCCCGGGGCGCGCTCTGGCAGAGAGGAAGCGGGGCTCAGACTGTCGCCGAGGCCGAGGCCCTGCGCCGCGCAGACCCGGGCTCAGGCCACCTGCAGGGATGGGAACGCGGGGGATGAGGGCTCCGACGGGACGGGGCGGGGAGTGGGCCAGACTGGGGGGTAACGAAGACGCCCTAAAATCAGGACACCCGGCTGGTGGCGGCTGCCAGCTGTGACCGCGGGAAGCCAGTGGCTCTGCGCCCCAGCACCTGCGGAACGGCATCGGGACACGGGTGACAAGCACGGTGTCCTCCTGGACCCGGGTGCTCTGTCCCTGGGCGGCCACAGAAGACCTCCAGCGGGAGCCTGGAACCCCTGCGGCCTCTCGTCGGTCACAGGCGTGCGTGGGCCAGTGTCTGGGAGCCCACGCTCCCTCCATTCCGCGCTCGGGGCTGCGGGGCCGGGCCGGCGCCAGCCAGTCTCTGGCCAGTCTGCCACCCCCGCCCCAGCCAGAGGGCCCGCTGACCACCCCAGGTGGAAATGTTGTTTGTGACCAGGAAGTAACGGAGAGGAAAAGTTAGAAGCGGAACTCAGGTGCCCCGAGAGCTGGAGGTTTCGGTTCTGCAGACGCCACCACGCCCACGCCCCAGCGCACCAGGCCAGCGGCTCGGTCCAGCGAGCAGAGAGCTGTCTGCAGGCGGGAGGAGGCCGCCCCGGCCGCCCCCAGGGCCCCTCCTGGCACTGGCCCAGACTACAGAAGGGACGCGGCGAGTGACAGCAGCGGAGACTGCCTCCGCCGTGTGACACCCGCACACAGCACGTGACGCTGACGGGGCGCAGGCGCGGGCGGAACAGGGCTGGTCCACTCGGCGCCCGGGAGCCGCACAGCCGTGTGGCCGCGGCGCACACCCACGACTCCAGGCTGAGAGCAGGACAGCCCACCCTGGGCGCTCCAGCAGCGGCCCGGCCCGGTTACCTGTCTGGGTGCTCGTCACACTCCCAGGGGCCCCCGCAGGCGCGCAGGCGCCTCCCTGTCCACTCTCGGGGGGAGCTGGCCGTTGGGGCGGTGGGGCGCGGCCGCCGGGGCGGGCTCTCTTCCCGGCAGGGCCCACGGCGGGGGTGCTCCGGGCCGGGGTCTGCTTGGCGCTGTGCGGCCTGCCCCGGGGCTGCGTGCTGTTTGAGGCCTTTGGCCGCTTCCTTTCCCCAGACGCATCTCTGGGGCCATTCTTTTTCACCCTTTGGAAAAAGCTGGCACAGAGTTCTTTAAAATCCTCGTCTGACTCATCCATCCCAGCGGTGCGGGGCGTGAGGGTCCAGGCGGGGTGCGTGGGGAGCCGCTGGCCTCCTCACTCGCAGCCTCTGGTGCTCCGCTGGCTCCGAGACGGCCCGGGCTCCGCTCCGCTGAGCACAAAGCACTGTTCTCCTCTCCTCAGTGATTTAAAACGTCTCTGCTCAGGTGGCGCCTGTGTTAAACAGCCCATTTAAAGCTTTCTTCTGCCAACCTTCAGATCTGAGAGGTTTTGCTGTCCAACGAACATCTCAGAGCTACAGCAGACGTGAGCTGGTGCTTAGGTGGCCCTCCCGACCCGGGGACGGGCACGCTGGCCTGTGCTGTCCCATCTGTGGAGACCAAAAGCGTCTCAGTGTCGGTGGACACACGCTGTCCTCCCATGCTGCTTTCTCCAGGGAGCTACAATGTCTGCAATACGGGGAAGGTGTTCGGAGCGACCACACTCGTCAGGGACGCAGGTACAGCCAGACTCAGGGCCCACAGACATCCCGGAACAGGGAGGGGGATCTGGGAGCCTGGCAGAGCATAGGCGGGAAGCTGTGCGCATGCTGGGAGAGTGAAATCTGGGGAGCAGGGCCCGTAAGGGCAGTCACCACACAGATGCGATGAGATGTGAACCCAGGAAAACCCTGGCTGAGGCCCCCAGTGACGAGGCTCCGCCAGCACATGAGGAAGAGGCCAGAATGTGGGCGGGAGACAGGTCATCCTCCCTACAGCCAGTTTATGGGGACCAAAAAAGGACCCTTTTCCTCCACCCTCTCACCCAGCTCTCCAAAGGCAGGTGCCCAGAAGGCTGCCTCCGGGCACAGGAGCTTGCGGGGAAGTTTAGCAGGACTCAAGTCAAACTGACTCAATGGCAGGAATGGTCACTTCAAGTACCAGGAGTGTCCACTCCCAAGGAACGTCCTCAGCCAGCCGGTCCCCAGGCGGTGGGCCCGTTGTACCCATTGCCTCTGTCCAGTTCATGGTGGCATCGGTCACAAGTATAATCACACGTGACAGGCGACGGTCACCAAACGGCCACTATGCTGGGCGATGCCCAGGTGCTCCCCAGGCCTAACTCAGTTCATCCCCACCAGATCACCCCTGGCAGGACCGTCCCTTCCCAGGCGCGAGTGCCAGGAGCTGACTGAAGGCTTCTGAGTGGCAGGCCGGATGGATCCGGACAGTGGCACCAGGCGGGACGTGTTTCCGCTCACCCACTCCCTGAGCCCAGCACTGCACTGCGACCGCACCCACCCGCGTGGCATGTCCTTCCCACCAGCGGGTACCGTGGGCGGGCGAGGGCGGGCAATGAGCTGCTGAATGAGGGAGCTGCAGGGGCGGGGAGGGAGTGGGTGGTGGGACAGGTCAGGGCGCCCCCGGGGCAGCGCAGGCACAGCCACCTCAAGGGGAGCCCGCTGCCCGCGGGGGGCGTACGCCTCCCTCCCACGGCACCGAGTGGACACACCCCGTGGACACACCCGCGGCGCGCGCGACCGCGACCTGTGGACGGCGGCGGGGCCCCGGG
>NW_004567133.1:19526966-19538878 GCF_000260355.1 Condylura cristata | reverse complement strand
GCGGGGCCCCGCCCCGGGTGTGAGGGCAGGGGCGCGCCGGCCGGCTGAGGGCTAGGCGCTCGCGCGCTGCGTGTCAGCGGGGGCCTCAAGTAAGCTGTCCGCCGGTTGAGGGGGCGCTGTCTCCCCACAGCCAACGTGTTGACGCGTCAAGAAAGTCCTCACAAAAGTTAGGGGCGACAGGAAGCTCAGCGACGTGCGCCCGCTCGGCTGGAGGCGGGGCGAGCCGCGGGGTTGGCTGGGGAGCGCGAGCCTCGGGCGTGCTTCGTTGGCCAGGCCAGTGGTCACTGCGCGAAGCTGGTCAGGGGCGTGAGCGATGCCAGACGCCGGGCGAGGGGCGATTGGGAGGGGCGTGGCTGGGGTCCTTCTCTCGAGGGGCACGAGGGGCAGAGTGCGGGGCCAGCCTCTGCCCTGCGCCTACGGGGAGCTGGGAGCCGCCTCGCGGGGCCTCTGGGGCAGCCCCCAGCAGCAGCCTGGGCTTCCTCGGGGCCGGGTAGGGCCAGTGACCAGAGACGAGTTGTGGGGCCAGGAGCTGGTAGGCCCAGGTGGGTTGGGGTGGGGGCGGCTTGTTTCTGGCTACCTGCCAGCGCGGGGTCGGAACCTGCTGCCCAAACGCACAGGAGGCAGCGGGGCAGTGGTCAGTATGTTACGGGGAAGGACGTCCTGAAGGAGGCTGCAGAGTCTCGTGGACCCCACCCCCCACTCCAGCTTTCTGGACCCTACACCGTACTCCAGTGACTGGAAACTACAACTCCCAGCAGCACCAGGGAGAGAAGCGAGGGCCCAGGGGCGGAGCTAGCAGGAATTCTGGGAGGTTTGGGGGATAAATAGGGCGGATTGCATCTCGGGCTCTCTGCTCTCCGGAAACAGCTCTCCTGCTCGCGGCTCCTGCCCCAGTGACTCGGTGTGTTCAGTCAGCCCTAAGGTGTCCCAGTGACTCTGTAGCCCGCTCTCTTTCCCTGGGTTGTTTCCTGCTCCTTTCCCCTTTTGTAAATAAACCCGTTATTGACCCTTCTGTGTGTCCCTGCAGTGTAACCGAATTGTGAGTGCTCGGGTGAGGCCCACAGACAGGTGGCCCGTCCACTCTGGGCTGCCCTACTGAGAGGGCGGGACTACCCTGCAGTTGATAAAACTTGACCTGAAAGAGGCTTAGGCTTAGTCCCAGCCGGGCCTTCCAGGCCTGTGGGGTGGAGGCCTTAGGTCAGGAGAGCAGGCCGAGGTGCGGCTTCTCACCCTCGTGGAGCCCTTCTTGGGCATGGGTCGTCTGCCACGGAGTTAACGTTTCACACGGCTCTTTGGAAGAAGTCAGGGCCGCTCGCCGAGGCCGCTGCTTTGGCTTCACATCACAGAGCCAGAGCTCCCCGGCTCGCTGCTCTTGGCACGGGCTGGGCAGAGGCAGTTGAAGGGAAGACTTGTTCTGGTTGTCGGCCCCACAGATGCTTATTCACTGTCAGTGGCCCTATTTCCTACACGCCCACGTGGCTGAAATTAGGAGGGAAAATAAAGTGGGCGTGCTGAAGTGCACAGGCGTCCTCAGGGCAGCGCCTGCTGCTGCCCATGCGCAGCTGGAGCTCTGACTTCTGCCGAGTTAAAGGGAGATTCCTTACAGATCTGGCCTAAACTGGAAGACAGGCTGTTTTTTCCTAATAAAGTTGGCACTCATAATTTTGCTGTGCAAGTTAAGACATCTTCCATTTAACGTTCAGGTAGCAGACCCCCCCAAACGGTCTGCAGATAACCTTGATCCCACCCACACCCCCACAGCCCTTCTTTGCAGAGATGGAAAAACTAATCTTGAAATTCTTACGGAACTGCATGGCACCCAAAATAGCCAAAACATTTGAAAAAGAAGAGTTAGAGAATGCGCGCCTCTGATTTCAAAACTTACTCCAGATCCTCAGTAGCCAAGTGCGCACTGCTGGTGCGAGGAAGGACACACAGGTCAGTGGAGGAGAGCCTGTTTAGAAACGAGCCTGTGCGTTTCCAGGCAGTAGACCTTGGACAAGAACGCCAAGGGGAGGAATAATCTCTCTGAGGATGGTTCCAGACAGCAATATCCATTTGCAGAAGAATGGAACTGGGCCCTTACCGCATCCCAAATGTAAAAATTAAAAGAGATCAAAGACCTACTTGGTAGAGCTTAGGGTATAAAGCTCTTAGGAAAAAACGGATAACTCATGACCTTGGATTTGATAATGGCGTCTGTACATGACACCCACAACACAAGCAAGCGACTCCAAAAAAAAATAGAACTTCCAAAGAAAAGCCTTCTTGTCAGAATACAGTCAAGAAGCTGGAAAGTCACCCCAGAGCCTGGGAAAAAGTACTTGAAAATTGGGCCCTACCTGGTGGCGCAACAGGTTAGGATGCAACACTGCAAGCTGGCCACAGCCGCTTCAGTGCACGGTCAGTCCCGGCCCCGGAGGTGACCCACAGGGCGCAGCAGACCTCTCCTGACCCTTCCACTGCTCCCCTCAGCATTGATCAGCCCGTATGCTCCCCACTCTGTCTCTGGTGAATCCTCTCACCACCCCTGCACCTCTGACCTGTACTCCAGTTATGTATGTATAAATAAATCTTTTTTTTTTAAATACTTGAAAATGTATAGATCTGACAAGGGTCCACAACGTAGGAAGAACTCTTATAACTCAACAGCAAGAAGAGACCCCAACTAGAAAGTTGGCAAAAGACTTGAACTCCAAAGAAGATATCTGTGTCCCAAGACACATGGTCACCACTTGCAAAAGCTCAAAATTGCTAAGCCACCAGAGAGCTGAAGGTCAAATCCAAAGAGACTATTTCACACCCCCAGGATGGTGGTTAAGACAGAAAATAGCAAGTGTTTGCGGAGTGTGGAGGGATTGGAAGCTCACACTTTGCCAGAGAGGGTTCTTAGAGGTCGGCTGTAGTGGAGACAGCTGACAGACGCAGAGTGACCACCTGTCACCCTCCCCTGCCGGTGTCCCTTCCCCTCCCGCTGCACCACATGGACTTGGTACTCGAGGCACCTGCTGTGCCAGTGCCACAGTCCTCTGGCTGCCATCAGCGACTTGCCAGGACATCAGCATAATGAGCTGCTCTCTGCCATCTGTCAGCTCTGGGAGATCTTGGGGGGCTTTCTCAGCTGCTGGGGGAGAAAGTCTGGGACAGAGGGCAATGCTGATGGCAGGTGGAGATGCTCTGCTGAGCACCCCAAGAGTGAAAATTCTGGAAACACAGTAATCACTGGTGTTGATGTCATGGACCGTAACCTGCAGGAAACCAACTTCACAGAAGAATCTTACAAGACGTGTCAAAGATTACATGAAAGGCAGGTAAGGACAAATGACCAGAGAGGAAGATGTGTGATGGTGGCTGTAGAGTAAATCGAGCACATCTTGCTTTTGAAGCTTCAAAAGCTACCAGTTTACGGGGGAAAACAGGATTCCAGGTCGTGTGGCTCTCTGCTGGACGACTGTGGCTATGTGCAGTATTTTATTTAAGGACTTTACAAATGGGTAAATGTTAGTTTAGCATTGACTGGATCTGTCGTCTGCCATCCTAGCTGGCTGCTGCTTTTCACTCACCCAATGTAAGGACAAGTGGGGCTGACAGCATCTTACATCTCTCTCTTTTTTTAAAAAAGATTTGTTTACACACACAGAACTGGGGTACAGGCCAGAGGTGCAGGGGCGGTGAGAGGATTCACCAGAGACAGAGTGGGGACAGAACAGACAGACTGACGAAGTCCACTGCTGAGGGCAGCAGTGGGTGGTCAGGAGAGGTCTGCTGTGCCCTGGGGTCACCTCTGGGACAGGGACAGGGATCGAACTCAAACTGAAGTGGCATTAGCTTGTTAGTGCTGTGCTTTAACCCGCTACGCCACCAGGGAGGGCCCTGGTGACACTTTTGAAGAAAAACATGTAAAAGTAAACTGCATTCTATTAAGCAAATATAACATTACCATATGACCCAATAATTCTACTTCTAGATAAATGCCTAATAGAAAAAGGTGTTTGAACAAAAGCTTGCACTCCTACTCACAATTACCAAAAGGTATAAACAACCCAAATATCTGTGAGTGGTGAGTAAGCAAAGCAAATGTGGTTGTTTATCCAAACAGTGGCATGCATGTTACAATATATGTTTGCTTATTTTTGGTAAAAGATTTATGCTTACAAGAACAGGTACAGGCCAGAGGTGGGGGCGGGGGAGGATTGGAGGATTTCCCCAGAGACAGAGCGGGGAGCAGAACAGGCAGATCGACTGAAATCCACTGCTGAGGGGAGCAGCAGCTGGTCAGGAGGCATCTGCTGCGCCCTGGGGTCACTCCCTGGCCGGGGATGGGACTTGTGCTGCGGTGGCTGCAGACAGCTTCCTAGTGCTGCGCTCTAACCTACTGCGCCACCAGGGCGGGCCCTGTGATTGCTTATTTTGAATGTTTGACTAAGAACCTTTCCTGTTAAGTCTGCCAGTTCTTTGAAAGTAATCAGAATCAACTCTTAGTTTTTAGGAGAAAGCCAGAGAAAACTACTGACCATCTTCCCCTCCAGTGATGACTGAAAGCTGTTTCGAGGTAAAAAATATATAGTGTAACGAGAGCACAAGTAGTTTAAAGATTCTGCTGAGCACACGCACACCCACCACCCAGCCTTGGAACTAGAGCGCGTCCTCAGTATTTTGAAATTCTAACTTCCACTTACTGCCCATTAAATTTTTCATTGGCCAACAGACACTATGTTATAATAGACACAAGGAAGACTCATGAGTGTAACATGCCACATTCATTTCGTATATTCACGTGTAGTCACTCAAGTGGATGACAAGCATGTTCAGAGACTGAAGCGTTCTACATACTGAACTGAGTCGCGCTGGAACCTGAAGTGACCCGGAGCAGGGACGGGGTATTATCCAGGAGCAAAGACCTTGTGGGTCTGTCCCAGCACCTTAGACCTTACCCCCAGTGTCTCCCTCCATCCTGGGAGGTGCCCGGGGGGGGTAGACACATTTGCAGTTGAGGAAGTCAGCTCCCAGTGATTTTTCCCAAGGTCACAAGCTACTGAAGGTCGAGGACCCGATCCAGATCTTACTGAACACAAACCATCCTCCCCAGAGGCTGGGGGATCTGAGGTCTACATTTTGGGGAGTGCCCACTGCTGTCTTTCTCTTAATAGGAATGTCCAGGCCACTGAACCCTCTGTGTCCTCCACACCCACTCACGGTGTGTCGACCACGTTCTTACCAGGGTTCCACGGCCCTTAGCCTCCTTGGTGTTCCAAAACCCTGTCCATCTGGAGACCCGTTATGTGCAGTTTCCCCTTCATCCCTCTCCTTAGTGTGTCTGCTGAAGACATGAGCAGCTTGATTTTTAGGTTTCCAGTTTGGATTTTGCGTTAGCTGTATTTGTAGTTGACATGGCCTCATAATTCCTGGAGATTCGCAGTTGGGTTCCAACATTTTTATGACAGCGGGTTTAATCCCTTCAGCAAGACCAGAAAGGTATTGTGGGCGTATAGTACCTGGCCTTTGCTCGCCTCTTTGAGCACCAGCCGCTGAGGCTCCTCTCTGCGGTGCTGTCATTCCCCGAGGCTGCATGTTAGTGCCGGCCTGATGACTGGGCCTTGTATATTGAGGTGCCCTTATAATTGGGGTACTCTTGTACGATGGCCTGTCGCCTGTTTGATTACTCTGGTACAGCTCCCCTAGGAACAACAGGGTAAAACTGCTTTTCCCCTCTATCCAATTTTCAGAGAATGAATTGCCTGTCTCGTCCCCTAAAGGCCACCAGTTTCTTCTGAAAATATAAGTCTCGGCTTTATCTTTCGGCCCCCTGAGGCCACCGTCCCGGAGGCCCACCCTCCTGCCGCTGACGCTCACCCTGACCCACCTCTGCCCAGTGGCCCTCGTAACGGCCTCAGTGCTGTGGTCACAGGAAGCTGCTGCCGTCGGCGAGGCAGATGCCCGCTGCCCTCTTGGGGTTGTTTCTTTGGACCTGAGAGTTGAGTTGGTGTAAGACGGGTCAGCGGGAGCCAAGCGCCCGAGTGCCCGTGGTTACACACAGCCGCACCTCTGGCCTGAGACAGGGTGGGGCGAGACGCGGCACATGGTGACGCAAGAGGCGCGGCAGGAGGCGTGTCCGCGTGTGGCGTGGCATGGCGTGGCCGGAGCACGTTCGTCCTGTCATCCTTGGAAACAGGACTTGTGTGGACTGCGGCATAGGAGGTGCCGAGTAGACCCCACAGCTCTGAAATAAATAGCGGCAGTGTGGGCTCACGAGGTGGTGCTTTCGCCGGGCGCGGGAAAGGCTGGACTGGCCGCCTGGCACCAGCGGGTATGCGGGCCGCGTACGTCCCGGCACGCACACGGGCTGCACCTGCAGTGGCCGCTGTATGTCTGCAAGCTCTCGCCGTTTCCGGGGGCGGTGCCTTGCGTCTGCGCGGCCAGGTCGGTGCCCCCCCCGCACCCTCTTGGCCTCGGCTGAGACGTGACTGTTCCCCGCGTCACCCACGCCGCTGCCACAGGCTTGGCCTCTCGCACGTCTTCCTCCGCCTCGAGAGCAGTGTGCCCCGAGTCCTTGCGTGCGGTCGGCGCCGGCGGCAAGCCCAGTGTCACCAAGGAGGCAGCCCTGGCCCGCCCTCCTCTCCCCGCCTCCGCATGTCCAGCCTCTGCAGTCCGGCTCCCTGAGCCACCGGGGCTGCTGTCTGAGCGCCTGGTGTCGTGTCCTCGCCGTGGCCGCTGGCGTACGCGGGGAGACAGGCCCCCGCTCAGGAGCAGGTCAGCCCCTCCTCGCTCGCCTGCTCTCTGGCCGCGTGCGGCCGCTTGTCCGTCAGCCCCGAGCCGTAGGTGTTTGCTTTTGGCCTGTGGGAGTAACGCTGCCAGGATCAGCCTCGCCCAGGTGCGCTGGCTTCACTCCTGCGGGGCTTACACTAGGGATGGGGCCGGGGGGCATCGGCAGCTTTCTGAGGCGCTGTTAGACTTCCCCAAGGTGGCAGCACCGTTTTGTGTTCAGCCACTGATGTACCCGTTTGTTCTATCTTTGTCAACGCTGTCCGTCTTTTGTTAATGTTTTGGACGATTTAGTTACGCATGCAGACCTGGGGTACAGGCCAGAGGTGTGGGGGTGAGAGGGTGCCCCAGTCAGAGTGGGGGGCACACTGACTGAAATACCCTACTGGGGGGGCAGCGGGGACACAGGAGAGTCTGCTGTGCCTGGGGCCACTCCCTGGCCGGGGATGGACTTGGCAGCGGCTGCGGCCAGTGCCCTCATGCTGCGCTGTACCCCGCTGCGCCCCCAGAGGGCCCGTCCGCCCCCACCTCACAGCGTCATTACGTAGAGGTAGTCCGGACACAGGCGCTGGCCAGGTAATCGCAGACGCGTTCTCGTGGTCTGCAGGTCACTTCTTACTAAGTAATGCCCCGAGACGCGAGTTTGCAGTTCCCATCCTGAGGAAGCCCAGTTTGTCTCTCCCCTGAGGCTGCTTGTGCTTTGGGAATCATCTCTGGAAGCCACGTCCAACCCCAGGCTACGACGCCCGTGGGAGAGAACTCGCGCTGCACAGAGCCGGCACCTGCTGGCTTCTGCTGCGGTGGCTGGGGGTGGCCCAGGGTCACCCCGGCCCCCAGCCCCCCTCAGCTGCCTCAGCGGCGCAAGTGCCTGAGTCTTCTGCCGGCAGAAGCAGCCCCTCAGCGGCGAGCCCCGCCGCCGGCCGGCGCCCGCGTGTGCCCGACGCAGCACGTGACCCGTCGCGGGCCCTGGCCAGTAGCCGTGGGTGCGGGCTGCCCCGCCCGCCCCGCTGAGGTGAAGAGCGGCTTGGAAGGCCCTTGCTCCGCCCGGGCGCTGGCCGGCCGGCCGGCCTCCTGCAGCCTGCTGCCGCCGTGCGTCTTGGCCTCCAGTTCCTCCCCGCAGCGTCTGGGCCGGGCCGTCAGGTGTCCTTCGAGGACGCAGCAGTGGCCGGTAGGGGCCCGTGACAGCAGCTCGCCCTGTGGCGTGGGGTGACCGGCACCGACACCCCGGAAGAGCGAGCCGCAGGTCCACGTGACCCCCAGCGGCGGCCTCGGGCTGTGGCCGTGTGAGGGAGCAGCCTGGGGCGGCTCCTCGCTGGGCTCCGCCGCGTCTGCTCAGGTAAGTGGGGGTGCAGTAACACGGCCAGGGTTGTCAGGGCTGCCTCTTCCTGCAGAGGCTCCCCTAACCCTACGCCCCACTTGGCCTGTGGACTTGAGAACAGGACAGGGGCGGCGGGGAGCCGGCCGGGCGGCCTTTCCAGCCTGCTGTTCAGTTCTTTGGGAACTTTTTCCTTTACAGGTTTACTTAGTTGTGCGTGCAGAACTGGGGTGCAGGCCAGAGGTGGGGGGCGAGGGGGTTCCCCAGAGGCAGCGTGGGGAGCAGAACAGGCGGACTGCGAAGCCCACTGCTGAGGGGCCGCGGGGCACACGGGGTCTGCCGTGCTGGGCGGTGCTGGCGCCGCCGGCCCGGCCTTGGGCTCCCTCAGCAGCGCCTTGCACCGCTCCCGTCCACGTGCGCATCTTAGACGCGCGCCCGTGTAAACGACCCTGCTTGCGGTCCCGCCCTCGCGCTGCAGGAAGGCCGGGTTTGAGCGCCGCCTGAGCAGCCCGCCCCTGTCCTGCCCGGGCACCGTGGTGCTGCCTCTTCGCACTGGGCTGTGCGGGGTTTGCCCCCGGGCGGCCTCGTGAGCCGGTCCTGAGCCGGCAAGGGGTGCCTGGCAGGGGCCCAGCGGCGCCCCGCGCTGTGGGAGTCCCCATGTCCGGGCACAGTGGCCGGCGGGCTGCGGCGATTCCACCCAGGCCTGTCAGGTCTGGGTCGCCGGTGCGAGTGCGCCCTGCGTTTCAGGACGCCCCTTCCTGCCTCCTGCCAGGTGGGGGGCGCTTTTCCCGTGGGAACCTGGTGAGCTCCTGGCAGCAAACCCCACAGCTGTGTGGCTCGGTCCCGATTCTTGCTACTGTTCTCTAGCTGTTGCTTTATTCTTCCATTTTTTAAATGGATTTTATTTACTTTTGTGTAAAATAACTGGGGTACAGGCCAGAGTTGCTGGGGGTGAGTGGATTCTCTGGAGACGGGGGGGGGGGCAGAACAGGCGGACTGACCGCAATGCCCTGCTGAGCGGCAGTGGGGAGGCAGGAGGGGTCTGCTGGCCCCAGGGGGTCACTCCCTGGCCGGGATGGACGCGTGCTGCAGGGTGCGGGTACCTTCACAGCGCTGAGACTGTGCCCCGCACCCCCAGGGAGGCTCTTTATTGTTGTCTCCTGTCTTATTATGACTAATTTCCCATTCTCTCAGCAAACCCATTGCACTTAAAGACACTGACGGACGCGTGCGCGCTGCACCGCGGGAGCCTCCGCCACTAGTCGCCAAGGCCACTTCCTGTGCGAACCCCACACTTGATGGGGACACAGGAGCCCCCAGGCTGCCGCCTTCTGCCTCTTAGGGGGCTGCTCCTGCTTCCCTGAGGTGAGCTCCGGTCACTTGTTCCTTCATGTGGGCCTGCACTTTGACCTAGATTTTTCCTCTTTCTGAAGAACTTCTTTCAACACTTTGTTGCGAGGCCGGCAGACCGTTGCTTTCCTCCAGGTGTCGAGTCCCTCACTCTCCTGCTGAACAGTTTCTGGTGCGGAGCGAGTGCGCCCTGCCCCACTGTCGTCGGGCTGTGCCCTGCGACTGGCGTGATCTGTGTCTGACCTTGCGCGGTCTGAGTCTCAGGCTGGGTCCGGCAGAGCGTCTTCGGTGCTGACACTCCGTGGTGAACTCACTGGTTTGCTGTGGACGGGGCCGGGGGCCGGGGCGCCTCGGTCTTCGTCACCGCGCGTCTCTGCCATCCCCACCGCACGCTTCCCGTCCGGGGCTGCCTGAGCATCGGCTCTTCTGCCCCGTCACCCTTTCTTCGAACCCGTCAGTCATTTCTTGGCTGTGGCTAATGTGCTGATGAGCCACTGAAGGTCCTTTTGTTAGTGTTCTTTGCTTGAATTGCACTCCAGCGACCAATGTTGACGCTTGGGTTCTCATTTCTCTCTGCTGTGTACCTGCCCCCACCGGCCGGCCTGGGAGCCCTGGTCCGATGACGGGAAGTCCTGCCAGCTCTCGCGACCCGCTGCTCGCCGTCTGTCCGGGGACAGCGTGTCCTTCTAAGCTGCTTGTCGTTCGCTGAAATCCGTACACGGCTGCGCGGGATGAAAGTCTCCGGCGCGGGCCGTTTACCGGCGAGCGGCCGGGCCGTTTGGTGTGCTGTAGCCAGAGGCGTCCGCGCCCAAATTCCCCGTCCGTGTCTGTCTCGCCGCTACCTGTTTTATCCTGGGGGCTCCATGCACAAGGACGGAGAGGTGCGGTTCCGTCCAGTCCGGCCCCCAGAGTGACACTCGGTGGCTGCGAGTGTCCCGCCAGAACCTTCCCGAGTGGCTGCCGTCTCCGCGGGGCCCTTGGATCACTCGGAGTTAACAGCTGTCCGCACTGAGCTCCACTGCTCACAGCCACGGGTCTGTCTCCACCTGGAACTCTGCCGGCCCGCCCACGTGGGCACAGGACACTGGGCTTACGTGCTGGCCGCTGAGCGTGCCTTCCTGCGCTGTCACGCTCGGCCTGGCCTAGGCGCAGGCGGATCCTCAAGCTTCCTCTGAGCTCGCTGGGTGGGTCCAGCGCTGTCCCGGCCTGCAGCTCCCGTAGCCCGCACCCTCCGAGGGCCCTGCCCAGATCCTGCGAGCCAGTGGCCATGGGAACAAAACACTCCTGTCCCGTGTGCCCTGGGCGGCCCCACCTGTGCCTTCCCTGGGTTCTGGACTGGCCTTAGGTGTCGCGCTCCTACAGGCACGGGGCTCAGGGAGGCTCCTGGGACCCAGCTGCGGGCAGCTCTGCTCCCCGAGGCCTCTCCTGGGGAACGCCTGGCCCGTGGCTCCTGCCCGGGCCTCCTGGGGCAGTTCCTGCCCTGCCATCCTGGGCAGCACCGCCGCATCCCGGCTCCCTGTTCGCGGAGCCTCACTACGCCGCCCCGAGCGAGTGTGCGCAGGCGCATCTCAGAACAGGTGGAACTGGGCCTGTGGCGGAGCTGGACATGCCGCCCTGTCCACCACCGGCCATGGCCCCCAGCGGGCCCCCGGCTTCAGTGGCCACGCCCTTGGCGGGCAGAGGCGCCTGCGAGGACCAGCACTCCCAGGCCCACGAGGAAAGGAGTCGAGCACCCACGGACTAGCCCCGTCTCTGCAGCCTCCACGGCCCTGGCAAGATGCAGACGGCCAGCTGAGCCCACCAGCACGGCCCTGGTGACCGTGGTTCTGGCCAGGGGTTGGGCGCTGGCTGGGCGCATCATCCTGGGCCTCCCCTGCTGCGCCGAAGCCGTCGCTGACCCCAGCTGGTGAAGGTAGGTCCTGCGCACTTCCAGCTTGGGCGGGTGCCACCCCCACACGGAGCTTTCCGGGCAGGGTCGGGCCTAGAAGCCGGCCTTGCCGGTGAGGGGATATGACCCTTAAGCTGGCGCAGAAGCTGGGTGCGCGCCCTGCTACTCCCCATATTGTGGTCCTGAGGAGCGAAGGCCTGCGGGGCCGAGGCCCCGACTATCAGTGTGGGGGACACTGGTGCCTGCAGACAGCCCCAGTGCCAGTGGGCAGAGGCGCCGCGGTCATCCGCAGTTCTGGCCACAATGGGGCGTGGGCAAAGTCCCCAGAAAGCAAGCTGCCCACAGGCCAAGGTGCCCCCCCTCCCAGGCGGGGTGACAGACCTGGGCAAGCACAGATGCGCCTGCTCCCGAGGAGCTCGGGGCCCTCCGGGAAGGTCGCTGCGCCCCCACCCTGCGCGTCCACTTTGGGCCTGCTGGTAAGGTGAAGGCAGAGTTCGGACAAGGGCATCGAGGACTCGAGACCCCCAGAACTCTTGCTTGGGGGTGGGGGGACTCCTCTCCTGTTGGGCACCTCCCCTGGCCATGGCAAGCCGCACC
>NW_004567133.1:19523996-19526216 GCF_000260355.1 Condylura cristata | reverse complement strand
TTTCCAGCCTGGATTACTTAACAGGTGCCCACTCGTGAGGGCCTGTCTGCTCCACAGGCGAGGACACAAGGTCTCGAGTGGTGGGGCACGCACTGGGGGTGCTGGGACCTGGCCCGCCCAGATTCCGGCCCCTGGGCATGCGCCTCTCTGGCTGGGCCACCTCCAAGGCCCAGACAGGGCACCTTGTATGAGCAGCTTGCAGTTGGGGCTCTGCTGGGCCCCCAGAGTGGCGCTGGCTGGGGCAGAGGGGGCCGGCGGTGCCACCCCGGCCGGCAGCCCCAGCGCCTCCCTCAGCTAGTGTTCGTGCTGTCTGGCGGGTCCGCCAAGCGTGTCCAGAGGCAGTGTGCGGACAAAAAGGGGCTGACTCTGGACATGCTGGCCTCCCTGGGTGGCCGGTCTAGCCCAGCCCTGCCAAGCGCAGGGAGGAGGTGAGGGCCCTGTCTGTCAGCGTGAGGACCCGGCCTGGTGCCGACCCGTCTGTCAGCACCTTTTCATTGCCCCGCGGGCAGATCGGAGGCACTGTTTGGATTTGACTTTGGTCTCGGATGCCTGCTGCCCACACAGCTCTGCGCCCCACCCCCCGCCTGCAGGGTGTCCTCCGAGGACCCGGCCACAGCCTCGGCTCCGCCGTGAAGGTCACTGACTGGCAGGCGAGGTGAGTCTTAAGGTGGGGAGATTCCGAGCCATATGGGAGGACCTGAAGTCCAGGCCTCGTGTTTTCGAGAGGGGGCAGCGGTTGACACAGAATAGACCATGCGGCCCCAAGTTGAGGAGCTGAGGTCCCCTGAGGCTGCTGAGGCAGAAAGGGCCCCCCGGGGCCTGCAGCACCTCTGCTCAGTGCAGTGAACAGTTTTTCGTCCCAACTGCCAAGTTTGTGGGGACCTGTCAGAGCAGGCAGGGAGATGAGGGCGAATCGGGGGTGCAAAAAGGTATGAGGGGCCTGAGGCTGCAAGCTGTGTCCTTAGGACCCGCCATCGGGGTCTCATCTGCCCCGTGCCCGCCGTGCCGGCAGCTGAGGAGGCTTGCAGCCCCTCCCGGGCACCCCAGCCCTGCAGCCCCGACGCTGCGGCGAGCTGTGCCCGAGCCCCGCCAGCCTCACAGCGACAACGCGGGCGGGTAAGCTGCAGCGCCCACAGTGGCGCCGCTTGCAAAGGGGGTGTCTGGCTCTGGCCCCGGCTCAAGGTCACGTCCATCCTTCAGCGCACCTGCCCCTGGGAGCGCAGCATGTGCTCCTGTCAGAAGCTCCAGCCGGTGCCAAAGTGCCAGGTGCTGCTTTACTGCAGCGAGGAAGCCCGCCCTCCCGCCGGGCGCGGCCAGGTGCCCGGCCCAGCTGCCCGCACCTTTTAAAGCCCCAGGGGGTGGCGCTCCCCGAGCGCACTCGGCTCTCGGCCGCCGGCTCAGCGCCCCGAGGGATCCTCCTCAAGCAGCAGAGGAAAGCGGCGCCCAGACACTGGGCTGTGAGGCCGTTTCGGGTGAGCGCCTGGTGCCTGCCGCGAGGGCGGCCCCGGGCTGGAGGCCAGAGCCCGGGCAGCGGCTGCCCGTGGAGCGGAGCCCGAGACGGGGCCGCCGGGGCGGGCGTGGGCCGGGCGCTGTCCGACTCGCGTGGGGGTGTCCCTCCTGCTTCAGGATGAGGGGTGCCACGCTGACGGGGGCTCTGCTGGCCCTGGCCGGCCTGCTGCACGTGGCGCTGTCCCTGAAAATCGCTGCCTTCAACATCCGGACTTTCGGGGAGACCAAGATCTCCAACGCCACCCTGTGCAGCTACATTCTGCAGGTGAGTCCAGTGGCCGGTCCCGGGCCAGACTGCCAGGTCAGGGGAGCGGCCCCGGCGGAGCCGTGTGCGCCAGCCCCCGCCCAGCACCTCTGTGGCCCCCACCCCAGATCCTGAGCCGCTACGACATCACTGTCATCCAGGAGGTCAGGGACAAGCACCTGATGGCTGTGGGGAAGCTGCTGGATGGACTCAACCAGTGCGTGACGGGAAGAGCGGGGGCGGCGGCCGCAGCCGGGCGGGGGGCAGGAGGCCCTCCGTGGGCGGCCGGGTGCCCTGACTGGGCCTCTCCTTGGTCCAGGGACGCCCCCGACGCCTTCCACTACGTGGTGAGCGAGCCGCTGGGGCGCGGCAGCTACAAGGAGCGCTACCTCTACGTGTTCAGGTACAGCCCGGGCCGCCTCCCGCAGGCCCCGGCCGTCCTCCCCACGGGGCTCGGCGCGGCCCTC
>NW_004567133.1:19505584-19509361 GCF_000260355.1 Condylura cristata | reverse complement strand
CAAATATAAAGCAGAAACAGCCACGAGGGGCCGCCGCGTGCCACCCCAGAGGAGCCGAGGCAGGCAGCTGGGCAGGGCAATGCTGTTGGGGTACAGCGCGCGCCTCTGGTTCAGGAGGCCGGAAAGGGGCGGGGCCTGGGGCCGTGACACCAGGACGCTCTGGTCACACAGGTGTATACCGGGTCAGATCTCCCCACTGGGCCCTTGCGGTGGTGACTGTCACGTGTGCCGCTCACGCCTCAATGGAGCGGGGGCCACAGCAGCAGTGGGGACCCCGAGACCCGGGGGAGCGAGCGCCCCAGAGTGCCCGGCAGGCTCAGGCGGGAACACCCCCGCCCAGAGAAGCGTGCCAGCCCCAGGGCAGTGTCCGCCCCAATGCCACAGCGGCCTGGCGCCGGTCCTGCGGGGCTGGCGGGGGCACGGAGCCCTCCGGGCCACCCCGTGACCCCTCCTGCTCCGACACGCTAACGTGGCATCTCCGAAAGGCCGTATGAGCGGCCAGAGAGGCCTGGCCCCGACGGCCAGGGGGCCGTGTCTCGGACAGGCAGGTCGCCTGGCAACCGCAGCCTGACGCCCGGTGGCCGGCCCGCAGCGTCTCCGCACGCCCGCTGTCCGGCCCAGCGCCCTGCTCTCGCCTATGCCCACTGAGATGATGAAGCCGCCCCGTGGGGCGGGAGAGATGCTCACGCTTGCACACAACAGACCTCAAACCTAAGCAGACACAAACTGAAGCCCTAACGGCCACTTGTCGGCGAATGGCGGCTCTGAGTGCGCCTTGCCAGCCTCCCCTGCTCTCGTCTCCCCGGACGGGGGTCTGCCCTTACAGGGCGCCGACGGAGCGGCCGCCAGCCGCACGCACCTGCACCGTCAGGGTGCCCTTCTCGGCGTCGGTCTGCAGGTGGATCTCCATCTCCGGCAGCGTCTGGCCCGCAGACACCAGCTGGTGGCGAAGCTTCTCCAGGGCGTCGCTGGCGTTGGAGATCAGCTCCCGGATGAACACCTGCGGGCGTGGGCAGAGGCTCACGCTGCAGCCGCGAGCCCCAGGCGGGGTCTGCAGGCTGCCGTGTCACCCCAGGGCTTGGCTGCTCCCCAAGCCCGGGCAGAGAACACCCAGTCTGGTCCTCTCGAGGTGATCGCGGCCCCTTGGGCAGGGACGCCAGTGGCACAGGTGAGCTGGACAGAGGGGCTCCCCAGCGCGAGGCTGAGGCGCCTCCTGCAGGCGCGGCCTCTGGCGTGCGCTGTACCTGCCTCCAAACTGCTGTCTACTTTCTAGTGACACCGGCGTGCAAACAGTGACAGCCCGCTGTCCCTCTCTACTGTGCCTCGGCCTGTCACCCCTAGGTGACCTTTAAGCTCCCCTCAGCACCGAGGGTGGGCACCCAGTGCTGACGTGGCTCCGGGTGACAGGTGGCCAGCGCGGCCGGGCACACATGGGCACCCCACAGGGGTGGGCAGCGGCTGGCCAGCGTCTGTAGGGACTTTAAATCACCAGCGAAACTCATTCCAGAGCCAGCCTGGCCCGAAGAGTCGCCTGGACACACCTGCCCACGAAACACACGGCCTTGGGTGAGAATCCTCTCCCAGGCCGCTGACGGGGCCCCGCCAGGTGGGCGCACCGTCGGGGCGCCCCGAGCACCTCCGACTCCCCCCAGCTCCGAGGACTTGGCACGCTCCCTACCTCCTTTTCTGAGTACAAGGAACGGGCAACGATGTCTAGAAGCTTCTTTGTCTCAGCCTGGAACTCGTGCTTGGAGGCGGAGCCTGCGGAGAGGAAGCCGGTGTCTGTCGCGGGGACGCGCCCAGGCCGGGCCTCCCGCTCTTTCCCCACATCGACAAACCTCTGCTTTTCTGTTAAAAAAAAAAAAAAAGGGGAAAGAGACACGCCAGTGTCCTGCAGCACAGCGACGGGAGCGCGTGTGGCCGGCCTCTGTGCACCCGCAGGGACGCGCCCGCCCCAAGGGCCGCTTTCCAGCATCTCCTCAGGACGCCAAGCAGCCAGACCCCACCGCCCCTTGGCCCCAGCTCCCGCTGCCCCGTCACAAAGCCCGAGGGGCTGGTGCCGGGGCCGCCCAGTCCTGCCGGCACCCCCGCGGCGAGGCCGGCCCTGCGCCCAGCACCTTGCACGGCCTCTGTGCTGCTGACGAGGGGGCGCCGGGGCGCCTCCTTCGGGTCCTCGGCTGCCTGGGAGCTGAATGGCCGGCCAGCGTTGAGGCTGGAGGCCAGGCTTTGCCCGGGCCCCCCCAGCGGCACGGCGGCCCTCCGAAGATGCAGGCCCGGGCTTCCTGCAAGGCAGCAGAGAAGGGGCGTGTTAAGGCGGCAGCGGGGACTTCGGGCGCGCGGCGGGCAGAGCGCGATCCCCAGCCGGGGGGGACCCCAGCGCGCAGACCCCTGCTGTCTCCCCACTGCCCCCTCGGCAGGGGTTTCAGTTAATCCGCCTGTTCTGCTCTCCGCCCTGTCTCTGGGGAGCCCTCTCACCACCCCCACCTCAGGCGTGCACCCCGGCTCGTGTGCACACGTAAAGCAAATCTCTAACAAACGCCACAGCGGCGGGAGGTGCAGTGGAGTCCGGCGACCGGCGTCACCCAGAGGCAGCACAGCCAGGCCACGAGCCGCCCCCCGCGGGTCCTCACACACGAGGCCAGCCCTCCGTGCAGTGACCGCCCCCAAGGAAACCCCGACAAACCCCGACACACTTCAGCCCTGCCAGACAGGCTGCGGCAAGGCGCCCGCACTTCAGCCTCACCGGCCGCCACACCCACTTCTGAGTGAGGTCACACTCAAAGGTGCTGGCGTGAGGGTTTCAACACCACGTGGGGACCGCGGGTGACAGGAGCAGGGGGAGCGGGAGGCGGGTCATCCCGGGCACCTCGGGGGGTGGGGGGTGGATACGGCCCGGACCAGCTCCACAACATCACCTGCACCGTCCTCGCTCCTCGCCGCATCAGGAGTGAGGCACGGCACCCCTGAAAGCAGACGGGAGCCCCGGCCCCTCTGGAAATGGCCGTTTGTGTGTGACCCCCACCCCTCCGCACAGCAGCGCGTCGGGAGCCCGAGACCGCGCCGCGTGCACAGTGGGCAGGGGCCGGCGGCTCCCAGACACACTGGCCAAGGCAGGCACAGACGCCCGGCCTCCGGGCTCTGCCCCCGCGGGCCCGCAGGGAGGACAGTGAGGCCAGAGGCCGCGCACAGCTCCCCAGGGAGAGCGCCCCGCCAGGGCGGTCCCCAAGAGCGCCCGGGCCTGGAGACACGGGTCCTCTCAGAGCAGGACGACACTGAGTGGCGGGCGAGTGGGGACAAACTCGCGCGGTCTCCGCGACAGGCAAACCCCTCAACACCCTTCGAAACATTTGCGCCGCTCCCCGTCTCCCCTACGAGACCCCGATTCCAAAGGGAACAGGGGCTCACAGTGAGGCCCAGAGCCCCCACCTGCGCGGCTGCGAGCACCCCGCCAGCCCAGGGAGTGAGGGCGCCACTCCCTTCCGGTCAGCCACCGGTCACGGGAACTCCAGGCAGCCCCGGGAAGGGCCCGGCCCCCAAGGCGCAGGCCAGCGCCCAGGCGAGGAAGCAGGTGCTGGAGGAGCGGTGGACGCAGACCGCGGCGGACTGGGGGCCGGGACGCCCCCGCGGGCACTGCGGGCCCCTGGCTGGCCCCAGGAGCCAGGCCACCCACCCCCACTGTTTCCCCCTTCAGACGTGCCCCTCGGGGCAGCGGGTGCCGAGGGCGGCCTCAGGCCCGGAGCCCTTTCCGGAGCCCCAGCCCCACGCCCACACGCTCAC
>NW_004567133.1:19498705-19504723 GCF_000260355.1 Condylura cristata | reverse complement strand
CGCCGGGCCACGCCCGACTAGCTGGCAGGGCTGCGGTGGGCAGGCGCGTGCTCCCCGCCCCGAGCGCGGCTTCATCGCGGGCCTGAGGTCACGCTGTGCCCACGGACACGCTCAGGCAGCCGAGCTGTGGGAACGCACTGGCGTTCCCTGGGATGACACACCCAGCCGACTCTCACTACTGGCACGTCCTGCAGAGGCCGGAAGATGAGGAATACGCACAAGTTTATGCCACTGAGACAAATAAACTTGAAAAAATGCAATTCACCCGAAGTGACAGAAGACGAACAAATCCGGATTGCGCTCTGCCTAACAAAGAAATGGACTGCTTTCAGAAACACTCCCACAAATGGAACTCAAGACCCAGCGTGTTTCCTGGCGAACCCCAGCAAGCACGGGGAAGAAGTAACACCCACCACACGCAAACTTCAGAAAACCGGAGGCGAGGGAAGCTCCCTGCCGTGTGACGAGAGCGGCACCGCCCTGGCACCGTGACAGGGACAGGCCCAGGAGTGCGGGGCGGGCAGGTGCCAGGGCCCGCATGCCCCCCAGTGATGCCGTCCTGCCCGGCAACCCCGTGTCTTCCAGTCACACAGGGGCGTGAGCCCGACCTGGGACGTGCACACGGCGCCACCACGCACCCACAGCCGCCTTCTCTTCTGCGCTCGCTCTGGGGCTGGAGGACCGGGCCGCTTCTGTGTGAGTCAGAAACCCGGCAGACGCCACACGCGCTCGACAGGCCTAACCCCTCGCAGACCCAGACACGGGCATCGGCGGCTCAAACCTCGGTCCATGGAACCAGCGCTCGGGGTCATCTCTGGGGACGGGCGGTTTCGCGCCAGCCGGCCAGGTGTGCTGTACAGAGTGACCGCCAGAGACGGCGCCCGCGGGGCGGAGGCGGCTGTGGGCGCGCCCCGCCCCGTGGGGGCAGAGGCCGTGACTCGCAAGTGTGAGTTCTCACGAGAAGTAAGGGATGAACGTGTTCCCGCGCAGCCCGGCCTCAGGGGCTCACCATTCTGAGATGTGCTCCCCGCCAGCCTGCGCCGCGGCTCGCCAGCAGTCAGCTCGGCCGGCGCCTGGGGGGCCAGCGACTCCTGCCTGGGAGCCCACGCTCGGGCTGCCAGTCACCTTGTCCACCCCCACGGGCACCGGCCGAGCACGGCTACTGCCGGGGCTCCCTGCCCCCCAGCTTCCCAGAGGCAGACCCCCGCCTGCGGGGCGGGGCCGCCCCACCAGCGCAGCCCGGTGTCCCCCGTGTGGCTGAGCCCTGCGGCGGCTGCCCGGCCCTGCCCGCCGCCATCACACGTCCTCCGGGCCGTGCGCCTGGCACCCACTCTCCAGCCGTCTCTGCCGGGCTCCCGGCAGTCTCTGTCTTTTAGATCCAAAAGGGCAGTGAAGTACGGGAGGCTTGCCCACACACGGGCAAGGCGCTGCGAGCAGGGACACGGGCTGTCTGCAAGGGAGGGGAGGGCCGCTGGGCCGCTGTGCGAAGGGAGAGGCGAGGAGAAGCGCCTGCGGGCACAGCGCAGCTGCCTCGGGAGCGCAGGCCCGAGAGGCGCCTGCACGGGCGGGCGGCCAGGAGCCTGCCGACCGCGGTCTCTCAAGCCGAGTAACAGCTGTGCGTCTCGCTTCTTCCGAAGCCACACAGGACGCGCGTCCCTTCTTAGATGAGAGGTCACTCACACGCAAGGGTGGGGGGGTGGCTGCAAGCTTCGGTCCCGCTGGCTCCCCCTGAACCTGCAAACAAGGGACGGGCGCAGGCCCAGGCGGGCAGGGAGGCCAAAGCCCAGAAACACTCGGTGCAGCTTCCACGTGCCGGCTGGGCAGCCCCACGGCCTGAGGCCCCCGTCAGAGGCCGTCAAGCCCCAGCTGTGGCCATCGAGTGGGCCGGTCATTCAGAAAAGCCTCTCTGGGTGAAAGGAAATGTGTACCCTCATGGAACCCCTCCGTGCCCCACCTGCAAGGTGCCAGAACACCAGCACCTGCGCCGCGACCCCGCCCTCCCGCAGCGCTGCCGCTTCCAGCCCGGGGCTGGGCTTCTCTGGTTCCCAGCAGCAGACACTGGGCTCTGCTCTGGTTTGCGGTGTTCATTCTGGTTGCACCGAACTGTTTTAAAACTTTAAATCCATTTCCTGAGCCGGGCGCTGGGTTTTGAAAGTAGCTACCCCGCACACACGTCAGGCTCGCCGGGTCTCGCCCGGTTTCCAGACGGCAGGTGGCAGAAGACCCGGGCAGACGCGGACGGCTCTGCCAGCCTCACTTTCGAGGTGACTCCTGGTGATCTCAGCAGGAGGAGCTAGCGCCCCAGAAACACACGTCCGACAAGGACCTCCCTACGTGACAGAGTCTCTGGGACGGAGCCAGCGCGCTCCTGGGGAAGGCCAGTCCCTGCAGGGCTCGGCAGGATGGAGCTTCAGGCTGGCTGGCCGCCCTGAGACAAGTGAGGACAGCCCCAGAACACCCACCGGCTCGGACCGGAGCACTGACCGGAGCGTGAACCGGCCGTCTCGGGCCGGAGACCGCAACCCCCAGGGCTGACCTCAAACCAGCAGGCACCTCTGTGGAGTCGCAGGCTGACACTGGGGTGAACATTTACTTTTCGGGCCTCCCTGGTGGTGCAGAGATTCAAGTCAGCGCCGCCAAGCGGGCCGCTGCGGCACCCGGCCACCCGCCAGGAGGGACCCCGGGGCGTGGCAGCCCCGTCCTGTCTCCCCGCTGCCCCCTCAGCAGTGGGTTTCAATGGATCTGCCTGTTCTGCTCCCCGCTCTGTTTCTGGGGAGCCCTCTCGCCCCTGCGCGTTGGGCCTGTACCCCAGTTCTTGTAGGCACAGATATTTTTTTAAAGGAAAAATATCTTTCTACACTGTTTGCTCATGAACCCACTTTCATCCTCTTCCACCAAGCCTCTCCCCTGCCCAGGAGGGCGCAGAGACTTGGGATTTTTGTTCCAACTACTCGCCGCACTCGAGGCCTGCGCTACACGAGGGCGTCTGGGCTGACTGGGCCGCAGGCCGTTCAGGCCACTCAGCCGCAGTCCAAGCAAGCGTCCACTGCCCAAGCCCCGGGAGCACCGAGCTGGCGGGCACGAGTCTGTCCCCTGTGAGCGACGCCGGTGCTGGCCGGGGTGTTCGGCTCAGAGCCGACGGGCAGGACAGAGACCCCCGTGGCCACTACGCTGGGGGCGGACCACAGCGCTCCCTGCACCCCGGCAACAGCCCGGAATAAGCAGAAAGTCGCCTGAATTCCCGTGAAGGTTGCGGCGTGAGGCCTCAGGCGGGCACTGACCGCCGTGAGCACCAACTACAGTGAAGAGGCGGGCGCCAAACTAAGCTGCACGGCCCCGGCACTCCGCGGGGGCTGTGGGGACTGCGGCCGCTAGGCCAGGTGGGCTTCGTCTGGGAAGATAAAGCCATGTGGACACCCTACAACAGAGGCCCTTCTTCTGACCCCCACGCCTACAACTCTCCTTTCAAAGGCAGAAAATTCCAGCCAAGGCTCCGTTCACAGAATGAAAACGGCTTAAAACCTCCGCTCCACCCAACAGCCCACCCTGGCTCGTCCTGGCGAAAGCAACTGTGGCGGCGAGCAAGGAGCAGATCTGGGGCCTGCAGCCCTGAGCGCGCTTTTCGGGGGCTCTGGGCCGCTGTCCTCGTCACCTCACCACACCACACCACACGTGCCTCCGGGGGCCGAGTCGGGGGCCGATCTTCCAGGGCCTCCCTTCACTGGGCGGCAGGTCAGAGCTCCCGTGAAAAGGCCCGACAGCAGGTCAGACCACATCTACCCGCATGTTCCAGCCCACGCGTGCTCTGAACCAACTCCCCGAGCCTGAATGAGGACGTCTCGGGGGGTGGGGGAGCTACTGGTGGGCTGCAACGCGGCTGGCCCCTACCCGCTGGTCGACTTCGGATTCCCGAGTCCGCGCCGCGGTCATCGGAGCGAGCTGAGCCAGGGCGTGGTCCTCACCGTGACACGCGGCTGAGCTCTCCCACACCCGCCAGGCCAGGCACCGTGACGCCTGGACTTCAAGAAGACTCGGTCCCTGCCCACAAGCTCTTCCCCAAGAGAGGAGAAAGGACGGAATTTGGCCCCCTCACCCTCATCCCACGTACCCCTGGATTCTCGTCAAACCAAATTCCCCAGGGGGCCACCGCCCCACACCCGAACACTCGCCATGCTTCTCTCTGCGGCGAGGCTTCCGCAGCCGCCCACCACGCATTTCCGCCGCGCCAGAGGCCCCCCCAGGCAGACGCGGGCTCCCGCGGGCTCCGGCGGCGGCAGGGCCACACGCCGAAGTTCCGGGGTTGCGCAGCTTGTGTTCGATAAGCTAAATGGTGAGAATAAACAAACGCCCAGACCCACAGCAGACTCTACCCACCTCAGAGACACCCCAAGGCAGGCTGGGATGAAGGCGGCGGTAAGCTCGGCCACAACTCAGCAGTGCTTTCCCAGGGAGAGAGAGATTTTCCGTACAGGTGACTTCTAGCTCACTTCCCACCCCCTTCTGGAGGAGGCATGTGTCCTCCTGGCTCTAGTCACCTTCATTCAGTCCATATGACCTTTACCCTTATGGCAGCTGCCCAGGGGCAAGGCCGTCAGCGGCACGCTCAGCCCTGCAGAGTTGCAAGAGGAAGAACACTATGAGGGGAAGAGAAACTGGCACGAAAAGGTCCCTGGGCCGAAAAAGAACAATTCTTCGCAGCGGAGGGGGAGCTCAGTGGCACAAGGAGCGCGTTAAAGCACATATGGAGGGATGTCCTAGAACAAGAGCAACGAGGGGGAAGAATCAGAAGCGGAAGCAATGACTGAAATCGGGCGCTCTGCCACTCGTGTGTGTAACAAGGCTGAGGCACTTCCCACAGGAGTCACCGCGGCCTGGGATGCGGTACTGTGGCAGAGCTTTGCACCAAAAGAAGACATTTTGAGACAGTAAGTGGGGCTTCGACAACCCACAGATTTTCTGCAAAACTAACAGATGGTTTAAGTTCTGGTAAGACAGGAAATAAAAATCCAGAAAAGATGAGACACAAGGCACAATAATCAGCCTGCTGTCTTACCTCACCCACGTTTTCAACCCTTGTTACATTTAAAACTCAGGTAAAAGAAACAAAGTGTATGATGAAACTTAACGGCAAACAGCCTCATAGTATCTCTGCAAAGGTAAACTAAACATAGTAACGTTACAAAACCATCCACTTCCCAAATAAGTACCGTCAGCCCCAGAAGCCGGCAGATACTCCATCCTCAGGAAGTATGCAGCCACAGCTGAAGCTGCCGGGTACCGCTCGGCCATCAGTCACAGGCTGGGAAACGGCAACTCTGAGACTCTGAAGAAAAGCCACGCGCCTCAATGCTGGATGCATGAAAACAACAAAATCTGGAAACAATCTTTGTTACTTCGCTGCGACGTCAGAGATCCGCCCCGAGCAGACAACTACGCAGCCCAGAACGCCACCACGAAGATGCCCAAACCAAACATGATCCCGTTAGCCGCCCCCCCACCCCAGGCGCTGGGGCTCGGCACTGCGACGCTGCCCCTCCCACGCAGCAGGCTTCCATCCCGGCCAGGGAGCGACCCCATGGCAGCAGACCCCCCTCTCCCCGCTGGCCCCTCAGCAGTGGGTTTCGGTGGATCCGCCTGTTCGGCTCCCTGCTCTATCCCCGGCGAATCCTGTCGAGCCGCCCACCTCTGGCCTGCACCGCAGCTCTTGTGTGCGTAAACAAACAAATCTTTAAAACAACAACAACAACAACAACGACAAAAGCCCGTCGTGCGGTTCAGGCCTGTTCACCCAGGAAGCCATTCCCTCCCCCGACGGCCCAGCCCGGGAGGACGCCAAACGTTCCCCGAGGCTGCCACCTCCAGGCGGGGAGTGAGAGAACGGAGCGCGGTCACGCTTCTCCCCAACACTTAATCTGCACACCGAGCGCCCCGGGGCCACAGCGGTCGGCCACCGAGAGTCCGCGGTGAGGCCGCGCGGGGTCCCGGGGCGGGCGCTCGGGCTCACGCTCCGCGCTGGAG
>NW_004567133.1:19494880-19497815 GCF_000260355.1 Condylura cristata | reverse complement strand
GCCTGGCCCCGCTGGCGGCCGCCCCTCCCGCCGAGGGGTCCGCAGCCCCGAGGCCACGGCCTGGAGCGGTCCCGCGCCCGACCACACAAGGGGGGGCGCCCCGTTCGAGGTCGTAACAAAAGCTGCTCGAGGAGAGGAGGCAGGAGCGTGTCCCCGCGGCTAGGATGTAGCTGGGGGTCGGGAATGGCTCCCGGTGGAAGGCGGAGGGGCCGACCCGCAGTTCTGGCGCAAGGAACCGAGAAGGGAAACGTGACAACCGAGGACCGGTGCCTGGACCGAGCGGCCACTCACGGGCACTCAGGGACGGCCGAGCGGCATCCCACCTGCACTCCCAGGCGCCAGCGCCACGCTAACAGCAGACCCTCCGCGGGCCCAGTTAATCCAAACCCTGGCCCCTTGGCCGCCTGCGATTCCAGGCGGAGCCTCCATCCCTGGCGGGCTGCAGGTCTGGCCCGGGAAGGAACATAGGCACCCTGGGAGCAGTCAAATGGGGGCGCGCTCTGCCAGTCGGGCAGAAGTCCGCCCTGTGGAGGCAGTTTCGGGCGCCAGGTGCCACGAGGGCTCTGTCCTCTTGCTCTGTGGCCTTCAGACATGCCTTTGACCTTTGTGACATGGGACCCAAGCTGGGGCCCTGGGGGCCACTGGCACATTCCAGCCCCTACCAGTCTTATGCAGACAAAGAAAATGGAAGAAGAAAAGTGACCTTGCAAGGTACTCGAGTTGCACAGCTGGAGACTAACAGGGCTGCCTGGGGAAAGGAGAGAGAAAAGCAGAAGAGAGAAGGAGAGGTCACTGCCCAGCCTGCGCCCGGCCTCCAGTCATCAACACCATGGCCACCTCGAGGCTGCCCATTCCTCTTCCAGAAGGCGCATGACCTCTGCAGGGGAGCTGACGGCCATGACAAGCACCTGCTGTGTCACTCACTGCCACCAGAAACGGGGCCGCCAGGTGTCCCTCCCAGAGGAGTGGCTAGATGGGGGCGTGGGGCTGGCCAGCCAGCCGTGGAGCATTGTGCTGCGGAGGAAGCCGGACACCCGCTACGACACGGTTGGCCCTTGAGGACCTTCCGGTCCGTGAACGGAGACACAGCCCGATCACACGAGGTGGTCAGATTCGTGGCGACAGAGTCGGCGGCAGGCCCCAGCTACTGTTGGGAGGAGGAGTGGGGGGCTGGTTCATGAGGTCTGTTTGCACGACGGAAAGATCTGGGAGAGGGAGGGTGGTAGCAGCCACACAAAAGTGTGGACAGACCACGTTGGGGCCACAGAAGTGGCCACATAAAGCTGAGATGCTGATGTTTGTGCTACGCGTATTTTACCACAATTGGAAAAAATGCCCGCTGCAAAGAAACACCAAAGCCAATGCCTCCTTTTCATTTCCTTGCTCAAGAAGGACCTGCTGGGCAACTTCTCCCCCTCAGCGAGCGGCACCTGGGCTCCGGGACGGCGCCTCACGCTCAAGGGCACTTGCTGGCCTAGAAGGTCCCAGAGCCTGAGACTCCCCTCAGCTTCGCGGACCCTCGCACAAGCAGCTTGCTTTTGAGAGCCAAAAATTGGGGGTGTGGAGAGAAAGGCTGGGTGTCCTCTGAAGCTTACTCTAGGAGGCCTGTGTGTTGGGACCACGGGAGCAACCCGCCTGGCAGAAGAGCGGCACAGCTTCAGAGGCCGGCGCCCTCTGGCCCCCCACAGCCCCGGGGCACCGGGGCTCAGAAACTGTGTTTTGCTGGCCGCTTGACGGTGGCGGTGGTACAGTCGGAGAGCGTCACCCCTGGCAACCGCCCGGTGGCGGGGGCCTGCAGGAGCCAGCCCTGACCCCCACCTCAGTGCTGGGGTTCCCCTGGAAGCAGGGCCTGGGGCCCTTCCTGGAGGCAGGTGCAGCCAACCTCACAGGGCCGGGCAGAGCTCACTGGGACATTCCTGATTTCAATGTTAAAGATTTATGTGTTTATGCACATGGAACTGGGGTGCAGGCCAGAGGGGTAGGGGTGAGAAGACTCACCAGAGACAGCGGGGAGCAGAACTGGCAGAGCGACTGAGACCCACTGCTGAGGGGGCAGTGGGGAGACTGGAGGGGTCTGCTGCACCGGGGCCCCTCCGTGGCCGGAGATGGACTCGTGCTGAAGCGGCTGCGGGTAGGTAGCTTCTAGTGCTGCGCTCCGACTCGCTGCGCCACGGGGCCGACACCGGTTACCCACGACTCCCGGGCGTGCTGTCCATACAGCTCACTCGCTTTCTCTGTGGTCCCCTTCAACCACACCGTCAAGGCCACTGGGGAGTCCGGGTTGAGTGTACAGACCCCTGCCGGGTGCTTGGTCTTTCTCCTTCCTCATGTCCTGCGACCTCGGCAGGGTGCGGGCCACCCGCGGGCCAGGCGGCCTCAGTAGGCGCTCTCCTCTCGGGACCCTCCTCCATGCCAGGAGGGGGCAGGTGGGCGGGCCGCGGCTCCCAGCCTGAGACCGAGCCAGAGCTGAGCTCACACAAACATGGCGTGTACCCCCGGGCCTCCAGCGGCACTGCCGCCCTGCCCGGACTCCGAGGAAGGCTGGAGGCCCACAGAGCTGACAGGGATGGAAGGTTCCAGAACGCGGACTTGCCCAGCCCCCTCCCGACAACCCCGTTTGGGTCACAAATGTCGGGCGGCGGTGGTGCCAAGAGCCCACAGGCCTCGTGCTTGTGCCCGGCGGCCTCAGCGCGGCCCGCAGACCGGGCCTGCGGGCCGCCCTGGGGACCGGGGAGCTTCCCTCGTTGGGTGGGGGCTGCTGGGGGTGCTAGACAGTGGTGTCGCTCTTACCTGTCATTAAAAATTAGATCCCAAATCATTTCGAAAGTATCTGGGAACACGGGTTGAAAGGGGTTCCGGGGCCGCCCGCCCGGCCAGGTGTGGCCCTCCGGCTCCTCCGCGCGGGTGTCCTCTTGCCCCCCCCAGGCCGCGCGGC
>NW_004567133.1:19492455-19494707 GCF_000260355.1 Condylura cristata | reverse complement strand
GGCCCCCACGCGCCCCGCGAGCGGACACCAGAACCATGCCTGACAAAGAACAGACTCCAAAAATATATATAAATAAATAAAACCTTGAACATTCTTACAGGGGTCTTAAAGAACAGAATACATGTTAAAAACGTCAGTAATTTATATCAATTTTAAGCGGTACTTTATATACAGTGGGGAGACACATGCATAGCCCAAATACAATGTCGAAAACAGCATTTTCATAACAAAAACCCCAACACTAAGTGTTAATACCATGTACATGAATTCAAGAAGGAACACCCTTGTCTGTTGCACACAGTTTATTTAACAATATGATATAAGAAATGAGTTGGTACTTTGCCGTTCTATACAGTGATTGAATCTTCTTGAATTTTCTTATTTATAGTAATTATAGCGCTTGCATGATTTACACTAGAATTGCTTTCCTCATTTCAAGTTTCACATAGAATAAAGAAAAGAATGCTTCTTCTCTATTAACATTAGCATGGTCTAAGAGAGTGATCATCCCTATTTTTTGTCTAAAACCAGTTTTATCAGAGAAACAAAGCGACAGTTTCTGCGTCTGCAAGGCCGGGGCTGGCTTCAGCCGCTATGTGTCGAGGCGTGTGGGCGTGTGCACGCAGGGGCCGGCTTCCAACCCGGCCAGCGTAATACTTGGAGAACGTTCGCCCACAGAGTTCACTGTAGAAAAAAATCTTCCCGCAACATCAGAAAGTTATCGGGATACATTATAAGCTTGCATTATTTCAGGAATCAGTTTCTGAATATTATTTTTCTTCTCACTTTTAAACATAAGTGTTTAAAGTCTTGAAAATACAAATAAAAAATATGAATATAATGAACTTGTTTTTCCCATTAAAAAAGGCATGAGTCACCAGCAATGACGACAAAAAGAATCCAAACAAAACCCCCCTCCCCCCAAACAAAAACAAAAACAAAAACAGAGAGAGAGAGAGAGAGAGAGAGACCAGATATTCAAATCAACTGGTTTTAACAAAAAATATATTCTTTGTATTGTTTCTCTGAACAGCAACCGACCCTCCACGCTGGGAAGCAGCAGTCCGTCCGGGAGGAGCGCGCCCGGACGCTCGGGTCTCCGCGACGCCGGGGCGCGGGGCGGGGGGTGGGGGCCGCTCTCGCAGCGCTACAAGCCCTCCACAAACTTCTCCAGGGTGTCGCCGGTGGTGTCGCCGACCAGGGACAGCTCGCTGGTCAACGCACTCCTGCTGGGGGTGCTGAGCTGCGGGAGCATGGCACTCTGTTCGGGGTTCCCCAAGTGTCCCTGGTCTATGGAGCTGGCCATGGTGACCGCGAGTCCTGGGTGGGGGGAGCCAGTCTGGGGCGAGACGTGGTGTGGCGAAGGCTGGGGCTGTATCCGTGGCGACGGGCTGGAATGTGGAGGCTGGGACTGGGGCCGCGGAGACTGCACAGGGGCCGGGGACCGCACCTGGCTGCTGAGGGACGTGGCCATCTGCTGGCCGGGGAGGTGCGAGGCCGGTGGCTGTCCTGAGAGCATGTGCTGCTGGGGGCTCATGGGGTTCGGCTGGCCGGGAGACCCGATCTGCTGCTTCATCTGCTGCTGCTGCAGAATCCGCTGCTGCAGGGCCTGCTGGATGTTGGGGGTGCTGTCTGCGCCCAGCCCGGGCTGGCCCATCTGGCCGAGCTGGCCCATCTGAGCCGCCATCTGGCCCATGGAGCTGCCCTGGAGAGGGAGGTGCTGCTGCATCCGCTGCTGCGGCATGGCGGGGGGGTAGCCCCCAGGTCCTTGAGGCTGCTGGAACTGGCCGTGCCCCGCCATGCCCCCGGCCATGCCCGCACTGCCCGGCGGCGGCGGCGGCGGCGGCGGCGGCTGCTGCTGCTGCTGCTGCTGCTGCTGCTGCTGCATCAGCTGCCTGCGCAGCATCTCTCTGTACTGCGGGTTCATGCTCGCCATGCCGGGGTTGTGCCCGGGGTTCATGATGTTCAGGCCCCCCATGGCCTGCTGCTGCGGGGGCACGCCGGGCCGAGGCCCGCCGGCCTGCATGGCGCCCAGGTTCTGGAGGCTGGGCTGCTGGTGCAGGCCGGGCTGGGGCTGCAGGCCCGGCTGGCTGGCCACGTACTTGGCCGTGCGCTGCTTGATGAAAGCGGCCATCAGCTGCGGGTTCGACTTGAGGATGTTGAGCACCTGCTGCTGCTGCTGCGGGGAGCTGGGCGACTTCAGGGTGCGCAGCAGGTCCTGCAGGGCGCTGGGGGAGATGCTCCGGGGCGGC
>NW_004567133.1:19487481-19489011 GCF_000260355.1 Condylura cristata | reverse complement strand
CCCAGCACAGAGTGAGCCGCCGGCCCCGGCCCGGGCAGCGGAGGAGGCCCCTCCAGCACCGACGGCCGCCCGCGGGGTGGAGCAGCCCCGCTGCACGGCTCTGGGGGGCCGCTAAAACCCTGACGGGGCAGCGAGAGGCGGCTGCGCTTTCCTCTGGGCCTGGCCTGGCTCCGCATCCCAGCTGACCGCGCGAGAGGCAGCCGCGCAGGGCCCCGCCCACGGCACCTTGTAGTCGTGGATGATGCGCTCCGCGAACGCCTTGTCCAGCATCTTCTTGTACCACTCCTGCAGGCGCTTGGGCTTCGGGATCTTCTGGTCAGGGGGGTGGCAGTGGAAGATGTAGTCGTCCCCTTCGCTTGGGGGACAGGCCCAGATGTGTCCTGTCACGTACCTGCAGGACACACGAGTATAGCTCAGGAGAAAACACTACGCCAAGTCCCGCCTTGAGCAGAACAGCCAAGAAGCAGAGGTGGGGCCGTGCAGAGCAGAGAGAACAGACAAATGACCAGAACACGCATGCAGGACGCGCGAGACACCAATGGTTCCAAAAACTGGCGTGGTGGCGTGGGGCACACTGGCTTCTGGGGCGTGGGCATGGGCCGGGGGGGGGCTGCGGGAGCCGGTGGGCGCGGGGGGGACCAGGGAGAGGCGTCCACTCTGCTCAGGATGCTCCAGTCAAGAAGCAACTTACAGGCCTCCCTGGGGGCGCAGCGGGTTGAAGCGCAGCACTGTGGGGCTGCCCGCAGCCCGCAGCACGAGTCCCACCCCGGCCAGGGGGGACCCCAGGGCGCGGCGGACGCCTCCCGTCTCCCCGTGGCCCTCTCAGCAGTGGATTTTGGTAGAGCCAGCTGTTCCGCTCCATACTCTGTCTCTGGGGAGTCCTCTCACCCCCCGCACCTCTGGCCTGGACCCCAGTTTTTATATGCATGAATAAATGTTCAAAAAAAAAAATAACAAAATCCAAAAAACAAACTCAAAAATTTGCAAAGGGACTGTGACAGATTAGAACATAAAAAGAGAAAAGAGAAAAGCGCCAGAGGCCAGAGACCACCGCTGGGGGAAGCCACGGAGAGGACACGCCCACGGAGGCAGGCTGGGGGTGCAGGGCACAGGCCCCGCGGAGCGGCGGTGTCAGGATGCGGAAACACGCACAGCCAGGTTCGGAGGAGCCAGGGTGGGAAAGGGGGCACAGAGGCCGGGGCAGCGGGCACCGCCGGCCCGGCGAGGGGCGTCACCATAGAAATCTGAAAGTACTCTCATGTCACTAGACACACACCTAGCGGAAAACAGGAGCAAAGCTCGTCACAGTTGAGAACGATTTACACTCACCCCAATTTCTTCACGTATTCTAAGTACCCGATGAGGATCTCGTGGTAAACCGCCGTCCGCAGGCACCGGGGCCGGAAGAAATGAATGCTGTCTAGGTAGGATATGTACACGCGCCTGGGGAGGGGAGAGCCACCCCACGCTCAGAGCCCGCTCGCTCGGCACCCCGGAGCCGTCTTGGTCGGCGGCCTTCGCGCGGGCCCG
>NW_004567133.1:19479664-19486106 GCF_000260355.1 Condylura cristata | reverse complement strand
CCACTGTGGTCGCCGTGCCAGGGTCAGGCGGCAGCAAG
The DNA here is from genome assembly GCF_000260355.1 of Condylura cristata. NCBI lineage: Eukaryota > Metazoa > Chordata > Mammalia > Eulipotyphla > Talpidae > Condylura > Condylura cristata. The sequence goes on along the minus strand of NW_004567133.1, from coordinate 19,486,068 downwards.
CGGCACCTCGGAGAGGTGCCGACAGAGTAGAGAGGGCCCCAGAGACACTCTTCCCCAGGCAAACTCACTTTAACTTTCTAACATTTTTTCAGCAATAAGCATAGCCATGGCGAAGGGAAGTTTTTCTGGAATGTAAGTTACACCTCATTAAAGTGATTTTAAAAGAAAGTACCACAGCGATACTGAAATACAGCCCCACAGAGGAAGAAAAACTTGAACAAGCTTTAAAAGGGGGGAGTGGCGGCCCCTGCCTTGCAGGCCCCCACCCAGGGGGGTTCGGCGCTGACTCCCCCCTCCCTCCTGCCGTGACTGGAGCAAACCTGCAGCTTCCTGACTGCCCCAGGGCCCCCATACCGCTGCTGGGCAAGACCTGCCGCCTCAGGAGGTGCTCGGGGCTGGACGGCCCCCCCAGCTATCTGACCACACACAGGACTCTCCGACAGCAAGGAAGGGCTAAGCCTTCACAGCCACGTCTTCCCTGCACGACTCCCGTGGGGCCTGGAGGCGGCCGCGGGGGCCAGTGGCCTGGGCTGCGGACTCCTCCTGCTGGAAAGAACCCACGCGGCCGTCTGCACGCAGGTGAGGCCCCGCAGCCACCCCCAGCCCGCTGCGGTGGCAAGGAGCGAGGCTCTGTGGGCCGGGCGTGCACCAGTGGCATCTGAGTTTAAAAGTAAGCTCCACACCCCCGACCCACCCAGTGGCACCTGGGGTTCACGTGCAGCTCTGTGAAGCTGGAGGCAGCCGCCTCAGCACGCGTTCAGTCCCCGGCCAGGGGGCGACCCCCAGCGCACAGCAGGCCCCTGCCATATCCCGCTGCTCCCTCCGTGGTGTGTCTCAGTGGGGCCGCCAGCGCTGAGAGGACGAGGCTCAGTCACGGGGGCCAGGCAGGGGCGGCCTCCGTCCTGCGTGGAGCACGGCCACCCTGTCGGGGCCTGCCGCCACGTGTGCGACCAGAAACGAAGGGGACGGGCCTCTCCTGGCTCTGCAGCTTCAGCCTTGCAGCTGCGCCGCGGACGCTGGCTCGGGCGACCGGCTCCCGGCTCCCGGCTCCCGGCCCCCGGCGCCCGGCCCTCCTGCCGGCCGCCCGCCCCGAGGCCGAGCCCCGCCGGATCCACTGCTCTGCAGGCTGTCCTGCCCCGACCCGACCCGAAGTCCGGGCCCGGGGGCTGCTTCTCAGCTGCTGGCGGCGGCAGCAGTCTCAGACGCCCCTCAGAGCGGGGGCTCTCGGCACCCCACGCCACCAGGGGACGCCCGGCACCACCTGCGGACTGTCTGGCGGCCCCTCGGGCAGCAACGCGGGACCAGCAGGCAGGGGGCTGCTGACAGCCTGCAAACCTCCCTCAAAAAGACGCGTCGGGCTCTCAATGTCAGCACGGACTGAGCTGAGCAGCCCTGACGTAAAGAAAAACACCCCGACAGGCAGTGAGCTCACCCACTGGTATTTCAAAAGGCCACTGCGGGGTGAGTTTGACGCCACAGGGGGACTAACACACGCTGGCAGCTACTGTCCGGCCGTGCCTGGCTCGGACACTGGAGCCCGGGTGGCCGCCTCCTGGCCCGCTGCCCTCCACTGCCACGGCTCCCCCACCCCCTCTCTGCTCCCACACCCTCCAAGGCTCGCGTTCTGGCTGGGGCCCAGGGCGAGGTGCCGGTCGCCTGCCTGCCGGACAAAGGCGGGAGGCCCGGGCGCGGTGGGCGCACGAGCCGCAGAGACGCTGCCCTGCCGGGCGCTCAGCTGAGGGGGCGCCGGGCCGCCTGGCGCTGGGGGCGGGCCCTGCCCAAGCTGCGCTCTCCGCTCTGGCTGTCGCCAGCTCTTCTGCTGCTTTGACAGCATTCTGCCAGCCCGGGGGCAGCATGGCCGGGCCAGTGGGGACCTCAGAGGGTCACTGCTGGGCAAGCGCTGCCCACCCCAGCCCAGGGCTCAGTGTGCCTGTCACAACAGGGTGTCGGCTGCAGGTATGTGATGAGTCTTATTTCGAAACTACGTGGGAAGAATCTGCTGACTGGTCTTTGGCAGGATTTACAAATTTACTATGTAGCTAAGCTTTGTAAACTTTTATCTAAAACATGAACTGATCACAGCTGCACAAATACAAACTTTCTTACAAAGATGAAGCCAGGCCCTCGCTGGTGGCACAGCCAGGTTAGGAAGGGTGAGGACGCGGCACTGCGAGCTGGCGGCAGCCGCCTCTGCGCGAGTTCAATCCCGGCCCCGGAGGGGACCCCGGGGTGCAGCAGACCCTCCTGTCTCCCAGCTGCTCCCCTCAGCAGTGGATTTCGGTGGCTCCACCTGTTCTGCTCCCCGCGCTGTCTCTGGGGCGTCCTCTCAGCCCCCATATCTCTGGCCCGCACCCAGCTCTTGTGTGCATAAGCAAATAAATCTTTAAACCAGAAAATGCTTAAGCCAAACGACGTCCAGGGCCAGTACCGGACCAAACCCGCAGATGAAAGCCCCGTGCAGGCCGGCCCCCGCCGTGGCGAGGCGCGAGAGCAGGCCAGGGCTCGGAGGACAGGCAGCGACCAGGGCCGACGCGCCCACCACTTACTCTTAGCGCTGAACTTGTTTTCCTTTCGGGTTCTGCCGGTTTTCTTCAAGCAGTTGTCACACACAAAGCTGCAGAACAAAAGAGGTGTGAGGTGACCGGAGGAGGCCATGAGCGGCCAGGGTCAGCGGCCAGGGTGGAGGCGGCCGCCCTTGACTGCACGGCCCCCTCCCTCCTCGAGACCGCAGGACACACTCACCCCAGGGGCCAGATGATGTCATAATGCAGAACACAAATCTGGTGCATCTTCCGGCCGCACTCCTTGCAGTCCACGAAGCTGCAGGGGAAGCGCGGGCTCAGCCGGGGCCGCTGCCGGCGGCTGCTGACCGGCCAGCCGCGTTCAGGCGAGCGGCCTGACGCTGCTCCAGGAGAGGCTGGCTCCGCACCCCCCGCCCAGCACCTGCACCTTGCTTCCGGGTGACTGGCAAGGTGGGGCACTTCACCTGCCAGTGCTCCTGACACTCCGGTACACCTTCAAGCCCAGGGCCGGCTTGTGGTCCCTGCTCATGCCCAGACTGACTGAAGGAGCACAGCAAAACTGGCGGCGTGGAGAAGCCCGCCCGGCACGTGGCACGAGGCCGGCTGCAGGTGGGGGCCTCCGCCAGCGTCGCCGGCCAGCATGGGCCTGAGCCACAGCTCTGTCCCACTGACCGTCCCTACGGAGGGACAGTGCTCTCCTTGCCGAGGCCACCCCGCCGGCCCTCTCCGCGGGCAGGCCCCGGCGCCTCCTCTGCAGGCAGGGAGGAGGCCTGCGCACCACGCCGGCTCGCCCGCCGCCACTCACGCTCCCCACCGACAGCCAGGCCACAGCCTGCAGCGACGGCCAGACGTCCTGTGTCCCAGACCCCCACACTCCTGCTTCCGGGGTGCCACCTGGCCGGGACACCACTCTGCCCCGCCTCTCTGGGCCACCCCAACTGCTCCCGCTAGCGGCTCCTCCCTCCAGAGAGGACAGCTAAAACGGGCTCCCCTCACGCGTGCGGGCACAGGCCCTGCCTGGCTCCTAGTATTCCAGGTAACTTGCGCCAGGTGGAACCACGACACCACAGGAAAGGGGTAGCCCCGAAGGGGTGGACGGACACAGGTGTGCCGGTCCCACGCCAAGGCTGGCGCTCCAGGTCAGGCGACCCCAGGCCTGGGGGCTCTGGCAGCAGCGACGAAGCTGTGCCCAGCGTGAAGCCAGGCGCCAAGCGGAGGCTGGTGGGAAGTCCGGCTTCCCCGCAGGTGTCAGCCTCGCTGGGGCTGGGGCTGGGGGCCAGCGGAGCACCGGCTTCTCAGCCCACCGGCTCCCTGCAAGCCCGAGATGGGCACTCAGACCAGTGGCTCAGTGCAGGAGGCATGTCCACACAGTGTCCTCGGGCTGGGCTTGGGCCTGGGGTGGCCACCCGCCGAGGCTCTGAAGCCCCTCTCGCTGACACTGCGCACCCCCAGACACGCCTGCCTGTGGCCTCGGGCGTCCGTCCCTGTTGTCTTAGTGCTGACGCCTGGCTGCCCGCGGGCCAGTCCCAGAGATGCCCGATGCTGCGTGAGCTCACAGAGCCCGGTGGGGCCCGGCCCGCGCCCCCGGCCCCCGCCGCAGGGACACTTCCGCACTGACACTGGGCCCAGAGCTCGAAGGGAGGAGTCCGATACTCACGGCTCAGGGTCTAAGGTGTCATTTTTCTTCTTTTCAAACTGATCCTTTGAAATGGTTCTGGTTAAAAAAAAAAAAAAAAGACCCAACGTTACGGAGGAAGCGGCGCCTGCTGCGGGTCCGGCCCACCCGCGACCGGCCTCCGGGCCAGCGGGCGTGGCGGTGGTGTGGACGTGGCTCTGCCGGGCAGAAGGCCCGACCGTTCGTTTCTCTCTCCTAGGGTATCTCCCGCCAGCCGTCAACATCTCTTGTGAGGCCTCACTAAGCTACATCACGCTGTGACTCAGGCCTGGTCACTGTCAGCCGGCGGCTGCCCAGTCTACGGGCGCGGCGCAGCCGACGCCTCGGGGAGCTCCCCTCGGAGACACGCGCGGCCCCGACCCGGGGCGCCTCCGGCCTACGGCGCCGAGGGTCTGGGCTGCGCCGCCGAGCCTCGGGGGTCTGTCGGTCAGCGGCTGACGACACGACGTGCGCCAGGGGCAGGGTCTCCTCGGGAGCGCCGGCCGCGCTGACCGCCTCCCGCGGGGCGGAGTCCCTGCTGCCCAAGCCCCGTGTGCTGGCCGGCCCGGCGGCGCGGGGGCTGTCGGGCTTTCGGGAATCTCAAGCTCACGAGTGAGTCGAGCGTCTCACAGGCGGCCGTGTTTTCTCCGCCGCGGCCCGTCAGCTCACAGGCTCCCGCCCTCGGGGACCGGTGAGCTCAGTGACAGCGCGAAGCGGCCGGCGGCAGCAGCCGCGCCTATGGCAAGAGGGGGAGAGCCGTGCCGCTCGCCAGGAGGGAGCCAACGTCGCCTGGTGCTGGCTCGGGTGTGACCTGCCAGCTCCAGAGCGCGGAGGGGCGGGCACGGACTCGGTCTGCGCCGCTGCCCGGCTTCTCAGGTGCGGCTGAAAACACCCCGGGCTTGCGGCCGCTCTGGAAGAGCAGGTGGCTGTGGCTTTGGTTTGAGGAGAGGGAGCGGGGTGGGCTGCGGCTGCGTGACCGGGGGCCTGTGCACAGCCCCGCATCAGCGTCCCGAGGGGCGGGAAGAACGTGGGGCCCTGACACTCAGCTGAGACTGTCACCGTGAAGAAACGCTCTCCACAGAGGTCAGCACAGCAGAGGTTCCCGTCCGTGGTGGCCTCCCTCGACACCACGGACGGGAAGAAGCAATCATGAGTCACCCCCAGGAAAAAGACAGGACGGTACTTACGTCTGGGGCTGTGAAGGGTCGTCACCCAGGGTAACATTCTCCCCCTGGATCTCTGTGAAACACTTCTCACAGAAATGATACCTGTCAGCAAGAAGGCCATACTTGGGTGAACTGGTCCATCATACCACACAGCCACCCACGCCACGAAGCCACCAATCAGAGCAGGGCAGATCACCACGACGAGGGGGGGCGTTGTTGGCCGATTGATGGGTCAGTGAGGACAGTGAGGGGGCGGGGGAGGTGGGGGGCAGGGTTAGAGAACAGGGGAGGGGCGGACAGCACAGACGTGAGGGGAAGACGCAAACACCGAGACAACACAGAGCAGAAAGCCAAGGCAAAGCATTATTAGCGTCGGGTCTCACTGCACGGCTCGGGCCACCCCGCCACACCGCGGTGGGCGAGCGGGCGCGGCCAGGAGCTGGGCACGCTGGGGCTGGGAGCTGGGACTTGGGACTTAGAAACTCTGGGGTTGGAGATGGCAAAAATTTAGTTTGTAAATTGGAAAAAAAGCAAGGTTCACTGAAATAGCTTTAAATTAAAAAAAAAATGGGACATTTACGCTTGACAGCAATTCAGTGACTTCATTTCTGTATGAAAATGTCGAGCACCCAGAACTGGTTTTAACTTTGTCCTGTGTTTTTTCTCACGCCAATCACGGAGTTCATCGGGGCACAATACAAACGAAACCAAACCCACACGGAGACGAACACTGAACAGAAAGCAGCGAGCCCCGGACTGCCGCCGGCGGGTGCAGCCCGCGAGCGCGCTCCCCAAGCCCACTGCTTGGCTCGGGGGCCGGGCACGCGTCCCCTGAGGCGCTCAGAGACCGGCGCCGTGGCCTGGCGGGACAGAGCTGGGCGAAGCTAGTCTCAAGCGCAATCTGCATTTGAGAAATTATCTGCTCACCCCAATTTCTTGTAAGAGAATCTAGAGCCCGGGCCTGGGGTACCGAATGAGGACAACAGTCACAGTAAGAACCAGTAAGTGCTCGGACAGGACACGAGGGCGGAGCCCGCGGGCGCGCGGGCACGAGACGCGCAG
>NW_004567133.1:19478093-19479375 GCF_000260355.1 Condylura cristata | reverse complement strand
GCCTGTGGGCAGCGGCCCCGTGGGCAGCGCCTGGGTCAAGGCTGGGCCAGCGTGGGGGCCACGCACGTAACGAGTTCTACCAGGATGAAAACCCTGACCGGGGGCAAACAGGTGGTCACCACTGCTGCTTCCGCTGTCTCTCCTCTGGAGTGAACGCCAGCAACACCCCGGCGCGTGTGAGTCACGAAATGGCACAGGGCGCAGGAGGGCACAACCCGCTGACAGGCAGGGCGGACCAAGCACAGACCTACAAGCAACTCGCTGGCCCCGGGAGTAACATGCCAAAGACACAGCCCCTCAGCGCCGCCGGGGTCCCTTGTGAGACACGGCGTGGGTCAAGTGTGCTGCTCACCGGCCACTGCGGGCCAGCTCCCAGGAGGCGTCTGGACACAGCTCTGAAACAGAACTGCCCCGACGTGACACGTGCGTCTGGACGAGCTTTAACTCCCGGGAGAGTGCCAGACCCTACCCGGGCCTGACGTCAGGCCCGGTGAGAGCCGCGACGGGCTGGCCAGGGCTGCTTTCCGGGGGACGCGCCTGCCACAGCCAGGCCGAGGGGCGGGCACCTGGGGCCGCCCGGCCTCAGCAGCTCCTGGAGAGCCTCAGTACCCCAAAGGGGCAGCGCGAGCAGACGACAGCACCCCGCCAGGGACAGCGGGGCCCGGCCTGGCCAGGGGGGAAGGGGCGCGTGGCCACCCGGCTGGCCCTTCCCCAAGGCCCCGGCAGCTCTCGGGCAGGTCGAGGCCTGCTGGACGGGAATGCAGGACCTCCCGCCTGTCACCTAACCCGACCTTGCTGAAGCCCGAGGGCGAGGAGCCGCTTCTCAGCCGCTTCTCGACGCCCGGCCGCGTCGGAGAGGAAGCCGCCAGCCGGCGCGGGCTGCAGAGGCGCCAGCCGTGAGCACAGAGCGACTCTCCCCTTGGAAGGCAGCGTCACGTATGTGGCAACTGCTCAAAGGCAGATTGTTTCAGGCGTCGTCAGGATGCGCAAATAACTGGCTGCCCAGATCATCTACCTAACCCAGATGGCCACTGCAGGAGTCTCCCAGCCGGAGGCACTCTCAAATGCTCAGCGTAGGGAAACAAGTGAAAATGAGCCACGCTCCGGCCTCTGCATCCGGAGTCCCCGCCCCGGGGCTGCGGGCGTCCTGTTGCTCTCGGAGCCCAGACAGTCGAGGCCAGAGGAGCCGCCGCCGCCACAGCCAGAGCCCGCGCAGCCGGGGCAGTGCGGCGTCCGCCCAGCTGCAGAGCGCGGCCGCCTCAGCATCGTGCCAACCTCGTCA
>NW_004567133.1:19476344-19477722 GCF_000260355.1 Condylura cristata | reverse complement strand
GGCCCGGGCCTGGCGAGCAGCCCGCGGCCAGGACTTTTCCCAGGGTGCAGCCCATTCTGACCTGCTCTCTAGCGCTTCCATTCCCAAGGCGAGCGCCTGTGATCGCCTCCCTGGCGCCTGGCGGCGGGGAGGGCACAGGTCGCGACGGGGGAGGCCCAGTCCGAAGGGGACGCGGGCCCGAGACCCAAGTTAGAGTCTGAGCTTTACGGTGAGACTTTTTTTGGTTCAATTAAAATACTTTTAAAAACTGAATTTCAAAGAAAACAACATTCTGGCCTGTGAAGGTAGCTCTGAACTAACAAGTGCTCCTCGGCTTCAAGATACGAGAACACGCGGTCCCGTCGCACGCCGGCTCAGAGCCTCCGAACGCCAGGCCCTGGCGCCGACGCCGACCCGAAGGGGGGGCGAGCGTGACGGCCCAGCTGGGTGCGCGCCACGTCCCGCCGCCGACCCGCGAGGCACAGTGGGGTCACGGCGCCTGGCCAGGCGCTCCGCAGCTCGGGGCGACCGACAGAAGCCGGGCCATCAAAATCCCCCGTGCGGCCCGAGCGGGGCGGGCTCGGAGAGCGGCTAGCCCCCGGGGAGCCCGGCCGGCCTCGTCACCGCAGGGAGCGTCCCCCAGCTGGAGGAGAGCGCCGCGCCTGATTCTGCGCAGCACTTCGGGTCTCTTAAAAAGTCACAGGGTTTTGATCAAAAAGAAAGAATGAGCATCAAGTCCAACCTGCCCATCCGACCGCTCAGGCCACACCACCCAGGCATTCATGTGGGGCAGCACCGTCCAGCTTTACGACTCGAAGAGGGGCGTGGCCTTCGGCAGGGCTCCTCCCCCGCCCAGACTCCTCCTCGGGCCCCTTGGCCGCGGGCCGGGGCTCAGAACCAGGCGCCTGAGCCGAGCAGCACACCACGCAGTTTTCACTGATTTTTATGCTGCAAAACGTAGGCTTTAAAACTGAGTCTGGAGCACGGAAAGTGGCATTTCCCTGGGACCCCAGAAAGAGGCCCCCGCTGGCTCACAGCCGGCAGACCCCGCCCGGCCTACCTGTTCTGGTAGCTGTAGTAGGCAGCGTCGCGAGGGATGGTGCACAGCTGCTTCCCGTAGCAGCACAAGGTCTGGGGGGAGAACTCGTACTGCAGAGACAAAGAAGCAGCGCTGGGAACAGGTCTCGCGCACCGCGCGCCTGTCTGTCTCCCTGTGGGGATCAGATGCAGCCAGCAGGCTGTGTGAGCGCACTGGGCAGCTGGCTGGGCTTCCTAAAAAACCTTCAGAGCGGCCCTCCCTGGGGGCGCAGCGGGTTAAAGCACCGGGAGGCTGAAACCACTTCCGCATGAGTTCCATCCCCGCCTGCCCCGGAGGTGACCCCAGGGCGGGCAGACCTCT
>NW_004567133.1:19472249-19474029 GCF_000260355.1 Condylura cristata | reverse complement strand
GAACCCCGGGAAGCCCGCTGGGCCGGCTCCTGTCTCTCAGACGGGAGCGGCGCTGGTTTTCTCGGAGTGAGCCTCTGTGAGGAAACACCCTTCAGCGAGTCATCTGGCCGCTTTTCCGTCTCCTCGATCAGGAGCTGGCAAACGACCCACAGGTCAGCCTGGCTGCCTTTGTACAGCCGGGCACTAACAGTGGCGTTCACATCCCTGATGGTTAGGGAAAAAGGAAAACAGTAACATTTCACAGCCCATGAAACTGAAACTGCAGCCTCTGGAGTAGGCCCGCCTCTGCGGGCGGCCGGGCAGGGCCAGGAACCGACTGGCAGCGGCTGACGCGCTGCCCATGCCTACCCACTCAGCGCCAGCACTCAGCCCCGCAGGAACCGCCACAGGGATACGACGAGACTCGCGCCAGCAGGAGTCAGAGCTGCAAGCTGGAGGGGTCAGCCTTCCCGCTGTCGGTCCGGGGGTGCTCCGAGCAGGCCGCCCACTCTGGAGGCCCAAACCTCCACCTACTCAGGCCGGCGCCCGCCAAGCCCCGCCGGCCAGGCCCACGGACACCCCGCGGGCCCTGTGCTAACGTGGCAGCCGCCAGCCGCACGTGGCCGCTTGCATCTGAACCAATTACTCTTAGACACGAAACTCATTTCTCATCACACTTGTCACATGTCAAGTGCTCGAGGGCCCCGTCAACTGTTGGCTACTGTCACGAGAGAGACACTCCACCGCTGCAGAAAGTCCTAGCGCTACCCCAGAGATGACATCTGTCGTGACCGAGCTGCTTTCCACGGCGGCACCAAGTGCTCCCGCCCGGCCCAGGCCCGCCGGCTGGCTGCACGAGTGTGCCCTGCGGCTGGCGACGCTCCGCGGCCCTCAGCCCTCAGCCCTCAGCCGCTTGCCCAGAGCTGCTTCACGGCAGGCCGCGCTACGCAGCGCTTTTGTTCCAGAACGTACATAAACCAGGGAGGAGGACGGGCAGGCAGGCGAAGGCGCACCAGGGCACGGGGCAGGCGTCTCCTCAGAGACCCGCCGAGGGCGCCGGTCACTTCAGGGGCCGCTGAGAGCCGCGCTGCTCCATGTGGACTCTCGCAAGAATCAAATTCCAAAAGCCTCTATCTGCCACACGAGCGTGGCAGCTTCGCAAAGCGAGGCGACTGGAGACCGGCGGCGACGTGAGCGAGTGGATTCTGAGGATTCGTGCAGTGAAGCCCACCGGCGCGTGGAGGAGCTGCACGACTTGGTGGCCGGACCCCCAGGGGCCAGAGGGCGGCGCCATAAGCCACCACTCGGCGCCTGGCACAGACGAGGCAATTTCCGCTGCGGCCGGACGCGAGGAGCCCCTGGCGGCGTCGCAGCACCGCCGCGGGGGCAGGCACGCACGTGGCCGAGTGGGGGCCGAGGCGCACGAGGGGGCCGACGGAGGCGGCCGAGTCCATTCAGCGCACCCACTTGAAAATGATAAAACCGCGCTCTGCCCTCGCGCCCCACCTCTGCCGTGGACAAGGTCACTTTCGTGAAGACGCGCTCGTGACAGGCACCGTGGAACAGATTAGTTAACTTTAAAGTGAACGGAGTGTTCTAAGAACTGCAGACAGAGTGTAACAGCCGCCACGGACTGCACAGACGGGCACCTGGGGCCGCCTGTTTCTGGGCGCAGAAGCCGAGGGGGGCCAGATGCACCCCGGGCTCTGGGAAGCCGCCCAGCGGCCGGCTGGCGTCTCGGTCGTCTTCCCTCGACGCGTCCCTGCGGCCCGGGGCCTCCAAGTCCTTCGTTTCTAAGGCC
>NW_004567133.1:19470133-19471111 GCF_000260355.1 Condylura cristata | reverse complement strand
CGCGCCCGGCCCTTCAGACGGAGCCTGCCCCAGCTCAGGCGGCCCGCGCCTGACGCCGGAGGAAAAGCCGCCCGCCGCTTCCACTCTGTTCTCCACTAGAGCCAAACTGCGAGAGCTCAGAGCAGCCAGCGAGGGCGCGGCGGGGGGCCCCGGGACCAGGGACGCCCCCCGCGGGCCTCTGGGCAGCGCGCGGCCCCACTCCCTGGGCCGGTGCCTACCGCAGACCCGGGCTCCCCCTTGGGCTCGCTGGCGTCAGGCTCGCTGTCCTCGGCCTTGACCTCGGCCTTCATCTCCAGCATCGGCACTTCGGGGGCTGGCTGCTGTGAGCTGGTCTCGGCGCTGGCCGTGGAGGACGGAGTGGGGGCCCTGTTGTCAACGCTGGCCGCTGCCTGGGAAAGCTGTGGGGAAAGCAGCCCCGTTGCTGGCTGTGAGCAGGCTACCCACGCGACCTCTGGGAGCTGTGCCCTCCCCATGTGACGCTCTGGGGTGCCTCTCCCAACCCCACTGAGGACCGTAGACCAGAGGCCACGGAGTCTGACATGCAGCCGCCAGCAGGCCCGACTGTGGGGCGCAGCGCAGAGACAGAGGGCAGAGCCCCCCACACCCTGCCACAGAATTACTTCTGGAAAGTTCTCTAAGTCAAAAACCTCCTATTTTAGGCTGTGAACGCACGTGGGGAGACGCTGCATGACCAACGTGACAGTGTCTGCAGGGCAGGGCAGCGTGCCCTGCGTGGGCGAGCGCGTGGGCCAGCTAACTGCAGGCCCGCGGGGCGACGGGTCCGTGAACATCTCGCGGCCGAAGGTCTTATCCAATGGCATTTAAGTAACAGAGATAAGACAAAAATCACAAAGGGACCTCGGCTGAGCCGAGGAGGAGAAAGCTTGCCCCGTGGGGCCCGACGGCGGCGCCACGAGCCCACGCCCTCAGTCACGGTGAACCTGCTTCGGAAGGTCGCAGAGGTGACCGGGAGCGGGC
>NW_004567133.1:19469371-19470033 GCF_000260355.1 Condylura cristata | reverse complement strand
CGGGCCGAGCCCACGGGCTCTCGGTCCAGCTGGCTGCCCTCGTTTCTGACGGGGACAGCTCGGGGGCGGCGGGCGAGGCGGCGTGTTCCGGGAGACGCCTACTTTTCTTCCGGGGCTGGGACGGAGACGTGGACCGGGCGGCCGTCCCGCTGCAGCTGCTCTCTTCCTCCTCCTTCGCTTCCGCTCTGACCTCCGGCTTCTTCTCGTCCACCTGCATCGGCTCCGGCTTCTGCTCTGTGCCATCTGTTTCTTCTTTAACTTGAGCAGACCCTTGCAAATCCTCTTCCATCATCTGCAGAAAAGAGAAGGCGGTGTGAGCAGCAAAGGCCTTCGCTCCGCCCCGGGCTCCCCGGCCGTAGGGGTCTCCGCAGGCCTGCCAAGCCCCTCCTCGTGGGGGCCGCGCTCCCCCGGCACCCCTCTCCCCGCAGGACGGACGCCCGGCGTCCCCGAGCCCCTCTGCTACCGGGCCGGGGCCGCTGTGGCCCTCACTGACGTCTCCTCACATGAACGTGCTTCTACTTGGGGAACCCATCTGGAAACACATCTCCAGACTGGGCAGGAGTCAGGCAGCGAGTGGGGGAGAGAAGGGCTGGCCAGCTGCGGAGGCCGGCTGCCGTGGGAGGCCGCCGGGAGCCCCCAGCCCACGCGCCTGCGGGAAGGCC
>NW_004567133.1:19466501-19467509 GCF_000260355.1 Condylura cristata | reverse complement strand
GGCGTCGGGTGCAGCGGCGACTGCGTCACAGGCGGGCAAGGCAGCTGGCCGGCCTGGGGCCCCAGCATGCTCAGAGGGTTGGGAAGAGCGGCGCCGGGCACCTGCCCCTACGGGACAAGAAGAGAGCTCAGGGACGTTACTTCCCGCGCGCGAGCACGCGGCGACAGATCTGAAGAACTGGAAGTACAAAATCAAGCCAAGGTTTCTCGATGGCATCTGCTGGCTCACAGGAACACCCTGTCTGCAGGAGACCGTGCCACTGCGCACGCAGGAAAAAATCCACGAAGGGATCACTGCGAACGTCCTCACGCTTTGGCTTACAGAAAGAACCGTGGCGCGTCGGGCTTAGAGACACGCAAGGTCACCTGTGCTCCGGGACAGCCACCCACCGCTGAGAGCTCTGGAAGGCTCCCGCGTGCACAACGCACAGGCTGCCGAGGGCCGGGCGGGGCGGCCTTCCCTGCGGGCACCCTCGAGTCTCCTGTGCGTCTTCTAAAGTCCACGGGTCAACGCAAGGCCAGGCCGGGCCCAGTCAGAGGCCCGCTCCTCTCCTGCGGCACAGCCACCCTCTGCTGTCCCGCACAGGGACAGGTCCTAAGTTAAAACAGACTCAACAGGCCACAGTCACGACTGCTCACAGGACGCGTTGGTAGGTCCCAGTCCTAAAGCGAGCACGTGTCGACGTTACGACTAAGCGTCGCGCGGGTGAAACGAAATGTGGCCGTGGTTCTTATTCATACTACTTCATTCGGAGAGACTGGCCACTGAGCGTGTCTTGGGGAGACCCGGCCAGCCAGACACACGTCGGTGGCAGCCGCAATCCGACGGCCTGCAGCCAACCGAGAGGGCGGCCTGACCCACAGGAGGCTTCTGGCGCCTGGCGTGTGCATACAAACAAGCGGCCCTTTCCGCGGCCCCTGGCAGACCCAGGGTCTCTCAGGGCTGCACGGAAGATGTAAGAGGTGAACACACGGGCATTAAAGTTGCGAAAATGACAACTAAAACCGC
>NW_004567133.1:19464025-19464696 GCF_000260355.1 Condylura cristata | reverse complement strand
TGAATTCGGAGCTGCCACGGCGGCCGCGTGTGCCGGAGCCTCCAGGCCCCCAACCTACGGCCGCCCGAGGCAGGCTCTTCCTAGGGGCCGTGTCCCTTCTGGACATCAGGCAAGAGGGTCAAGTCCAGCTTCCCATCTCCGGGGAGCGGGCTCCCCTCCTCTGCACGCTCCCGCACAGCAGCCGTCCCGCCCTGGCGCTGCGGGGAGGGCAGGTGCTGCACACGCTCGGGGCGGGGGCGGCGTAAGTACCTTGAGGGACCTGCATGCGGTTCACCGGCAGGGGCACGGGTCCATCTGAAAAGGCAGGAAAATGTGGTTACGCCGTGTCCGCCCCGACGGCAGCGGGAGGCTGGTCGCGAAGGCCGGCAGGGACAGCGAGGCCTTTACTTGGAGGTCTCACGGGCGGAGGCTGCGGCACCCCGGGGGGCTGGGCCCCGGGCGCGGGTAAGGCTGGCTGGCTGCCCAGGATGCCCTGCTTGTGCAGGCGCGAGCGCCGCTTCTCTTCGAGTTCCTTCTGAATCTTGTAGATTTTCTCTGCTAGTAAGTGGTAGTACTCATCCTGAAAAGCAAAACGCTCCAAGTCAGCTGTCCAGGCGATCAAAAAAGAACGTCTGCCCCCAGGCTCCAGCAAAGCACCGAGCTCTTCTCACGAGGCACACAGCCCAGGCCGG
>NW_004567133.1:19460997-19462896 GCF_000260355.1 Condylura cristata | reverse complement strand
CCGCGCGTCGCGGCCCCACCCGCTGCCCGGCGAGTGGCGTGCAGGCGCGGGGCTGAGAGACGGGCTTACTTCGTCGCCCCGAGCGAAGTCGGAAGAGCTGACTCCGAGATCAGGTTTGGCGGCTGATCTGTCGTTATTCCTCCCGCTGGAATGGCCATTGGGTTGTTTCCTTTAAAGACAGAAAAGAGAGAAGTCGACCAACTCCTGAGTCACAATTTACGCCGCGAAGCCTCGGCAGCAGGTGCGCGCCGGCCAGGCCCGCGCTTCGGCACCGGTGGCTGCACGGGCCAGCTGCAGGCTCCTGGCCACCGTCCCGCCAGCCCAGAGAAGGCACTTTTAGTACGGGGCCTGGTATTCAAGTATACGCTGCAGCTGTGGATAAACTCAGAAATGACCCCTACAGGGTCAGGTTTTTTTTTTTGGGGGGGAGGGGGGTTTCATCACTATCATGCCCTGAACCACTAAATTGATCTGGGACATAAATTTGTGGCTTTTTTTCCACATTAAAAAATAAAATTGTAGAAATTAAGTGTAGATAAAAAAAAGAAAAGGTAGCGGTGTCTGCAGTATTCATTTTAAAGTAAGAAAATGCTGAGACTAGAGGCTAACAGTCTCATCCCAGGTCACACACCATCCACGGGGGGAGGGGGGGGGTCAGGTCAGAGGTCAGCTCTCAGGCCTCCAACCCAGGCTCCCGCCAGTAGACACCAGGGGTTCGTTATTGCAGCGTCACCCAAGGAAGCAACACAGATGTAAGTCTGAAGGGTCGTCTGTGAGGTTACGACACGCCCTACTAGAAAAGGAACAGGGCGTCCTTTGCTTGGCCTGAGGGACAAGGCTTGCTTACTTATACCTAGGTTTCCCGGGGTTGGAGCAATTTAAAGAAAAAAACTTTCCTTTTTTTCTTTTAAGGTTTATTCATGTACGCACACATGGGGTGCAGGCCAGAGGGGCGGGGGCTCGGCAGGGAGGACTCCCCAGAGACAGAGCGGGGCGCAGAAAGGGCGGATCCACTGAAACCCACTGCTGAGGGGGGCAGCGGGGAGACAGGAGGGGTCTGCCGCGCCCTGGGGATCGAACTCATGTCGCCGTGGCTGGCGAGGGCTCGACAGTGCTGTGTCATTAACCCTGCACCCCCAGGAGGCCCAATTCAGAGGGAAATCTTGCGAGAACAGCGCGTGTGCAGGGCAAGCCAACCCGGCCAACAGCGGGCTGAGGTGCCGCCGGGAGGCAGACCGCCCAAGCGCTCATCGAAGCAGCGGTCTGCTGAGGGTCAAGGCCAGCGGCACGAGGAGGCTCTGGGCTGTGAGCTTCAGCCCAGCCACGTGATCTGCCTGAAGAGAGTGTCCCGGAGCAGCAGCACGAGGAGCGGCAGCCGCTGGTCCGCCGCGAACGCTGCTCCTCCCACAGGCTGGGACCCTGCCCGCGCCGGACGCGCCCGCCTTCTCAGCCACTCGAAGGGTGCCGTGCCCCGGCACGTGCAGACAGGCCGGCTGTATTTAGGGTGACAGAGTGGCTGAACGCTCCTGGGCTTCCGGGAGATGTGTCACCGCCACGGCTGCGTCCGGGCCAGTGGGCGCCTCCACCTACCCAAGGGGTTGAGCGTCCTCAGCTGCTGGTGAGTCTGCGGCTGTGCTGGTTGCTGGCCGGGAACCTGAGGCTGCAGCTGCGTCTGGGCCTGGTTCACGTAGGGGAGTCCGAGGGCAGCGTAGGCCCGCTGCATGGAGCTGGGGTCTATGGGGTTTGGGTTACTTAAAGAGGAGGCGTTCTGCTGGCCTGCGCCCACAGAGCCAATCGTGTTCTGAATTCCACTAGCAGGAGACCCCAGGATAGCTAAAACAACAAACAGACAAAGAAAGGTGAGTTAGAGCAGGAAGCCCACGGCGCCCGCACCGGCGC
>NW_004567133.1:19459627-19460118 GCF_000260355.1 Condylura cristata | reverse complement strand
CCCGCTGCGGTTGCGCCAGAAACAGCAGGCCACAGAACGCGTGTCCAGCATGCTCCTGGGGACGGGGGGCCCGTCACGAAGCCTCCTTCCCCAGGCCCGGCTGTTACGTGCGCCTCCACAGCCAACTGTGACGTGAACAGCTCTATCACCGCCACTCAGGCCGACGTGAGAAAACTACGTGGCCCCCGCTCTATGAAGCATATCCAGGCCTCGGCTCGTTTGCGCTTGCCGGACGCGCTCTGACACGAGCATCCCTTACGGTGAGGGGCGCGACCCCGTGGCACAGCTCAGTGACACCCGCGGAGCGGAGGGAAACCACGCACCCTCAAAAGCATCGTCCTCTAAGCGTGAATGCGCCCCGACTATGATCCTGCGCCGTCTTTCTCCCGAAGCGCACAGGCTAGCTTTGCGCAGAGGGCGGCAGCTAAGCAGAGCCGGCGGCAGGAAGCGGCCCGCGGCTGGCCGCGGCGTGCGTGGTGACCGGCGCACTG
>NW_004567133.1:19454523-19455102 GCF_000260355.1 Condylura cristata | reverse complement strand
CTGCCCGCACCCGCGTGGCCGTCACGGGCCTCCGCTCGCCAGCTGCCCCTGCGCCTGCCTACTCCTCGCAGACTGCACACGGCTCGTGCTCGCCTCCAGGCTTCTCTGCCCCCAGTGCTCACTTACTTTGTTGGTTTCGCTTGTCACTGGCATTTTTCAAGGGGAGGCAAACAGGACAGTCATGTCGTGTGCAGTTCTTCCAATGAGAGATGATTTGTCGTGAAGATGCACAATGGGCAACTATGACCAGAAAAACAACGAGATGTTATTTTTCCATCCAATGTCACACTTTCAGTCACACCTACTTTACAGCGCCAGGCTCCATGGGAAAATGGCACCGCGCGGCAGCCCTGAGGGCGGGCAGCCCTCAGCTCACAGGGGCGGGCTCCCGGGTCCGTGAGCGGGCTGCCGAGAGCCCCAGACCAGACTTCCCACAGAAGCATGCTATGAATGATGGTGAGGAAGGTTCAGCCCACAAAACAGAAACCATTCCGCCTGGAAAGCCGAGCAACTGGATAAAACGTGGGGTAGTTCTACAACGTCCCTCTTAAAATAAAATTTTACATTGTGTGTGAGGAC
>NW_004567133.1:19451435-19453838 GCF_000260355.1 Condylura cristata | reverse complement strand
CGCCCACGGCCACTCTCGCCGCCAGCGCTCCAGAGCGCCACCTGGCCAGCGCGGGGCGGCGGCCCAAGACCCTCGCGGGTGAGAGAACTGCCCAAGGACAGTGACAGGCTCCCGCCCCGCCCTGCCTCCGAAGCCCAGGGCCAGCACTTACCCTGGCAGGCCTTCCCCGCCTGACAGTGCGTCATGTGGTTCAAGACATTCTTCATGGTGCGGCAGTGGGGGAGCGAGCAGGCGCGCACCTCCCCGTTGGCTTGCTCCCGGCGCTGACACTTGTGGGCGTGGAGCAGGAGGACCAGCTGCTGCTGGATCAGCTTGCGCTTCTCCGGGTCTGCAGTGGGGCCCGCTGCGATCGCCTGTGTGGGTACGATTCCCACCGGCGTCTGCATCTGGGACTGGAAACAAGGTAATAAAAAGACCTTACTACGCTTTCAGAGCTGCAATCCATGCTCATTCATTCGTTCCCAAAATACTGCCAAAGCCGACAGGAACGTGGGCCTCAGAAGACGGCAGCCGGTGGGGTTTTCCTTACTCATGGGCGACGCTCAAGAAGCCCCAGAAGCACAGAGGCCGGCAGCTCGGAAGCCGGGGGCGAGCAAAGCTCACTTGTAGATGATTATCTGAGCGCAAGAAGCGGCACTCTGGGGAAGGCGGCCACCAGACCCACGTCGCTCCACTGCACATACCACGGGGGACAAGGTGTGGCTGTATCGGGCTGAGCCACACAACGGTTTGCAGGCCCCAGACTGGCACTTTCACGTGGCTCAGCGTCCCTAAGGCGACGACGGCCGGGGCCTGCTGCGCCCGAGCCCGCTGTGGCCAGCGCCGGCCACCTGCACACCCACTTCCCAGGGGCGAGCCGGGCCGCTCCCGACCTCTTCTGAAGGTGGCGACACCCTCCCTCGGCCAAATTTCCACGCAGACCCCTGACAACATTCTTTTCTAAGACGACTTGGATGACCTGCTGAAGCTACAGAGGCAGAATTCAGTCGCTCTCCTCTTTTCGGAAGAGCAGTCCAGCCTGCACCTTCCACACCTCTGAAGGCAGAGAGGCGGAAACGCCAGCTCCGCAGCCCTCTCCGGGCAAAGACACCAACGAGCCGGAAGGCGCGGGCTCCCCTCTGCCGCGTGACCCGCGCACGGGGCGAGCTGCCCGCCCAGGGCTCAGGCAGCCGGCGTGGCCTGGTGGCCTCGCAGCCGAGGGCAGTCGCAGAAGCTCCCGGAGGGAGAGCCAGGGCAGCGCTTCTCGGCAATGGGAGCTCTCTGCTGTGCTTTTTGAGACCTCGGTCAGAACTTCGAAACTCAGCACGTTGAGAAGCCACACGGTCTCGCTCAGAGCTGACTCCTGGAGACCTGAAGCAGGTCCAGGCCGAAGCCAGGTCCAGCTGCGAGGCGGGCAGCAGGCCAGAGGAGTGGGGCCTCCACGAGACGACAGCCCCGCTTGCTTGGAACTCTGTCTCTGGTAATAACAAAAATGCGCACGCTAAGAGAACGCGCGCGGGAGCAGCAGGACGACCGCGGAGGAACCTACAGCCGAAGGGCCGTGCCGGAGGCTGCTGCTCAGTGCCCACGCCGGACCTCCCTGTGCAGCCCGAGCGCCCGGCCACAACCAAGACAGCCCCGGGGCGCGGCCCGCGGCCACGCGCACTGGCCGAGTCCGCCCGGGGTCTGGCCCGAATGTGAAGGTGTCTCACCCAGCAAGGCAACGCCGGCCCGATAACCACGCGACGGCCTCTCATTTAATCCACGTCTGGCTGCTGGGCGTAACTGCGCCCCCACCCTCTTTTTTTTTTTTTATTGCTATTTAAAAAAAGCATTAGAAGCAGCGTGGCAGCATTCCGTACTGATACCAAGTCTCCCTGGTTAGCTCGTTCCCACGGACTACAAAGTTCATCCCAAACCGACAGGAGAACGGCCAGCTTACCCCTTCAGGTCTCTTTCCTTTTGCATTTACAAACATTTCAAACAAATCCTGGCTGGGAGGCCGGGGAGACGCCACAACCCTGCTAACAAGGTGCCCAGCTGTCCCCGGACGCCAGCGGGAGCCCAGCGCACAGACCGGCTCCTCCCGCCAAAGCCGTCCCCAGGCCGCAGCGGCAGCGCCCGCCCCGGCTCCTCGCCACCTTCTTCACCTACGCCCCCGGGCTGCTTTCTCGAGGAGCCCGAGCCAGGTGTCCTGCTGGTGCTTAAAATGCCAAAGATGAACCGTGAGGTTCAGGTGAAATGCCTACCCTTACAGTCGGCTCACAGACAGACCGCTTGGCGCCACAAGCCCACCGTGCTGGGGCCGACCCGGCGGCACCGGGACCCCGGCGGCAGCCAGCAGCAGCAGACGTGGAGCGGACGGAGGGAACGGGCACGCCAGGGGAGGCAGGTCGAGGGAGAGGCGCAAGCGCCGCTTGGCCC
>NW_004567133.1:19450115-19451241 GCF_000260355.1 Condylura cristata | reverse complement strand
GAGCACAGTGCCGGCGGCCGCCTCTCGTCAAAAGTTAGACTCTACTCTTTTCTTTAATCTTCATTGATTTACACGCACAGAACTGGGGTACAGGCCAGAGGTGTGGTGGGTGAGAGGACTCCCCAGAGACAGAGCGGGGAGAACAGGCGGGCCCACACACTGCTGAGGGGGCAGTGGGCGGTCAGGAGAGGTCTGCCAGGACCGGGGGTCAGCTCCCTGGCCGGGATCGGGGGCCGAATTCGAGCTGCGGTGGCTTTGGAGAGCTTCATCAGGTAGTGTTCTAACCCCTCGCGCCACCAGGGAGAGCCCTAAACTCTACTTTCTTTCTTTCTTTTTTTAAATGACTTGAAGGTGGCAAAAGAAGAGCCTACACACGAAAAGGTGTTCGTGGAGGAAGGAAATGGCGGGGCCCGGACTCTGCCTCAGAAAGCCACCGAGGACTCTGCCAGGCAAAGGCCACGGCCCCCGCAATGAAGCGCCGAGCAGCAGCCCCGCCCAGCAGTGCGGCAACCCCCAGACACAGCAGTCCCCCCAGACCCGCTCTCGATCCCCGGGTGGCTTCGAAACCTTCAACTGCCACAGGCATCGATGTTTATTTTCAGTTTTGTAGCTTTTCAAGACTTTCCACGATGAACATATAGGTACTTTTACAAATAATACACCTCCGGGAGAAACTCTGCCAGGAAGGTTCAGGTGGTGGGCAGTGCCGGTGGGCAGTGCCAGCCAGCCGGGCCAGACTGCAGAAAGCACCAGGCAGGCGCAAGGAGCCTGCAGGAGAAAAGCGGACACTGGGCCCGGGAGCGGCGGCCAGGCCTCCCGCAAGGAGCCCACGCCAGCTCCGCAGCGCCCGCACGAGCGGCCTGGTGGACACCGGCCGCGGCAGGCTCGGGAGTCACGGAGGGCGGGCGCCATGCCGGGGTGCGACGCGGGAGCCGTGGAATGGGGTGACCCTCAAAGACCCTCCTCCACCAGGGGCCGAGCCCGGGGCAGAAAGTGTTCTAAGAACCTGATGGAAAAACCGGACGACAGGAACCAGTAGGCCACTCCATAAAGAAAGCGTAGGTCTCTAAACACAAGTGTCCATCTATTTTTAAAAAGATTGATTTATTTATGCACACAGAACTGG
>NW_004567133.1:19432510-19449755 GCF_000260355.1 Condylura cristata | reverse complement strand
GCCGCCGCGGGGCCGCGCGGCGCTCGCCTGCCGCTGCGCCTTCACTTCCCCAGACGCTCACACGCTTTTACGGCTGCTAGTGCTCCCGAAGTGTTGAGGCGCCAGACCGCACCCCGCTGGTCGGCGTGCCGCGAGCCTGTCCCAAGGACAAACCAGACGCGCGCGGACCAGCTTGCTCGGCCAGAACAGGGGCCTCTGCCGGGGTGCCGAGGCCGCGCCTCAGCGGGCTCCCTTGCGGATGGGGAGCAGCAGCGTCTGAGACCCTGAACACGGTGGGAACGTCCCCCTCCATCTAGCTCTGCCCAAGCACTGGCCAGGCTTTCCAGGGGCCGTCCTCGGGCCCGGCCGTGCCCGCCAATGCCCTTCCCAGGGCCTGGAAACTGACTCCTCCCCAATCGCCGCTCAGCAGCAGAGACGACCCGCAGCAGACAGCAGGGGAGGATTGCTCTGCATAGCTGCTGCTTCTGATCTCCCCAAAAGGACCCTAAACAGCTGGCACGCAGAGCTTTGAGTCGTAAAGTAAAGAAAACGCTCATAAACACACAAGGCTACCAACCTGGAAAGAGAGATAATCACCTTCGAGGTGGTAAAGATCAACGGTGAGAAACAGAACACAGCGACTGAGATAACAGTCAGGTTTTTGTTTACTGATTTTCAAAGAGTGAGATTGATTCAACCAGACAGGACTCTCCAGTGAGCAGGCTGGAGCAGGAAGGCCCCCGCGCGGCCTCCGGACAGAGGACCTGTCCTCGGAGAACCAAGGCACCGGCCAGCGATGGGTCAGGCCACCGCCCTTGCCGGAGGTCCCTCCGAAATGGGGGCCGGCCTGCCAGGGGACAGGGCCTGCTGACCTGCTCCAGCACAAGCAGCCGAAAGGCGGGAGGGGCGGAGCAGCTGGCTGCAGGCTGCGCCAAGGGAGGGTGCTCACGGGGGAGGCCCAGCGCACCTGGTGGCCGCTCCCCAAAGGGCACCTAATTTACTGAGACATACATGCACACAGAGAGGACTCCCCAGGCAGAGTGGGGAGCAGAGAGAGCAGATGGACGAAGCGCTCTGCTCAGGGGGCAGCGGGAGGCAGGAGCGGGCGCCCTACCCTCTCGGTGCGGCCCCCACCCGCAGCGCCCCGTGAGGGCCCAGTGGCTGCCGCTTTCTGCGGGGACCCCTCTGCCTGCGCCTCTCAGGGCCGCCCGAAGGACCGGCGCGCTGCTCACGCGGGCACTGCTTGGACACAGAGAACCTTCCTCCGGTCCCTGCTTCTCGCGAAGGGAAGGAGCTGAGGGACGGTCTCTGCAGACACTTACGCGTCCACCCGGAAGGTTCCACTCCAGAACGCCCGGCACTGACCAGGCTCTAGGACAGACACTGTGGTGGCCGAGGCCCACCTGGAGAGAGCCCACTGGCGCGGAGTCCTCGAGCCCGACAGCAAAGCGCCCCACTGTTTGCAGGGAGGCGCCGGGCACGAGGGAGGAGCAGGAGGGCAGGCGGGATCATGACGGCCTTGCACGCGGGGCCCAGTCGCTCTTCAGAGTCCCACAAACGCGCTCAGAGATCGCCCGGCTCGGCGGGGGCGGCGGGGCTGCAGGCGCAAAGGCGCCCGACCGGCCCCTGGCCCGATGGAGGCCGGCCCCAGCAGCAGCCCGGGTCAGGCCTCACCCTCAGGGCAGCCTGCGGAGGGCTGGGAGACGCCCGCTCCTACCCGGCCACACAGCGGCAGCGGGACAGAGACCCTGCGAGGCGGCAAAGGGCCAGAAGGGCCGTGCCTGCCGCGCAGGCCTGCTGGGGGGCGCGGCCGGCCCGCCCGCCCCATGCTGCCCCAGGGAGACAGTGGCCTGCTGGGAGAAGGGAGGGAAGAAAGAGGAAGCCCCAAAGGGGCCAGCATGCTCCGGGAAGGTCACGGAGGAGCGCAGCCGCCACGGGCTTGGCGGCCTGCACCCGCAGCTGCCTGGGAACCCCCAGGGCTCTGCTCTTCAAAGTGGGGGGTTGTTTAGAACGCCCCAACACCGCCCTCAACAGCAACGCTGGCAGGTGCACTAAGGACACACCTGTATTCCAACCCCAGACACAGCCAAGTGTCTGTAATGCAGTTCTTGGTTTTTATTGGAAAAAAAGACACACCAGGGACCGTCACCCCAGAAGTGGCCCTACATGAGGGAGCCCCAGGCCGCCACTGGAGACTGAGGCGGCAGTCCCTCGGGTCAGATACACCCCGTGTGCGTCCCGCTGCCAGAGGACGCTCTTTGAGCAGCACTGGCGCAGCGCCCCCACTCGGCGGGCGTGGCAGTCTGACCCAGGCCCCGGCGAGGACAGCGTCCCCGGGGCCAGGGCCGCCTCCTGGGGGGGCCGCGACCCTGCCGTCCACTCCCTGAGGCCCCTGGGCCTCCGCCGCGCCGCAGCTGCCTCTAACTGGCCGGAAGTCCTGTCCACCCCAGAAGCGGGCGCGCGCCACGTCCGCTGGCGAACACGTGCCACAGCACTCGGCGTGGCTCACCAGGCCTGAAATCCGCCGCTCCGAAAGCACCCCAGTTTCCGGCGGGGGAAGGTGTACCTTAGAGCCATCCCGTGGAACACGGTGTAATTTCAAACTCAGAAGCCCGCACAGGGCTAACAAGTCCGGCAGGAAGGCAGCCAGCTGAGGGCGCAGGCGGCCGTGTCTGCCGGCTTTAGTCCGACGCGAACGGCCATGTGCGGCCACTGAGGTCTCCCGGAGAGGCCCCTCACTGCTCCCGGGCAGGCGCGGCGCCCCAGAGGCCCCTCCAGTCGCAGCACCTCCTCCTGGTGACGGCTCCCCGGCCCCGACACTGCCCCCCACCTGCCCTCAGCCCAATGACCCTGCAGCCCCGGTGCCCAGATGGCGCCATTGGGACCTCATCGGGAGCGGCCTCATCAGTACCACCCCATCACCCTCCCCGAGCCCGCCCTGGCTCCCCGGCACCACACAGAGCCAGTGGCTGCTTCCGATGGGCCAGCCATCCCCCAGCACCCTGGCCTTCCCCGAGGGTGGTCCTGCCTGGCCCCCACCCCTGCTCACCTTGCCCTACCTGGCTCAAGAGTCACCTTTCCTGCTGGACTTCTGCCCGTCCCCACACAAGCCAACGCTCTCCCATCGTGGGGAGCCAGGCTTCTGCTTGGCCTCCAGACGCCACCCCCTTCTCGGGGGAGGCCCCATCTGC
Organism: Condylura cristata; assembly: GCF_000260355.1. Lineage (NCBI taxonomy): Eukaryota > Metazoa > Chordata > Mammalia > Eulipotyphla > Talpidae > Condylura > Condylura cristata. Next base: position 19,446,585 of record NW_004567133.1, on the reverse strand, counting down.
TGGACTGGCACCTGCCGCTCTGCCCGGCAACGGACCTGGGACAGCCTGCATCTTGTGACTATCTGGCCTCCGTCACCACTGGTCCCAGCATCAGGAAAGGGGTGAGCTCACATCACACACACCTGTACTCAGGTGTACCTGGGCCCAGAGAAGGCGGCTGACAAAATTCAAGTGTGGTCACACACCTTTCTCAATACCACCAAGAAATACTGGAACCCTCCAGAAAGTAAGAAGAGAAAAGAGGCCCTCACTCACACCAGGAAGCTTAAGTCACTCCGTAAGAGCTCACGGGGCACCGGTGCCAGAGGCCCGAGCCCCATGCCGGCGCACCAGCCCCACCGGCTTCACAAGCATGCGGGGGACTGGCCACAAAGGCCAGCGCCTCCTTTCCGGCAGCCCTGGGCCCATGGCTCTCGCCGCTGCAAAGGGGACGGGGTGTCCTCCAGGAGGCAGCGGTGTCCGCTCCCCACACCCCCGCCCAGCATCCCGAGCTCTCTGGGCAGGGCGCAGGTGTCGGGCACAGCACAGAGCCGGCTCTCAGCAAGCCCCTGCGGGTCTCATGCCCTGCCCGCACGTGCCCGGGGACGGCGGCACTCGGGAGGGGGCAGCTGCCGAGAGCGGCCGATGAGGCGGGGGAAGCGGTTGTGCTTATGGCGGAGGTGGCAGAGCAGGGTGGAGGGGCCGCGAGCGCCTGTGCCGGAGCCGGCAGGTGCCCAGCCCCTACCGAGTGAGGCGGCCCCGCACAGGACAGGCTGCGCCGGGCCCCGGTGCCGGGGAGAAGGCGGACAGCAGCCAGGGTCTGCACCTGGCACGGGGAGAGGGCCGGGAGCCACTTTCCGGGGTCTGAGCCTACCCCAGAGGCATGCCACTCCCGGGGAGCCCCGCGCGAGGGTGGGAAAGGGGGGGAGAGGGTCTAGATGCAAAGAGCAGAGGGAGGGCCGCGAGGCCCGGGTCTCCCCGACTGCGTGCTCGGACTCTGCGGGCCGACGTACTCGGGCGACAGCGGCCGCCACTGGCCCTACGCACTGTCCTGGGGGCACTGGCCAGGAAAGGCAGGCGGGACCAGGAGGCTTTGCTTGTCCTGCTGGACCTGGCAGGAACAGGCCGCCCCAGCAACAAAAGCTCACAGACAGAAAAGAGGCCCAGCCGTAGAGGGAGCCTGAGGGCAGTTCCCAGTAGCTCGCCTTGTCCCAGACAGAGGGGAAGGCCCTCGGCAGACCAGAGGGCTCACTCCGCCCCCGCTGGTCCTGCCTAGCCCTCTTCCAGCAGCCTGGATGCTGTCAAATGCCCCGCACGAGGCAACAGCTCCATTCTGCCCACAGTGCCAAGCTCAGGCCAGATGTCAGCTGACCCGGAAGAAGCCGGCGACACACAGGAACCCTGCGCAGCTCGGCAGCGTCTACTTCCAGCGAAAAGACTCGCCCAGCCAGCTTTTCCTGGTCGCAACGCCAGGCTTTGTCCTGAGCCCACCCAGTCGCCGCTGACGCCTGCACAGGGCGGGCCCTGGCAACACGGCTGGGCCGCGGGGTGCTCCTGGCCTCCCTGGCCAGGCTCTCACCTGCATGCACCTCCAAGTCTGACCACGCGCACCCCTTCACCTATGTCTGGAATGAAAAGATTGCCTTTTTAAAAATAATATGTTTATTTTACATCGTTTTGTGCCTTTTCCCATCTCAGGTGTCATCCCCGTGGGCTTCCCATCACCAAATCCCCCGTGTGCCGTCACCGTAGTCCCGTGTACTCCCCCTCCCCCATTTTTGAGCACCTTCCCCACCCCACCCCGTAAGATGTCTCTGGCCTATAGCTGTTCGTTATTATTATTACTTTCTCCCCTTTATGCTCCTGCTATGAGTGAAACCACTTCCTGGCTTATTTCACTTGCATGATCCCTCCCAGCTCCATCCATGTTGCTGCAAAAGGCATGTGCTGATCTTTTTTATCGCTGTGTAATATTCCATTGCGTATATGGACCCCATTGAAAAGATTGCATTTTAAGGCCCAAAGGAGACACCTTCCTACTGGTACCTCGGCTAGTTAGGTTGAGAGGCCCCCAGGACAGACCCTGTCGGTGGTGGGAACAAAGACCAGGGACCATCATGACAGAGGCACGATGTGGCCCGTGGAGGACATGGGTCTCTGGTTTGCACAGCCTGTGAGCGGGGCGCCGTGGCAGCTTTCCCGAGGGCAGGAGTGTGAGAAACACCCCTGCTGGCTCCCTGCACCCTCTGGGCTGGGGAGAGGTGGGAAGGGGCTCATGGAGCCCTGGGAGACAGGGGCCCTGGGCACATGCGGCCACTCCCCAGCCCCTAGGCCAGCTCCCGCCAGGCTCAGGAGGCAAGGGCTGCCCCTGCCCCAGGGCACACTGTGGGGTGCAGGTCATCACTGTGGGCTCAACAAAAGTAAGGGGGGTAGGGGGTTGGGGCGGGGAAGAGGACACAGCCCTGAGGCCAGAGCGACTCACCATGTTTGGCACGTTGGTGACTGGAGCATTCTTGATGTCTGTAGGGAAGGGAGGCAAACTATTGACCATGTTCTGTTTGCTGGGTAACTGGGGGTTCACGCCAGGGGCTCCCATTTGCTGCCCTCCAGTTTGACTAAAGGGTTGTCCAAATGGGCTTGTATTGCCAGCCATTCCCATCTGAAACAGAAAGAGGCAACATCAGTTGTCAGACGCGCCCACAGGTAACCGGCGGGCCGCGGGAGCGCTCGCTCTGACCCAGCCACGCAGGCGTCATTTCCCGTGAAAACTCCTTTCAGGGATAAAAGGTTTATTCCCGGGTCCCAGTGAGAACTGCGGGCGGAGCACGGCTCAACGTGAGGGGGCTGCTGGGACAGCCCCCCACGCCGGTGCCCCTGCCCGCCGCCCCGCCCCACACAGCAGCAGCCACACTCGTAAGACAGGCGCCACCCAGGCCCCGCGCGCCGCCTTTCTGCCAGCAGCTCCTCGCGGGCGGGCCGGGAGGCGATGAGACGCCAACGGAGCCGCAGCAGGGAGCCCTCGGCGCCTGCCGGGAGCCTCCCAGAGGGGGAGGCGCCTCCCGGCTCCCGGGCCCTGGTGCAGGCCGCGCCCCGGAGCCTCCTCGCCCTCCTCCCTTTGGAAAGTAAACATACGCTAGCTGCCATTTCTGCACTTACTTGCTCTCCTGGCGTAAAGGACACACTTAAATTCAACTGAAACGCAAATCCAACCGGAGTAACTAACAGCAGCAAGTCTCGCTCACGAGGCCCCACGGGAGCCGGCCCGCCGGGGGCAGCAGCTCGCGCGCACGGGGCCCTGCCGGTCCTGGGGCTGGGAGGCTCGCAGCGCCGGAGCAGAGCCTGCTGCGCAGCACAGGGCCTGGCCCTGACCCGGAGGCCTGCGGTGTGGGGGAGCAGTCGCATCCTCCGGGCCCTGAATTCCATCTTACTTAAGACTTATTTATCACATGAGAAGTGGGGTTCGGGCCAGAGGTGCAGGGGGTGAGAGGCCGCCCCAGAGACAGAGCGGGGAGCAGGACGGGGGAATCCACTGAAGACCCCTGAGGGGGCAGTGGGCACAGGCGGGGTCTGCCGCGCCTGGGGTCCCTCCCTGGCCGGGGATCGAACACCTGCTGCAGTGGCTGCCAATAGCCACAGTGCGGCACTGTAACCCCTTACGCCACCAAGGAGGGCCCCGATACCCACCAGCCAGGAGCCACTCTCAGCGCCGCCCTCACGCCCGCCGGGAGCAGCGCTGGGCCAGGGGCCTCCGCGTCACGCACCGGCACCCTCCCGTGTCAACGGGACAAGCCAAACACCTGGCCCAGAGCAGACGAGGCCGGGTGACAGCGGAGAGGTCCCTGTCCTTCTGCTCACACACGCCAAGGCAGGGACCCCTCTGCGCACAGAGGCAAGTAAATACCAGAGTCTGTGCACCCCAAACTCACTTGTTTAGAAAAGTCTGTTTCTAAATCTCTGCAAAAATTCTGACAATACCCAGCTGGGCAGTGCCTGCTAGTGAGCCTCCTGGCCACAGGCCTTTAACCGGCTGAAAGGTTTGGGCCTGTGGAGTCACCAGGTTCGCGCCACCTTGTCCCGACCCACCTCCGCATGAAGGAAGCCGCCCCAACACGGCAGTGGCCCTCTTGGGCAAGAGCCCAACCAGAGGTCACAGGTGGCAGGTGAACACCTGCCCACTCACAGACGACTACACATTTCAGAAACAGGACAAATTCCCACCCTCAGCCTACCTGGCTGTGGCACCAAGCACATCTCCCAGGGTGGGCATGACGTGGGCCTGGGTCCCCGCGTGAGGCCGGGCCCCACGGCCAGGGCTCCGGCAGGCTGCTGCTGTCCACGCCAACTGGGTGCCGACTCCCGCCCTGCCTGTCTCTAGCAGGGACTTCGAGCCAGAAGTCCACTTGGCAGCCAGAGCCTGCAGAAAGCTACTTGCTTCTAGGGAGTTCCTAGATCTCTAAATTTCTGCCCTACACATATTCTCCTCTGATCACACAGACACCGTGGGACCCAAGTCCAGGCTAACGCTCACGCCAGCCTACTTCTCCTAACTTCCCACAAGTTACTCAACGGCGATTCCTGCGCAGCTTTATTTCAGAGTCTATCAAGACCTGGTGTAAGGCCGCTGGAGGAACCGCCACAGAGCCTTTTTGATGCACTCTAGGGAGAGCAGCAGGAACAGGCGACCCTGGAGCCGCCGGTGAATCTACTGGGCTCACAGAGCTGGCCGCTGGGGCCTGACGTTCTGGGCCACCCCGGCAACCCTGCGCGCTGAAACGTCCTTGCACGCTGCTCTTCCAGAGCCCTCTAAGCATTCTCGCTCAAGCTCAAAAAACAAGTGGCCGAGGCCCTCCCTGGTGGCGCAGCGGGTTGAAGCACAGCACTGAGAATTTAAAGCCACTTCCGCATGAGTTCGATTCCCGCCTGCCCCGGAGGTGACCCCAGGGCGCGGCAGACCTCTCCTGACCCGCCCGCTGCTCCCCTCAGCAGTGTACTTCGTTGATCTGCCTGTTCTGTTCCCCGCTCTGTCTTTGGTGAAGCCTCTCGCTGCCCCTGAGCCTCTGGCCTGTACCCCAGCTCTGTATGCACAAATAAAATAAAATATTTAAAAAAAAAAAAAAAAAAAAAAAAACAAGTAGCCGAAATGAGAGGCCCATTCTCCCACAGTGAGCTCCAGACCGAGACCCCGCGGCCCGCGCTGCCTGCGGGGAGCCGGCACAGGCCTCCTGCTGAGCACAGACCCTCTGCTGTCTCCCGCCCGCCGGCAAGGCTGGGCCGGCCTCAGCAAGCCTGCAGGCGCGAGAGGCCAGACACACCTCTCTGCGGGGCTGGACACGAGCGAGCACGTCGGCCCCCTCAATCGCCACCGCCGGGCCCTGGCTGCCTGGCCGGCGGCGGGTGACAGCCAACGCAGCGAGGGAGACCGGCACTGCAGACACACCGATGCCAAGGTGCCACGTGATCGCCGGACAAGTCTCCCTGGCCCGTCCTGGCCACCACGCCGGGGCAGGACCCTTGTCTCCTGGAGCAGCATCTCCCCTGCGCCCAAGGCCCCACCGCATGGTCGGCTCCTGGTGAGTGCTGGGGACGAGACCCCAAGAGCTCACGGGCCCAGGCAGACTCTGAGGACCGAGGCCACTGAAGAACCGCTGGCCATCCCTGTGGGCACAGCCGGCTGGCGGACAGGCACCCATCGCCCGCTGAAAGGCCACGCGCCGGGCCTGGGGGCTCTACAGGACCAGGCTCGGGGCGTCTGGCGAAAGGCACAGCGGCCCCTCCGCGTAGCAGCCTGTGCTTGGAGCGTGGCCCTGCTGCCAACCGCACCTGGGGCCCACTGCTTGGCCCCCGGGAGCCATGACAGGACGACTACCAGCGACGCCGGGGAGACGGCGCTGGGCTCCCAAGAGAAGGACCCCAGCGCCGCCCGGGCCCCAAACTAGCCCAGCGAGCACCTGCATCTGCCTCGTCCAACCAGGCAGCAAACTGGGGGCCACAGACTGCGGGGGCGGGGTCCGCCCCAGGGGCCAGCGGCCCCTGCGACAGCAGCTGGCCCCGAGTCCCTCTTGTTCCTCTGGAGCGAGCCTTCACTGCTCCGTGACCGCAGGCTGCAGCCCCCCACCATCAGCCCAGCCCAGGCAGGAGGCAGGTCGGGGGCTGCACACCGCACTGTGTGGGGTGAGCCCTCGGAGAGAACCACCCCTCTCACGCTCTCGAAGGGGGTCTGAGAGGTCCCTGAAGTTTAGGAACGTCTGCCTAGGCGGGGGACCCTCCTCAGCCGCCACCCGGGTCTCCTCAGACCCTCGCACCTGCCGCGCCCAGGCCTGCCCCAGGCGCCAGCCACACGAGCACACCGCCACCCCCACGCGAGCTCTCGAGAGGCAGACTCGGCACCCGGGCGGGCTCCATGCCGCCACCTCCCGTGGCCAGGCATTCGGAAGCACTTCGAGGGGCCACAAAGGCCGAGTCTGATGTGGTTTCGAGGGGCCGCGCCAGCACGCCGCTTCACAGCGAGCTCTCCGGCGGGTTTCCTCACACCTCGACAGGTGTTTAAACCACAGCACGCAGCGGTGCCGCCCGAGGAAGTGGGCGGGGCTGGCAGGGGCGGGGCTGGCAGAGCCGGGTCAGCGCGGAGGGGCTGCACCACCCGCGGATCTGCGAGGCGGGGGCAGCGGGAAGGCGCGGGCGCGGGGCAGCCTGGCCGCAGAGCAGCAAGAACCAGGGGGGCCCGCGCCCTCCTGCCGAGCAGGACCGGCCCCTGCGGCAAGGGAGCAACAGCCCAGAGGTGGGCCCGTCGCCAGACCAGCGTCGCGGGCAGCCCAGCACCTGCTCTGGAGAAGTGAAGCCTGCTCTGCCGGACCACGCCACAAGGCGACCACTCGGAGGCCGTAAGCCGGGACGGGGTGTGAGCACCCCCATCTGCTGCCGGCGTGAGCCCGGTGTCTGACTGGCACCTCTCTCCGGCTCAGTGCCACTAAAGTGGAGAAGGCAGCAGCACCCCGCTTTGGGTTGTGGGAGGCTGACCAAAGTCACACGCAAGAAGTCCCCGGGCGAGCGACACAGCCACGCTCCAGGTCTGACCCAGCCTGTCGTGACCTGGCGTGCGGGAGCTGCGCCCGCCTGGCGTGACTCGGGTCAGTGACAGCAGTGGGCACTGCCCGAGACTATGGGGCTGCGCGGAGCCAGCTGGAACTGCTGGCACTGGCTGCGAGGTAGTTTCAGAGAAACGTGAAATCAACGTGACAAGTCTTACGTAATTACTACTTGCACGACACCCCTTTTTTTTTTAAAGATTTGTTGATGCATACAGAACTGGGGTACAGACCAGAGGTGCAGGGCAGTGAGAGGATTCCCCAGGGACAGAGTGGGGAGCAGAACAGGCAGATCGACAAAGTACACTGCTGAGGGGAGCAGCGGGCGGGTCAGGAGAGGTCTGCCGTGCCCTGTGGGTCACCTCCGGGGCAGGCGGGGGTCGAACTTGTGCTGAAGTGGCTCTAGCTTCTTGGTGCTGCACTTTAACCCGCTGCGCCCTGCACGATATACTTTCAACAGAAATTAATTTTAAAATCGTCCTAGCAAATCACAGACACCTTCAGTTTTCACCTGAGATTGCGTGCCAGCTTTAAAACAATACTCAGAATGTCCACCTCAAATTTAAAACGGACAATAATATATGATCAGAATCCACTGGTCTAATCCTCTCGGGTTTATATTTATATCAGAGCACAGAAATGGGGTAGGGGTGAGTCTCAGCGCTGTCAAGGCAGCCACTGCTGCCTGACTTCCATCCCTGACCATGGCGCGACCCCCAGGGCGCAGCAGACCCCTCCTGTCTCCCCGCTGCCCCCTCAGCAGTGAGTTTCAGTGGATCCTCCTGTTCACTGCCCACTCTGTCTCTGATGAATCATTTCAGCCCTAACACTGCTGGCCCATACCCCAATTCTTGTCTGCATAAATAAAAGTAAAAATATTTTCCTAAAAACCCAAAACCAGACGTGAACAAGAACGCCCCTCAGAATAAGAAACCGACGCAGGCCCCGGCACGAGCCCCGGCGGCAGCTGATGATGCGCCGACGGCCGCGGGTCTCTGCAGCCTCCCGGGCCGGCCGCGGGCTCCGGGGAGCTCGCACAAGCCCAGCTCAGCGCACGGCGAGCAGCCCCCGAGCGAGTCAGGAGCTGGGCCGTGAGGCACACCACCTGCACGGCCAGACGCACCTCTCCTGGCAGCCGGGGGGGCCAGGGAAGCCGCTTTCCCAGACAGGGCTGCGATCGGGTGTCTGCGCTCGCCCATGCTCCTGGAGCCCTGCCAGCACCTCCGCTTGGCAAATAAGCAGTAAGTAGAAATAGGCAACAGATACCAACGCCAAAGACACCGCCTGGCAGGGCAGAGTCAGCAGAAGCAGGCTGGAGACCCCGACAGGGAGAGGCCCCCCCGCCTGGTCTGCGCCCCGGATTCCTGCACACTCAGAGCTCGGCCCCCTAGGTGGCCCTGAGGTCGCACACTCCCCTCTCGGGCTCTCACCTGGATGACACGTGCACAGATGTGGCTGAGGAAGACGGGGAGCTGGCCCCCGCGTGGGCTCGGCCTCGCTGACAGTCGCACGCTGCCCAGGAGACTGCCAGCCACAGACCCGGCGCCTGCACGTGCGGGAGCCCACGCCCCGGGCAGAGCCGGAGCCCACGTGCGACAAGCAGGGCCACAGGAGCCAGCTCTGCCGCTAACCCGCCCCACGCCTGCGGCCCCCTGTCCCTCCCAAGTCTCGGGGCTCCGCTGCCAGGCAACAGGAGGTGTGTCTGTCACAACTTGGTGACCTTCAAAGTTCCCTCTGGCCTGCAAATCTTTCTGGTTTTAAACAACTGGCGCTTGAATGCCAGTAAGTCCACACTCCTGGAAAGCCCAGTTATTTGCAGAGACTGCCGGGGACCCCGAGTCCACCCAGTCAAGTGTCCCCAGGACCCAGAGCACAAGGTGGCGGCGTGGCCGAGAGGGCCATGCGATGGCCAGCAGCCTGCCCGGAGGAAGCGCTCTCCGCAGCGGAGCGTGGACAGAAGGCACAGCGGGGCCCAGGCGCGGCAGCCCCGGGAGGCCGTCGGGGCACACGGGCAGCTCCCCTAGCGCCTTCACGCCGCCTCATGCTGCGGGCAGAAAAGCGGCCTCTTTGGGGCTGAGCAGCCCTTTGAAGCAGGTCAAGTCAAGTCAATCGAGCCTGCAGCAGCCGTGGGAAAAGAGGGAAGAACAGGAGAGAAGAGGGGAGAAGCAACTTCATTCTAGACGAGTGGGTCCTGACAGAGATGCACTCTGCACTGCCGCTCGGCTGGGGCCCAGCGAGGCCGATGTTCAAGCTTTTAAGCTGCCATTCGACGCGCTGATTAAGTTCGCGCCAGGCCTGCCCGCACCCAGGCCGCCCCGCTCCCCGTTTCCGACCTCAGCGGAGGGCGCAGGGCGCGCGGGGTCCGGGGCGGCTTTCAGGTCTCCCTCCCGACTGCACGGCGCCTCTCGAATGCCGGCAAGAGCGGCTCTACGAGGGAGGGCCTTCCCACAGGCCCCGAGCAGGGCGGGTCCGCGTCCTCGCCGTGGCCGTGCAGAGGCAGGAGCCACAGGTGAAGCTTGCGGCTGGCACCTCCCAGCACTGCCTGCTCTCGCTCGTGTCCCAGCTCGCCCTTCACACGTGCGGCGGGAGATCGTGGCCGAGGGAGGCTTGTGGCCAAGGGCGCAGTTTCCACCACAGCCACACTAGCCAGGCCACGCGCCGCCTTTCAAAAGGCGTGAGGCTATCCTAAATCAGCCACAGCCTCATGCTGAGGTAGCACGCACTCCTGCGGACCGCTGCCCTGCTGGCCAGACCACGCTCTCCCCTGAAGCAGGTCCAGACCTGCCTTTCCTCCCGCCGCCCCTGCTTCCTCGCGGCCAGCGTCGCCCCGTGCGTCTTTGAGGGCACCGCGCGGAGACCGTCATGGCTGGGTGGTGTTCCGCCTGTGTCTGAGAGCCCTGGCTCTTTCACACGGCTGTGAGTTTGTTTACCGCGCCGGCATTCTTGCTGCGGGCTGCTTCTCTCGCCTCCCTGGGAAGCGGGCTCCAGGCCTCGGGGACTTCGCAGCCGCGCTCGTGCGCTGCCCCGGCCGCAGCCGCCTGTCACTGGCTGCCCCCGCCAGCCCAGGGTGCCACGGACGCCGTTGGGCATGTTGCTAGGCTTGCAGTTGGTCGCTCTGGAGTGTCAAGGCAGGTGATCTGACTCAGCATCGTGAGAACTTTCCAGATTGCTTTCAGATCGTCCTCGACTTGGTCTCGGCGTGCGGGCCGGGGTCTCGGTCCATTCAGGTGGCGTCCCGGCGGGTTAGCGCTGTCCTGTCGTCACCCGAAGCTCAGCTGTTCTGGGGCTTATCGTCCGCAAGCCCCGGGCTCCTGCAGCCCCTCAGCCTCTCTGGAGCCTGCGCCCACTCTGCCGGACCCCACATGTCCCCCGCCGGTCTCTGCACTGCATAGTTTGTGCCTCGGACCCGAAGAGGCAGGAGAAGCAGAGGAGCACAGCAGAGCAGGCGCAGCGGCGCACGCCGGGAGACACGCGGTGCAAGCACGCCCTCCGCAAAGCAGGCCTGGCACGCAAGAGCGAAGAAGCCCGGCTGCAGCCTGGCTAAAGCAACAAGTCGCTAACCTGTCATGGGCTCGTGAGGACGCGTCCCTCAAAAGCTGACAGGAGAGACCAGAAAATCCGTGCAGACAGAGGTGATCAGAACAAAATCAAGCAGCTTATTCAAACTGACACCCACACATCCGAGTGCACGGAGAACGGCCGACGAGCACACGCTGGGCCGCAGCCAAGTCTCCGTCAGTCTCACAAGACAGAAGCCACAGAGCCGTGGTCTCTAACCACAGCAGTTGGAAATCGAATCACAAGGTACCTGTAGAATTCCCAAATATTTGGAAATTAAGCAACATACTACTATAGACAAACGAGCCAAAGAAATTACAAGTAAAATACAAAAATATGTCGAACCAAACGACAAAAACAGAACATACTAGAATGTATGAGGTGGGTGCAGCACAGAGCAGCATTAGGGTGCCAGCTGCTGCTCAAACATTAACCCTGGGAGAGTCTGAAATCAACAAACTAAGCCTCTACCCCAAGAAGCCAGGGAGAGTCAAGAAAACCCAATGCAACTAGAAGAAAGGAACAAGGAAACGATGGTAAAGAAAATGGATGAGTCCCAGAGCGCTCTAAGTACCAGCAGGGTTGACAAGCCCCTCCCTAGACTGCAGGGAACGGGGCTCCCCGGAGTGGACGGCCCAGGGGCCTCGGGCTGTGACAGGCACTGCTGCGGGATTCGAGCAGACGAAACGCCAAGTTCTCTGGGAAACGCAGATCACCAAAGTCAAGGCTAAGACGGAGAATGTGGACAGCCTATACTATTAAGCGAAACGGCTCATAAGCTAAAACAGCCCTGGGGTCTCCTACCCAGGGCACACAGACCCAGGGGAAGGGGCGGGGGCAACCCCAGCCACTGCATGAAGCCGGGGCGCTCCTGACGCCAAGCCAGAAGGGGACTGCGGGGCAGTAGGAGAGCAGGCGGCCGCCGATGAGCGCTCACGCCGACATGCCCAGCGGCACCTTCACGAGTGAGATCCAGCAGCCCACAGAACCCGGGGGCGGCTGCCGGGGGCCAGGGCAAGCCGCCTGAAGACCCCCACGGCCGTCTCGGCAGGCGCGGGGAGGAACTGACGGAGTCCGGCAGACCTGACGGTGGCGCGGCTGGCCAGGAGGAGGCCCGGTGAAGGGCAGCGGGGAAGTCCACGGCCACGAACAGGCGAGTCCGCCACGGAGCAAGGTGCGCGGCGCAGGTTTCGCACGGCAACCGCCATTCTGGAAGCATCAGGCAGGCCAGTCAGCTCAGAAAAGGTCAGATCAGGAGGCAGACGCGCACCTGTCTTCACTCAAAGGCAGCAACAGAACCCGTGCGCGGGCCTCGGGAGCTGCAGGAGGTGACGCTAAGGCAGAGCTCCGCTCCGCTCCCCTCTGCTCCCGCCAGCAGCTGGCGAGGCAGGCGCGAGGCGAGGCTGGCAGGAAGCCGAGCCCGAGCCCAGCCGCAGAAGGCGGCCTGCAGCGTGCGCCTCCTTTAAATCAAGCCCGCTTTAGTCTATTACGGTTTCTTTACCCACACCGAACTGGGGCACAGGCCAGAGGCCGGGAGGGCGAGAGGCTTCACCAGAGACAGAGCGGGGGCAGGACAGGTGGATCAGCGCGGTGCACTGCCGGGGACCAGCCCCGAATGTCAGGTTGTAGAGAGGCTATCACGGGCGGTCTCAAGGTGGGAACGACGTCGGCGAGGCGATATTCTAAAAATTTGGAGAGCGGGAGCGAGGAAGACACGGGAATCAGAGTTGGATGCAAATCTTCCTGCTCTGCCTTCAGCAGAGGTTTATTTTTATACATTAGGAGTAAGTAGGATGGTATCAGCACAGGAACTGGGCTGAGAGATTATAATCATCTTTGTTTTTCCTAAGAACAGTTTGGGGTTGTTTTGACCCTTGCTTGAGATTACAACATTCTAAAATCAATCAAGGTAAAAAACAGGTATATAGTGCACAAAATCTATGATTAATATTACTATAGTGGAGATCAACTAAGATAGAAGTCCCTTACACCTTATCTACTATTTAATGGGTTTGTTTTTCTGCCTTAATCATCCTGGGAGACAGAAGAGGAAATTCCTTGCTAATCAAATCTCTGCATAGGAGACATAGGTGGGTTTCTTTATCTAGAGACTACATAGCAGAATCCTGAAAAAACTAGCCAGAACACTTTTTGTGGATTCCTTTAAGGTGTAGTAGGTGGAAAACTTGATTAGTTTAAAAAACAAGCAAACTGGATGAATTTCCACATCTAAAGGCCAAACAATAGGAAGTTTGAGTAATTCTTTAAAAGGCTGAATAGAAGGCTAGGTGAGATAATAGAATGATAAGATTTGGGTTTTCCTCCATCCATTTGGCAGTGAGAGAGACTTTGCAAAAACAGCCCTTTTGCATTTATTTATCAGTCAGTAGTCAAGTCACTTGACTTCAGGGGAATTTTTTCACCCTGGTGCAGTGCTTGCTTGTCAAGGCAGACAGGCCTTGTGCGGCTGAGGCAGTCCAATTGTAAGCTGAAAGTTGCTCAGAATATTTTGATATACGGTTATACAAAAAAGGGAGGTCATGACATGAGTTAGCGTGGAAAGTCTGATTTTTCAGAGCAATTCCCCTCCATCCGGACCATGTCTGACGACAGAGGTTGCATAGCTCGTGTCAGTGCACAGCTGAGGGGAGCGGCGGGCGGGTCAGGGAGGTCTGCCGCGCTCCGGGTCGCCTCGGGGCGGGGGTCCGACAGGCACTGAAGCTGCTGTGAGCGTGCAGTGCTGTGCTCTGACCCACTGCGCCACCAGGGGGCCCTTTAAATCGATCCTTTTCAATGTGGAAACCACTGGTGGGCGGTGGGACACACAAACACAGTCCAAGAGGTGGACCTGGCGCACGGCCCCACTGCTCGCCACCCACAAAAATCACAGCTTCCGTGTCCGCACAGCGGACTGGACTCCACACTGGACAGCTCTACGCTAGAAGCCGCCGCAGTGTCCGCCACAGAGGCCCAGGTGAACGACGCACAGCGCATGCGTGCGGTGCAAACTATCCTGCAATACAGAAGCACTGCTGACTCAGGCGCCAACGGGCCCATCCCAGCCCCATGAGCTCAGGCAGTCTTGCCAATAAAGCATCTACTGCATGGATCCGTCTATGTGACGTTTGAGAACAGGCAGGAGACAGCCCTGGTGACCGGAGGCAGAGACTGTCAGAGCGGGGGCAGCCACAGGCCGAGCGCACGTCCTCCCTGGGCTCAAGGAAATGCCCTGCCTGACAGGCTGGCAACTCGTCCGTCTCGGCAGCTCACCCTGTGCACTGTGCCTCCAAAACAGTAAAAGAAGAAAGTGCTTTAAAAATGACAGTCTGTCCAGTGGATTCGAATAGAAAACCCACATATAAACCCACGAGTTTATGGACACCTAATTTTTGACAAAGGAGCAAAGAAGATACAATGGAACAAAGAAAATTTGTTCAGCAAGTGGTGCTGGGA
>NW_004567133.1:19408798-19431220 GCF_000260355.1 Condylura cristata | reverse complement strand
AAAAAAAATTAAAAAAAAAAAAAAAATGACAGTCTGTGATTCCTGAACTCCAGAGCGTGACAGCTGAGCTCCAGGTGGTGAGGTGGCAAGGCTGAGGTGGCTCTTCTGGCCAGTTTTCCTTCTAGCGTGGTCACGGGGACTCAGCAAGCCAGAATGGGATGTGGCTATCATACAGAACAGTCACTCAGTTTGTTACAGAAAATCTGTTACAAAGTTCAGTGAGAAAAAGAAATAGCTTACTTTAAAAAGAGACACATAATAGCTGAAAAAGAGTGGTGGGGAAACACCTGAACGCCAGCGGGAATGGCGGGCTGAGGACCGGCCCTGGTGAGGAAACGCCCGCTACTTCCCCTGGAAGACATCCTCAGCATCACACCTCTGTGGTGAGCTCACTCTGTGAGAAAGCTCAGGGAGCAAAGAAAAGGGGCTCAGGGGAACCCCCCAGGAGCTCGGCAATCCTGCAGGATAGGAATTACTATCATCCCTTTTTAATCTACACAACAATTCTCAAAGGCAGGTACTATTATTATCCTTATTTAAAAAGACAAGAAGCCAAGGCCCAGAGAGGCTACCTAATTCCCCCACAGCTGATAATTAGAGGAGCCTGGATCTGAACTGAGCGGCTCGTCCCGGGGGGCCGGGTCCCAGCGTGCTCCACCTGGCCCGCAGCAGGCACCGCAGGCACGTGGGGCGCTGCCCGTGGCCAGCCGTTCAGCCGCGGCCGGCCTCAGGCGCTGAGGGCTGTGGGCAGCCAGACCCCGGCGGGGTGGTGGGGCTTCCTCCCACGCCCTTCGCTTCAGTGTCCACGGGACACGGGTGTCTGCAGGCGCGAACACCCCAGCGCAGTTCAGCGCCAGGCTTTCCGCTCTTGGTTCCATAAATTCATCGTCTATTTCCACTGTGATCATTTGCAAAAAGTCAAATCATGATTTGCTTATTTAATGTAAATATAAACTTCCCTTGTTTTCCTTGCCCTGTTTCAAGGAACGAGTGAGATGGTGTTACGTGAAACTGAGAAGCGGCAGCAAACGTACAGGCCCCTCATGCCTGTACGGGCGGCTCGGGCTCCCGCTTTGACGGGCTCTGTTCTCAAACCCGCCCTGAGCGCGCACATTCTCAGTGGCTATCCTGCCCGGCTGGTAGGAAATACACATCCCAGGCCCCACGCGCTGACTCCGAAACTCAAGCCGCCCGGGGGGCGGTGCGGGCACTAACTTTCCTGACCACATTCTAAGGAGGCTTTCCCTAAACGGCATTAAAAAATGAACTCTAATCTATGACGGATGCTTTCAACAGACTATGCAAAGATACAAATTCTCCCTGCCCCGAGAACCCCCAAAGCCTGGCAGCCCCGCCCCAGGGTCCCTGCCGCCACCCTCTACTCCCGGGGCAGGAGGGCCCCAGCGCTTGCCGGCTTCTGAATCCCACCTCAATTATCGTTCTCCTTCCACCTAAAGGACAAGTGTTTGGGCTGTGTTCAGTGGGAAACAGAACACGCCGCCGGGACGGCAGCATAAGTAGGTGTTGCTATTTCTGACACAGGAAAATCATTTCGTTTTTTCTAAGTCATAGATAGCATGCCTTGTTAACATTGCTGCCAGGCTGCTGAGAGAGCTCGTGTTTTCTATTTTAGATATCTTTCTTGAAGAGTCACACAAAATGAGAATGAGAAAGATGAAATTGTCACAAACATCAGAATGTCCAGAATTGTAAGACTTTTGCACAACTCTAAGCTAAAAGTTTAAGGCCTGAACATGAAGAATCTGTATCAGAAGCACAAACTGCAAACTGAGCGCAGGACAGGCCGCGCCGGTGAGTGACAGGAGGCTGGCGCCAGACCGCAGCCACGGACCACAGGGAGCAGGCGAGCGCCGGCCACGGCAGCCTCCGCGCTGGAGTCTAGCTGGCGACAGCAGCAGCACCCACTGCATCCTTTTAATGGGTGAAAGAGAGAAGTGGTCAGTTTAGACCTTCCGAAAGGAAAATATCTTGACCCAAGAGACCAGAAGTCTAGAAGAGACAAAATCCATAGAAAATCGCAAAGCTGTTGGCAAAAACCTTAACCCGACCCTTAGAGAAAAAGCTTTAGGTTAGGCCCACAGGAGTTCACAGGTGAAGCAACTAGATTCTTCAAGAACAGATTACGAGAATGTTAAACCATTCCAGAGGACAGATGCGAAAAACCACCCAACTCTTGATCAAATTAACATTACACTGATATCAAAACACAGAAAACCAAAGTTTAGCCTCAGTACTGATGTGTGAGAAGCAAAAATTCTAACGAAAAAGTGGAGAAAAACACAGCAGTTATTAGCTTTTGATTTCATAGTGACAGTGATGGCTCAATTTGATATCAGGAAACCTACTGAGATAGACTGTCATATATATAAAACAGCAGGAAAAACCACAAGGTGGTCAACCATGGGTGTCTGCAAAAAAGTCTCCAGACCGAAGCTCATGGCACACTAACAGTGACGCCCTGTTTTAGGCAGCTATTTAAGCCCTGGGTGCCTAAAAGCATAAACATTGCTAGAAAAACCTGCAAGGAGAAGACGTGTATCAGGAGTGCGAACGATGACCGGGCGCTAGGAAAACTCAAGACAATCACCTGACAAAGAATTAGAATAAGTAAGAGAACCCTACAGCGTGACCAGATCATCAAAGCGGTATTCCTCTATCTATAAAACCTTTCTCCCGTATCGAAACAATTCAAGCCCACTAGCAACGTGAAGCGCACACCTGAGACTCGGCTCACCGGGCTCACGGGGCAGGACAGGGCGGCAGGCGCCGGTCCCAACACGCCCACTTCCTCCCAGCAGAATGTGCCCAGCGGGATGGGGTTCACCAAGTCCCATCCAATCCCCATCCAATCCCCACGCTTGGGAAGAGCCTGAGAAACAGTTCTTCAGTTTACCCCAAGCAAGTGTTCTGGAGCTGAGCGCATGCCACCCGGCGGCCCGTGCCCGCGGCAGGGCTCTCGGCACCACTTGCGCGAACTCCCAGGGAACTCGGCCGTGCAGCCGGGGCCAAGGAACCACCCTTGGGGGCAGCAGAGCAGACGCAGGGCGCTTCGTTCCATCGCACGCTCAAAGCGCCTCACCGCGAGGGGACTGGTTTCTGACTCGGGGTAAACAAAGATCGAGGAGACAAAAGAAAGAGTACAGGATTAAAGCAGATCTCGTATGCTTAAAAACTGAATAAAACATACCGAAACTGGCCTGCACATTAGTGGGGACGGAGGGGGAGCTGGTCTGAGAGAGGACGGTGCTGGGGCTCCTGTCACCTGGAATTTTGTCCCAACTCTGGTTCTCTGTGTCTAGTGAGCACGAGGGGACTCGTGCTAAGTCAGAACAAATTCTGTAAGACCCGAGATATAATGGCAATATGGCAAAGAATTTTCAGAGCTTTAGACTAGAAGAAGCATTTCTTAATGTGACAGGAAGCCAGAAAGGTAAAAGTGGACACATCTTTCTGCTGCAACGACAGCCAGCCCTGGGGGAAAAGCAGCGGCCGCCCCTGCGCCCCACGGCGCTGCCCCCTGTGGACAGACAGGGAGGGAGACTCCACTTTACAAAAGGGCCACACGCCCCTACACGGAGACTGTTAAGGGAGAAATAGCGCGACAGGAAAAGCGGCAGAGACGAGCAGCAGCCTAACAAACGTCCTAGGAGAAGACGCCCTGCCCACAGCGATCAGCCCGCCAGCGGTGGCCGACGGAAAGGGCACTCTGCGGGGCCGGGGGTCCTCACGAGGCAGGGGCTGCACGTGTTCTGGACAATGCTTGGCAATACCTATGGTTCATGATTGTGTCGCTGGCCTCCAACCCAGAAAGCCCACTCCTGAGCGCTGATCTGGCAGGTACGATCACGTGGCTGTGCAGACACGCCACAAACCCAGACTGCCAGGCCAGCCAGAGCGGCAGCCCCCGGCCCCCCCCACGCGAGGCAGGCAGGCGTCGGCAGGCGAGGGCTCGCAGAGGCCGCCGCGCACCTCCACGCACCTCCAGCACGGCACGCAGGCAGGACGGTAAGAAAGGGAACTTGCCTTGTGCGGCAGTTTGGAAGAACCAAAGGCCAAGCGTTAGGGAGGTTCACTTAGCAGTGCGCAGCGCTATTTTTCTGAAGGGGTGAGGGGGGTGACCTGGGGCCCACCACGGCCAGACGTCATCACCAGGCCGACTCGGGGCACTCTCCAGTGAGGCAGGCGCGCCCCGTGTGCGCTGGCGGCGGGAGGCCTGGCACATTGCTCAGTGCAGCGAGGCGCCATGCCACTGGGCTCCGGGGGGGGGGGGGGTTCCTCCACGCTGAGTAGGCGCAGAGGTGGGGAGCTGTGAGGAGTGGGGGGGGCCTTGTTAGGAAATAACTTTATGGGAATGCACAAATCCCTCACAATAGCTTTAAAGCAAAGTTCCCTGACCCAGGGGAAGAGCGCGGCTTCAACAGACCTGTCTCCGCTCTCCTGCCGCCTCCGTGTCCTGTCCCGCTGAAGGCTGTGACCACCCCCCAGCACAGCCCTGCTGCCTTCCCAAAGGCTCTCTGGAGAAGGCGCCCCTCCCGTCGTGGGGACACCGCCTGGGTCAGGCGGAGCACTGTGGCCGGGGCAAGCGCCTGGGTGTGCGGGAAGCCGCAGCGAGGGCGACTGCGGCAATGCCCAGGCCGAAGCCAAGCATGCCAACCAGCTCCAGGACTCGAGAAATTAACAGACTCCTAAGAGCCCTAGCAAGTGACAGAAACGTGGGACACTCAGGTTTTGAAAAAGAACCTATGAACGCACGACGACATACGAGGCCGTGGCAGCCGACTACTCAGCGGTATCCGGCATGAAGACGTGCACTCGCCGTGGGCACGGCACCCACGTAGGAAAGGCCAAGCCCGGCGCCCAGAACTGCAGTCACAGAAGACTAAGCATTTCCCGCCAGTTTCTCTCTCGGCCTCCACCAGGACACAGGCGCCCAGAGGCCGGGCGGGCAGCGCCAGGCTGAGGACAGAATGCAAGCGCGGGCTCAGCGTGGTGCGGCGGGCAGGGTGAGCCTCATTTTAAAGCAGTGTCTGTAGGGCCCTTGATATTTTAAGGTTACTCAAGTCTGTAACCAAAAGTTGAAGGACACCTGCCCCTGCTGCCGGTGTGAGGGAAGTCTCCGGAACAGCGCGCCGCATACCCGACTCGCGAGGAGGAATGAGGGAAAGGGGGGCCCCAGCCCCGACACGCGCAGACCCTCTCCAGACCACGGGGAGACCAACGGCGCTCGTGCGGCCCTCTGTGAGAGTCCGGAAGCGATGACGCAGCCGTGACGTTCTGCTTTCATCTGGGGCTCCAGCGGCCCGCGCGGCCTGGGAGAGTCGCAGCTCTAACGCTTGCACCAGCCTTGCTGGGGATCTATTTTATTCCTCCCTTTTCTCTCTTTGGCGCAAATGACACCCACGGAGTGGTTCAGGCTGTTTTCTGTGTTCTGGAATTTGCTGTGCCAAACGTGCCAGTGGCGGGGCCAGCCGGTACCCCCACAGCCAGCCTCCCTCTCTCGGCCACCTCGTCTGCCTCGGCTTCTGCCTGCCCTGCTCCCCGCGCTCAGCCCCCGCTCTCGCTGCCAGGTGTGGCGCCTCCCTGGGGCCCAGGGCACGGCCCAGGCCCAGCCCCGGCCCTTCGGTGCTAGGAAGCGCAGGCCATCAGCGCTTCCTAGCACCGTGTGGCGGTGGCGACTGCAGAGAGCCGGGTGAAGGGAGGGGCGCTCCGCTGAGACCCGCCGACGCCCCTCAGACGCCGTCTCTGTCAACCACGCGGTGCCGTGTGCACCCTTTCCTTGGGGGCGGGGAACGAGCCATCGGTCCAACGGCTTGACAGAGGCCAGCCCGCACGAAGGGCTCCTGCCACCAAACGCGTCTCTCCCGAGGCTGAGGGGTGGGGGAGAGCCCCCCGGGGGAGAGAACGCGCCGGTGGCACGACCTGCAGGGAGAGCCCCGCTGGGGAGCACGGTGCCCGAGCCCCTTACCTTGGCCATGCCTCCTGCCTGCGCCGTGTTCAGTCCCCCGTGGCCGGTGATTTGCGGGGACACCTGCGTCAGCGTCTCGGCCAGCACGCTGCTCGTGGAGCCTTGCATGGCGGGGGTAGGGTACGGCATTCCAGCTCCCCTTCCTCTGCCAGCAGCGCCAAGAGATCCATTCATGACTTGCGCCTGTCCCGGCTGGGCCTGGTTCATTAAGCTATGGCCAGAGTTACTATTGAGGAGGCCAGGGTGGGTCTGGTTAAAGCTGGCATTCATGCAGATGCCAGGGCCCGTCTGTGACGTGGCAGGGCTGCTGGTCACCAGCCCCACCTGCTTTTGTGCTTGCGGATTCAGTGCTTGGGAAGCAGGGGGAGTGGGCCCCGAGGCGCCGGCTGCCTGTTTGGGTAGGCTGGGTGCTGAGGAGTCTCCCTGGCTCAGCGGGCTCTTGCCCATGGCGCCCAGACCGGCCAGGTTCGCACTGTTCGGCTGCCCTGGGGCCTGGCCCCCCAGGCCCGGCTGCACGGGGCTGCTGGCGCTCACGTTCCCGAGCCCGGGGTTGATGCTCGAGCCGCTGCCGCCCCGCAGGAGCTCCGACAGTTGTTTATGTTTGGAGGCGGCATCTGGAACAAGGTTCCCGCTGTTTAAAAGGCCCAGCTCTCCTCCATTGGGGATCAGCTCATCGGGAAGATCATTTTCCAAGTCAAACAATGATCCAAAATCTAGAAATCAAACAGAAATGGAAATGAGAAACTAGGCACAATAGCTCCCCCACCCCGCCCCGGTCCGCCACCTGTGACTAGGACCATAACCTGAAGGGGACAGGGCCCGACCCGCGCATGACTCCGGGTCCTGTCAAAATGATCTGATGCTCACTTGAAAAAATACAAAATGCGAGAAAGTTTTCAAATTCTAAAGAAGGAAAAGTTAAACACAGACTGGCGGAAGTCAGGCTACTGGACTTTATCACACTCTCCAGCGGCAGCTGAGCAGCGTCGCTGGCGCAGGACGGACGCTGGCCCACCAACTGAAAACAAAGGGGAAGTCAAAAGTCCTCAGGATGGTAACAATAAAATGCAGGGGCCTCCGGTTAGACAAACAGTGATTCAGGAAAGTAAAGTAGAAAAAGCGAACCATTCAAGACAAAACCAGCCCTAACAGAAAGGAGGCATCTCAAAGTGTTGAAGCTGCAGGAAATAACAGACACGCAGAGGAACTAAAAATAATTAAGAAGTAGAAGAAAACGGGAGCTTGCAAAGTACTCGCATCACCCCAAAGGCTGGGAAGCCGCCGGCCCGTGGGAGGCGGGGGGCGGCGAAGGGAGCCAGCCGTCCCGTCCCCAAAGGTGGAGCCAGCCGGGGCCTCCTCCCCAGGCCCGCTCAAAACGCCGCTGCCTGTCTGACACTCCGCGCCCGCGCAGCACCGCCACCTGGCCTGGTGTGTGCACAGGACCACCCGCCCTGGCGGCCTGGCCTAGCGGCCACAGCCCAGCCCATGCCAGCCCCACACACCAGCAGTGAGATCTGGGGCAACATTCTTAGACTTTCTGTGCTTGCTTCCTCGTCTGGAAACAAGGGGTGGAAATGGCCACTCCCTTTCCCGGCTGCTGCGAGGACTATGTGTAGACACGCAACTGCACACTGCACCCCGCAAGGTCAGGATTGGAGCGGGTCGCGGGCCGGGGAAGGGGAGCGGCGGTGGGGGCGGGGCCTCTCTCCTCGCAGCAGCTTCCAGAAGGCTAAGAGCCTTCTTCTCCAAGGAAGCAAACCCTCGCACTGTTACCCACTGCCCGCCCCACCCTGCTGGCGGCATGCAAGGTCCCCCGAAGGCAGGCAACACCTGCCGGCCACGGGCGCCAGCGTGGGGTGAGGCGCCCGCCACAGGCAAGCTCCGGCAGACGACACCGGCCTGCCTCGGGATCGCAGGCAAGCTCGGCTCGCAGCCCTGAAGGGTTTCTCGGGAAGAAGCCTCCCTTTTCTTCATTTGCTGCGCCGCAGAACCGCTCACACACTAAGATGGCGGTGGCCACACATGAACGCCACCACGGGGCCCCGCCTCTGGGCACCGGGCCTGGGAGCCCTTCCTCGCCATCTCACTGCTGAGCGGCCCTGCCCTCCTCGGGAGCCCCCACACACACCTGGTGCACGGCCTGCTGCCCACCATGACGTGGCGGTGGACACACCGCAGCGCACACCCGCACTGTTTCTGTGGAACCCGTGTGCTAGGCCGCGGGCGGGACGACCGTTCCGCCAAGTTCTTCGGCACGAGGACGCCCTTCCGCACAGTCACCCCCTCGTAGGAACACCGCCTGGCCCATTCGAATCCTGTCTGCTGTCCCAGCTGTGTCCCCGACCCTCCCACGGTCCAACTACCGATGCAGGGCCCCGACTGGCCTGCCTCTGGCCCGCCCCTGCAGCCTACACCGCTTTCCCAGGCTCGCCTCTCACAGCAGACGCTGGGGAGCGCTCGGGCCGGCTGTCTCGGAGCACCCCAGCCTGGGCTGTCTGCTCAGGTTACAGGCATGTGAGCCTGGAGAGACACAGAACGCCCCACGGCGGACAGCCCTGCTCCCGGTGCGCCGGTGGGCGCCGTCCCCGGCTTTCCTGGGACTATCGTCCTGAGTCTGGAGGGCCACAGAGGTCTCCGGAGAGAAAACCACGTCAGGAAAGTCGGAACTGCCGACCAACGCAAGTCATGCTTCTGTCACTCGGTGACTACTCTGTCCACAGACCTTTCTTTCTTTGACACCGGTCTGTGAGCACAAAAACGAAACTCTGCCTGGCCTGAAAGGGGCCTCACGAGGGAGACCGGCTTCCTCCCTACTTGTGCGGGGTGCCAAGCGCGCAGCACCCTGCAGCAGGGTGTAGCCGCCCACCCAGCCAGCACCCCTGGCTCTGCGCATCCCTGCGCACTCTGCCCAGGAGGGGCGGGGCGGGGGCAGGGAAGGAACCGCAGCTTGACACAGCAGGACGGGCACCAGGGCTGCTGGCTGGGCACAGGAACTGTAGGTGGAAGGCCGTGGCGTGGCACGCGGGAGATCAAATCCTGGCCACGTCAACGAGTCCCGGGAGCCTGGTGTCTTGTCCCCTCACTGGACCAGGGGCCGCACCCCGGGATGAGGGCGCGCGGGCCTCAGTCCCTGCTTGTCTGATTCTACTTTGCACAACAACTGCACGGCAGCGTTTCTCACCCTAGAAGACCCCCGCCTATCCCTGCCCACCCTGCTCGCTTTCCTTACGGCCCGGGTCAGTCGCACACAGACACACACCTGAGCAGGGCGCCGCGTCCTGGGCACGCGCTTGCTGGCATCTCTTACTGGTCTGCCACACTCTGTTCACCTGACCACGTTTTCCTCATCCTGCTTCTACCCAAACCCATGTCGCAGCTGCTGGGACCGGGGGCCGACCCACTGTGCTGACGCCGCACCCACCAGCCTAGCGCTTACAGACACACGCGCGGCCCAGCACGGCCGCTGCGGCCTTTTAAACGGCAAGACAGGCCCAGGGCTGCGGAAGGCACATCTGGAGCCACACGTCACCCCATCACCGTGGCCACCAGGCCCCAGCTAAAAAGCGACAGAGCCGGGGTGTCATAACACAACCCAGCCAGGCTTTCTCCGCCAGTGCCCAGCGCATAGGCTGAGCAACACCAACCTGATCGCTGGAAATTCCTGAGATTCAAGACCGAGTG
The DNA here is from genome assembly GCF_000260355.1 of Condylura cristata. Taxonomy (NCBI): domain Eukaryota; kingdom Metazoa; phylum Chordata; class Mammalia; order Eulipotyphla; family Talpidae; genus Condylura; species Condylura cristata. The sequence goes on along the minus strand of NW_004567133.1, from coordinate 19,421,553 downwards.
CACCACTCCTATCCTGGGTAAGTGGTCATGTGTCCTGTCCCCCGCCCCTTGCGCTGCCCCCTCCCCACGCCCCCGGGTCACCAGGGGACCCAGGAGGGGTCAAAGCGGCGGCTGACCTCGTGGGCTTAACAGGACCATTCCCTAGAAAGCCAACAGCGAGTGGCTCCTTCCCACAGCCAGGGACAGGGGTCCTTTTGCTCTGGGGCGCCTGGCCACCAACCCAGGGCCACCCACTTCATTAAGCTGAGCTCGGAGAACAGGAGGCCAGCTCCCGTGCGCAGGGCTGAGCGCCGCCGCTGGGCCAGGCGGTGAGATGGGCCCTGCACTGCGCCTGCGTCGACGTGGCCTCCCCTGCGTGGCCAGCACCTCCGCACCCCTTCTTCTCCGCCGTTACCAGAGGTCAGCCCTCGCCCTGCAGGACAAGACTGCTGCAGCGCTCGGGAAGGCGGCTCGGCTCACTGACGAACCAGCGGTAAGCGCTGGCCCCGCCTGTCTAGCCAGCGACAGTTTTACAGCAGTTCTGCTTGGAGAGGCTGAACTCGCCAGCGAAACAAACTATCCTCAAACACCTTCCCTCGGGTTTCCAGTTTCTTTTTCTGTCTTATCACTTCATTTTTTCCCATCTCAATTGTATTTGGAGCCCTCAAATCTCTACATTGGCAAAACTACTTTTCCTGTCAAAGCAAGAACAAGTTTGTTCCTCAATCACACCTGCTACTGGCCTTTGAATTTCTCTGTATTGTCCCGACACAGCCGCGGCCTGTCTGGTCAGCACGGTCCCCCAGGGCCTACCACAATGTGCTAGCACCCCTTGGCTCCTCAGAAACACCTGCAAGCAGAATGAGGGAGGGAATTACAGAGTGCAGGCCAGAGGATACACAGTGTCGATCTGAGCAAGTTACGTGTCCTGCCAAAGCTATAAAGTAGTAACCCTGAGCCACCTAAAACCGACACAAAGAAACAGAGACCCACACTCAGCCAGGATGGCCTTAGAGTGCCACGTGCCCCACGCCCTGCTCTGCACACCCTCCCTCTGGTCAGGCCGCCGCTGCCCGCGTCCTGTCCTGCCCCACACAGACAGAGGACCAAACCCCAGCTCGGGAGCTGCGGCTCACACCTCTCCACTCGGCTCCCCGCCCCCCAACCAGGCCCTTTCTGCTCCCCATGCACGCCTTCGCCCACTTCTCTCCACAGCCCCACTCGCTCCCAGTGAACAAAGTCTGTGTTCTTTTCAGTTTGCTCGTAGTTTCTTTGAGTTTTCTTTACCATTACGCCAGCTAACTGAAACACTTTTAACGTCTTTCTAACTCTAAGCACCTTCATTTATCCACCTGGAAAAACTTACAGTTTTAATTCCCAAGTCAAACTGGATACAGAGCCCAACCTTGGCCCAGCAGCAAGGCACCTTCGAAGCCTCCTATCCGGCTGCGGCTGCAGGCGCTCCAGCGTGGAGCACGCCACCCCAGGGTGCAGCCTGGGGAGAGTCAGCACCCGCCCGCCCTGGCTCCCTGCCCCTCACTGCTGCTGCCCCGCTCGGCCTCACCTCTCGCATGGAAACAGAAACAGGCGCTGTCTCTGGGGTGGCGGAGATGGCGGCCGTGGCCAGCGCGGGCGAGCAGGCGTGTCAAGGTCCGGCCCCTGCCGCACGGGGCACTGCCTCAGGTTTCCCTGGGCAAAGCCTAATGATCTGAGATGATTCGAGTAGAATGAAAGCTCCGTTTACTTTGAAAATTCTTTGGAACTGTACAAATAAATAACGGAGCAAGTCTCCGACAATGGAGAATTAAAATAAAGGGGGAAAAAAACATCGTCTGATTAGCATTTATGCCATTACAAGTAATTTTTATGTCAGCATTGAAACAAGTTCCCAAAAGACATCTTTCTTCTATTACAGCGACAATTAGGAAATAATTAAAGCAGATTCCTCAAATCCTGCGACTCAGACGCCTCGCTGGAGCTGCTCCCCACCCCAGCCAGGGCAGCACCGAGTGGGGGGCGGCTCCGCCCAGCCCCGCCAGCTGGGCTCCCCAGGGCCACGCTGCCTGCCTGGCAGCGCGGGGAAGGAGGAAGAGGGGAGCAGAAGCGAGGCTGCGCGTCAGAAGCCAACTTGAGCAGAGCCCGAGAGGCAAGAGCACTGGGAAGGGGAAAGGAGCCAAGAGGCCCGTAGCTGCCGGCCGGGTCTGAGAAGGTCCCGACGGCAAGCCCTCCCCCGCGCTCAGGGAGCCGCTGGCTTGCAGTCAGGTGCCCGGCCAGCGGCCAGCTCACCACACGGGCGGCCTCCAGGGGTGACAAAGCCCGGCCATCCTCTAGCCTCTGAGCATCGCGACTGGGGTTTTAAGGCCACTCAACTTAGGTGCCCACATTTAGAGGCAATTTATGGGCAAGCGTCCATGTCACAAGTGGCCCGTTCCAACGGGCCCTGAGCCGGCGGAGGGGGCTGGGCACTCAGGGCGCAGCGCTGCAGCCTACTGTGGGGTGCTGTGTCCAGCAGCCTGCCTGGGAGAGATGGCCACTGCCCTGGGAACGACCGTCACAACTGAGCCTTTTATGCTTTTCTTCCTAAACGTGCCTGGCGCCGGGGAGCCTGGCCGCGGCCGGGCGGAGAGGGGCAGCAGCAGGAGCACTGGGGAGAGGGCGGCACCGACGGGCCCCAGCCTGCCCACCCATTGGCGGGAGCCTCAGGGGGTTGCAGGGCCCCTCCTCTAGTCTGGCACTGCCCCCTCAGCCCCCAGGGCAGGGAAGAAGGGAAGGTGCAGCCACGCAGCACAAACACCCAGGTGCCCTGGGCGGGCCGGGAGCGCAAAGGACACTTGCTCTCGCGGCAGAGCCCTCAGTGGTGTAGCCTTGAAGCCACCTGCCGGGGTGGCCCTCACATGGCTGCTGTGCAGACAGGCCCTCCGGCCCAAACGCCCGGAGCTGGCCAGCAGGCGCAGCCCGAGTCAGGACACGGAAGACCCGGCGGGGCTTGGAAGGCCTGTCGTGGCGGACATGGTGACGCCATTCTAACGGGCAGGGGGCCCCCGAAGCCAGAGCGGGGTGGAAGAGACAGCTGGCAGGAGACCACTCGCAGGCCGGGGGTGGAGGCGGAGGAGCGACAGCGCATGACGGGGAGGGCACAGGCTGGGCCCACGCTGGGGCCGGGAGGAGGGCCGGGCCGCAGCAGCGCAGGGCCCAAGCGCCACCTCCGCCCTTTCAGCCTGCACAGACCCGCTCTGGAGGGACGGCCGCAACGCGGTCTCCGCTTCAGTTTTGCGTGGAGGCTTCCATCCCGCAGAGGCACAGGCGCGCCTCAGAGCAGGCCCGGGACAGGGCAGCGGGCAGCAGGAAGCCGGAGCGGCTGCTCCCGAGGGCCTGGGGAGGCGCCTGCGCGGCACTGTCCGGTCCTGACTTTGGACCGCAGGAGCCACAGGCGCGTGTCAGCAACCCCAGGGGGCCAGGACGCCTCACGGAGACGCAGCGCCGGCCCAGCGCCCTGTCTGCAGTTGGAGGCGGCCATCTAAAATGGGCTTGGAATTAATCTAGAATGTTTTCAGTGTTCAAACAAGCTTTGAAAAGCACTTTAAATAAAAAGCACTTTGCATGACTTTTCGAAAGTATTCTTAAAGGATGCGAAAAGTATTCTTAAAGGAACGCCAGAGAGGAACGCGAAAAGCGAAACGTATTCTTAAAGGAACGCCGGAGAGGAACGCGAAAAGCGAAAAGTATTCTTAAAGGAATGCGACAACCTACGTGTAACACTTTGCACTAACAGCAGCCACCTTACCGCAGGATAAAAATTGCACATGGTGGGAAAACTGAGGTCATGTCAAAATACCCAAGGGGAAAGACTGCAGGTGTGTTGCTTCGAGAACGTCAACGACGAAGCGTTGAGCAGAGAATTCTGTTCGCATCTGAGGCTGTGGCGCGGGAAGTGCGGACCGGCCCTCTGCGGGCTCTGGGTGGCGCCTCACTCAGCTCACGCGCTGAGGCCCCCAAGGCCACCAGGCAGAGCCAAACTCCATCTCAGCCCCTGGCAGACACTGACCACGGATACGGAGAGGGCGGCTGCTCTGGACCCAACCCGCTAACTGGCTTTTCTTTAAAACAGGCAACTGCTTACGGCTAGAAGGCCCCAGCGCTCGGTTTCGCGACTCTCGAGCTCTCTGCCCGTCCAGATCCGCCATGCCGGGAGGACGCGGCCCTCCGTTCCGAGGGGCTCCGGCCCTCCAGCGTTCTGCCATCTCTGAGTGAACGACAGGGCCTGGAGTGCAGGCGAAGGGTCTAAAAGCCCAACCTGGCAAGACTGGGGGTGCAGAGCAGGCTGCTCCGCTGTGCAAAGTGGGAGCGGCTGTATGAACACGCCTGAGCCCAGGAACTCTAGAGCTGACACAGTTACTTGCTTAGCTGTAGTGCAGCAGAACGCCAGAACCATTCTGTGTTAAGGACAACAAAAACAGTCTGACCATTAAAAAGCCTTCAGAATGAAGCCTGCTCTCCCAGCCCAGCACTTCCGACCGCGCGGGCCGGCAGAGGAGCGGGGCCCACAGCGCGGCCTGCTGCCTGGCGGGCGGCCTGCTGTGCTGGCAGCGGGTGACCGCAGCTCGGAGAGCGGGATGTCTCTACTGGAACCGTAAACCCTAGGAATTACCTATTCAATAGAGGTCAAAAACAGTTTAAGAAAATTCCTTATCTTAAGTAAGAACGTGGGCTCAGACTCTCAAGCTGCTTCTCGTGGGGCTGGGGAGGGGAGGCAGGTGCTGCCGCTCCTGGAGAGGTGGGCTTGGGCAACAGATGCACCTTGGAGAACAAACCAGTCACTTCCTCCCATTACCCTAAACAAGATTTCCAATGCTGGGACTGTTTTATAAGCCCTAAAAGGAGCATCTGGGCTCCTGGCCTGACATCCCGGGCTGTCCACGACCACCTGCTTTCGTTCAGAATTCAGAATCCCAGGCCGCACCAAGCCAGCACCCTTCCCCTACAGCCTGCAGCCCGGGCGTCTGACACCTTCCGCCACAACCCTGACCTCAGGCTGAGTCAGACAGGCACTGGCAGGACACCCCCCCCCCACCCCAGGCCCCAAGCCTTTCGCCTGAACGCTCACATCCAAACCTGAGCAGAGGGCTGCTCAGCGTGGCCCGGTGCCCCACCCTCCGGCTGGGCTCCCAGGGTCTCCCCGCTCAGAGCCAGCCCAGAGGGCCTCTAGACAGCTAGCACGCTGAACAGAACCCCACACAGGACAAGACTGATTTTTGCAAAAAAAATATTAGCGACGCCCTGGAGTGTCCCCTGCAGACCCTCACCCCGCCAGCAGGATGCTCTGCCTGGGACAGCATGCCTCCCGCCGGCCAGGCTCTGGGCAGCGTCACCGGCCCCAGGTGGCCATCCTCAGCTCGTCCGAGCAGGCTGGTCTGAGCCCCGGACCCAGGGGCTCCTCGCGCTGTCTCGCCTGAGTGCCACCGCTGCCACGAGGTGGGCACTGGCGCGATGGGTCCACTCTTCATGGGCGCTTGTCTACGTGATGATAATCCTGAACCAATTATGACTGCGTCTGAAAATGCCTTCCGCCTCAGAAAGATGGTCCCTTCCGAAGAACGTGCTCTTTAGATCATATAACCGTAAAGAAAACTCACAATGAATGGAATACATGTCGGCAGGCTCAGGCTGTCCAAGACAGTTTACATTCACATCCACTAAAGCTACATCAGCTCTCGAGTTTAGTTCCCAAACTCCAGCCCAGAGGGCCTCTAGACAGCCAGCACGCTGAACAGAACCCCACACAGGACAAAATCCCATCAGCAATATTTCCAGCGGGGCCTCCGCTGGCCGGCGGAGATGACCACGAGAACCCAGAGTCCCCACAAAGGGGACTCCTTACTGCTGGGAAGGAGTCAGATTTTTCTTAAACTTGTGACTGGGGAAAGTCACTGGTGCGTGGTAAAATGCTGAGTCTCTCTCAATATTTTGAACGATTTCCTCTGAAATATTTTGAGAAGTTCTGGACAGGTTGTGTCCTTCCAACAAAAATTAATTCCAACAGAACAACACAACTGAGATGACCCAGAAAACATTTCAGCATTTCTTACCTTTTTTTGTTGTTTTTCAATAAAAAGTTACTTACAAAATAAGTAAATAAGGTTAATGTTAAGTCAGCCACAAAACAGGGAAAAATCTTACTAGCAAAAATGTTAAATTAACCACCATACCTCAAGCAGCTACGAGTGGAGACTAGCAACACCCCCACACTTTATTCCAGCAGCTGTCACAACACAGGCACCCGATTCCTCCACGCGGCTGAAACGAAGAGGAGACTGTCCGCGGATAACTCACAACCTACGACCGACCCCCAAGGCCGTTTCCTGCCCTAAGGCCTTCTCAGAAAAGAGCCTTTCACAGAGGGCGTGGACAGCACCCCCCTCAAGCGGGCAGGCGAAGTGGGTCGTGTTTGCTGAGCCCCCACCGGGCATCTCCTGGCCGTGGCACCTCCCGCCGCCCACTCACGCGGGCCCATGGCGTTTGGTTTCCAGTTGGCACCTTCCACGCCCCGCCCCCGCCCGCCAGCCCGCTCTTTGGGAGCTCAGCTCGGGTCGTGCCAGGTTCCACAGGTAAGGGACATCGCTGCCCTTGTCCTCCTGGCCCGGCCGGCCACGACGACCGCCCCAGCCCGCGCACCTGGCCGTGCCTGGCGGCTCCCTCGCGCACCTGCCGGCGCGCCGTCGGCGACTCTGCCGGCGGCCTTGCTCCGAGAGTGTTTCTTCGGTCTCGAGCCAGAGGGTGTGGGCCGGTGGCCTGCAGCAGACCGCAGCGCCCTCACGCCACACTTGCTGCTGCCTGTCTTAGGTACAGCCTTGCTGGCGCGCGTGAGGAAACAGGTTTCTCATACTCTCTTCTTGCTTAATTTTCCTTTCCCTTCAGCTTTCTAACCCAAGTTCTCCACAAAGAACGGCCCTGAACGCCAACACAGGCCGAGTGAGCGGCTCAGACTTCCCTCTGGCCCTCGTGCCCGCCTGCGGCGCGTTCTCGGCGCTGGCGCGGGCGCGGGGCGCTCTCCGGAGCAGTCTGAAACAAGCAGGCCGCCAGCCCCCGGGTTCAGCCAGAAACAGGCCGCTCTGCTCTGGGCCAGGCCCCCCCGCGCCACCCCAATCTCGCCAGCCCCAGAGGCAAGTGCTGGCGAATGCCTCCCTGCGGCAGCAGGGACCCTACCCTGCCCTCAGACACCAGGGCCGGCCAGCTGGCGTAGGGAAGAGTCCAGAAAGACAAAGTCCCTTGGAGATAAGGACACACCCCTGCCCAAGTGTAAAGTCTGGCTCAGGGTCCGCTCGGGGCCGCAGCCTGGGTGCCTGCCCTCCCCAGGGCCACCCCGTCTGCCTCCAGTATAAAAAGCTCTGACATTTCCTTCAACTCTGAGTCATGGGTAGAAGGTTCTACTTTTAATCAGGTGACAAATACTCAAAATATTTTAATCCAAAGGAATTGGGTCACGCTCTTAAAGTTCTTAATTGTCGAACCAAACCCTAACTGATAGATTTCTATATCCTGAGTGTTTCCATTCAGTAGGCAAATACTAAAGCCTGCTTTAAAAAAAAAATGCGCACAATCCTGTCCCTACAGGCTATCATAAAGATAATAGCTTACTTTTCCTGGCTATTTACTGGTTATTCTGACTACAAAGTTAAAACATGCATAGGAAGTTCAGTTTTGATAAGAAAAATCCAAACCATTTTGGGGGCAATGCAAAGGGAAACTGGTAATAAAAAGAATTTGCTCTACAGCAACACTGCACAATCCTGTTGCAAGCTACCCATGCCGAGAGTCCCTGGGTGACGTAAGGCACGGGTGCACAGAAAGGCCAGCAAGGATGTGCAAACAGCAGCAGACAGGCCCCCGAAATGGGAAAGTCAGATTTCATCGAGTGAGTTTCCCCCCATTAGATTTTACTATTCTTAGCAATGAATGAGCTAAACATTCTTTTGATTAATGGAAAATAAAACACAGGGGAAATGTCGCACAGGATGATACCCACATCTTTCTAAGGGTCAGTTCTAAATGAAAGGGATTCAACTTTAAGGTATGAGCCTTGCTCCCCAAATTTAGAACCAGAAAACATTCCAAAGGCAATTCTTCAAAGACAGCAAGTCATTCTCTATATTGACAAAGAACTTAAAAAGAAAAAAATCCACTTTTGCTTACTTCTGTGTCCTTCCTGTGTCTAAAGAGGTCTCCCCAAGTCCTTCCAGTCAAGCTCTGTGCCCGGGCCCCCCTTACTCCCTCCTGGGCGAGGGGCGTGCGTGCGTAGCCCCCACCAGTGCGAGCACAACCAAGGACTTCCATTTCTGCACCCACACTTTGCTGCAATGGGAAAATTTTCCTGAAAGCTGCGCTTGAGCCTGACCTGGGAAACCATGCGCCCCTTCCCCAGTCAAGACAGGTGCTGCAGGGCCACCACACCAGGCGTGGGGGGCGGGGGGGCTCTGGAGGGGCGGCACCTCGAAGAGCCGGCCCCAGGGCGGGCTGGGAAGGAAGCGAGAACTGGCTAGGAGTTGGAGAGCTTAGGCGCCATCTGGGACACCCAGAGGCGGCTGGTGCAAGGTGGCCACGGTCACAGCTGTAGGTACAGGACGGCCGGAGTGGCACCTGCGCTCCCCGCCAGGCAGGCTTCCCAGGGGTCTGGCACAGGCTCAGCGGCAGGCCTGGAGGCCCCGGGAAGCAGGCTCGTGGCGCCCTCCATGCTCCCTGAGCAGAGGATAGCCTGGCCCCAAGCGGACACCCGACACTGGCCAGCAGGTGAGGGGGCTGGGCCCTTCAGACTGCCCTAGGCAGGTGCTGTGGCCCTTGATAGCGTTTGTATCCTTTCTCAAGTTTGCCCCTAATTTTCATCACATCGATAAGATTCTAAGGTAATCAAGTAGTGATCCCATCCCTTGTTCACTCCCACTGCCTTGTGGGTACCGGAAACTGACCTGCCACCCAGGGGAAACAGGGTCACACGCTTACTGCTTGAACAGTCCTGGAAGAGGCTTCAAAATTACTAAGAATGCTCAGACACACAATGCCACTTAAATACTTGTTAACTTAAAATCTTTAAGCCATCACGTTCCTACCAAAAAACACGCACCAACAGACCTGGCTACAGGGTGCTCAGCTGGGTGGGACACACCACCTCGGCCCCGCCTGCACCTGAGGCCAGGGGGGGAGCATGTGGCTACCGCCACTCCTAGCACGGCCAGCTAGTGGTCTCTGGCCAGTGGACACGCGGCTTCCCCGCAGGGACCCTGCCAGGGCGTCTGCTCCGACCAGGCACTCTCCACCCTCCGAGAGGGCACTGACTGCTGTCTCTGCCGAAGAGGAAACGCGCCTGGGGGCCAGACACGCCTGACCGGGGTGGCAGCGCTGGCGGGGCAGGGAACCACACCTCGGGGCCGTGCTGCCCCCACCAGGCCTCCAGAGACCGCGAAGGCCGCCGGAGCACACAAGTGCGTTTCTCCTATCTCGGTGCAAGTCGGGATGCAGAGTGGAGCCCCGCCGGCGGCAGTCCGCGTAAGGTCTCACTGCGGAGCTGCGATCCCAGGGGGCGCGTGGTGGCTAAGGGGACGGGCCGAGGGCCACTGGGGCCAGCTAAAGCCAAGGGCAAGAGACGAGCAAATGAACAGAGTCCTCTTCACGAACTGTTGGCTCCAGATACCCGAGATGAAGTGAAGACGTGCAAGACTGCTACACGGACAGAGTGGCGAGGGCACCTGTGAGCGGAGTCCCAGCTGGCCGGCTCTCACTGGCCCTTGTGCCCAGCACCTTGCTCCCGCCCGACCCCAGGGCCAGCGGGCAGATCAGCACAGGGCAGGCGCCAGGCAGCTCTTGCTGCCATCCTCCAGTGCGCTCTTCCAGAGACACCGGCCCAGGGCGCCCCGGGGGCCTCGGGGCAGACCCCTGGCAGAGGGCCCCAGCCGCCGTTTGGCTAGCAGCAGCTGGGAGTCTGCCCGGCACGCGGCCGAGCCGAGGCTTCCAGAGCCTGGGCCGCCTTCCCGCTGAGACGGCACAGGCACCCGACGACGGGGACCATACACCCAGGAGGTGCGGAACGCAGCCGGCCGGCGCGCAGATCTGTCAACCCGCGCATCACGTAACACCGGGGAGGGCGCGCAGCCCCGCACCAGGCCCCAGGCCCCGTCCCGGCCGCGGGGCTGCCGCTGGAGCACAGCGCCCGTTTCAAGACACTTCCCTGCATGCGCCCTGGTTCTTGGAATCTACTAGAAACACTGAATAAAGCAGAGATGGGGTCCTGCCTGGCTGGAAGCCGCCTGCCCGTCTGGGCACCTCACAGAAGGCGCGCCTCACCCGACGAGGCCGGGCAGACCTTGGCAAAGCCACGTGCCGTGACTCCTCTGTACACGTTAAGTAGCGTCACCAGGCCGGCGCCCTGTGCAGCCCCGAGTCACACCCACTTCGTGCCCGGCTACAAGGGCACACGTGCGCCACCGCAGGCCTCCAGCCTGGGCCCCTCCTGTGGCGTTTCCAATCACGTGCGAGAGAGAACCGCAGCGAACCTTCATCGAGTCTCCCTCGGGCTCTCCCCTGCACCCCCAGGAACTCAAGCAGTGCGGCTGTTCTCGGCCCTGCGGGTGCTCACAAGGCCCCAGTCCCGAGAAGCCCTCGCCCTGGCAGGCAGGCGCCCCTACTCCCCACTGGGCTCCCTGGACCCCCGAGGCCAGCCAGCGGTGGGCGGTCCTCAGGCACCCACACCTGCCGCGCCAGGAGAGGGGCACGGGGAGCCGTCCGTGCGACGGAAGCAGCAGCGCTGCCGGCCCCGGGGGGTGAACCGCTTACTGGGGCGACACTCTCAGGACCCGTCAGGCTGGGCCGTCGCTGCACTCCGCGGGCCAGGCAGACGCCACGTGCTGGACACAGCCGCAACTGAGTGTGCACCCGGGGCCGGCCCAGGCCTGGGGCCGCCTCCGAGCCGGGGGGGTCCTCACTCACGCTGGGTCCTCACCTCGAAACCTTCCACGCTCACAGAAGATACTCGGGTCAGGCGGAGAAGAGCCGCCCCACGGCAGGGAGGCAGGGCAGACGTCACGCTGCGCTGCGGAGTGCCCCGGCCGGGACCAGCGCCCCGAGCGCTACTGGGAGCCGCTTTCGCTGCCGGCAGGGTCGCTCGGCGGAGTGGCGGCTCAGCTCTCAGAGGCAGCCCAGAGCCTGCCTGTGCGTCCCAACGGCTGTGCGCGCACGGGCTCCTGCCCGCCTGCCCGGACGCTCGTTCTCCCTCAGCATGCCTGCTTCTGAGGTGCACTAATGGGCTGTTTCCGTCTCACACACCACGATGTGAGTTTCTAAAGACTGCACATCGGCGCCTCCAACTCCAGCGCTTTACCCAGTGCCAAGCGTGTGCGCAAAAGGCCAGGTGACTTCGGCGACTGGACACCACCTTCTGCGTCCAGGCGCGCTCAGGACAGGCGTAGCGCTGTCTTCCCCCTGGCCTCCTTTGGGGCACACCCGCCGCTCTGCGTCCCTCCTGCACTCTCCTCAGACACGTCCCCAGACCTCTGGGGCCTGTCTCGGTGGCAGCGACACCCACCACTCAAGAGGCCATCTCCCCCACGGGGGTCACGCACACAAGCCCGCGCGCCCCAACAGCTGGCGTTCTGCTTCTGGGCCCACAGGCTTGCCCCCAGGCCCACACTACGCCCTGGCATCTGCGCCCCTATTTCAGCCCACGGAGGCCGGGGCCACCGTGCCCTCAGCGCACCTCTTGACAGAAGTACCCTCCCACGAAGTTCCCACTCGAGTGGGGAACGAGCGGTGTGCCACCGACCCGCTTTCCTCCTCAGCCTCACACACATCCCTCCCTCAAACTAGGCTGAGTGGCTGAAGAACGCCCTCCCGGCTGGCCGCGCTCGCCCACCGACCCGACTGCGCGGACTGCGGCGATCCCTCGGCCCTGCACCCACTCACACGCACCCTCAGGTCCCGTCTCAAACTCCAACCCGCGGGAGACACGGTTGTCCGCGCTCACCGGGCTGGTCGCGAACCCTTCCTCTCCCCTCCCCAGGAACAGACCCTTTCTCGCAAAAGGGCTGACTGCTGAACGTGCAACCAAGGCCCCGTCATGAATTTTATTCCTTAAATTACTTAAATCCGATCTATTAAAGACTATTTTTTGTTCCACATTCGGAAGGGTCAAAAGCCCCAAGTCTTGCAAAGGGGGAAAAAGTAGTCATGAGTGCGAAGTCCCTTCTGACAAACTGCTGGAATGGTGCATTCATATCAGAATGTCCAAATAACAGAATCAGTCAGAAGGGCCAGCCTTGGGGCTCCATCTTGGAAACAGCTGGGCGCAGAGAGGACAGGCCTTTTGTTCAAAGCGTTCCTAACTTGTCCCTCTACATAAGACAAACCCTACAATAACCCCACTTACAACAGGGAGCCTCTGAAGCTACAGCAAAGCTGCGAACCCCTCAAGGAGTCTGAGGGGACAAGCTTCCAAGTTGAACTCGCCTGGCGCGATCTGCCTCCCATGACTAAAGCTTCTGCCCGGGGAAGGCAGCGGCAGCCTTAACCACGCAGAGGTCTGTCCCCCAGGAACTGGGAACTGACATGCTCGCTGCCGCCCGGCACCCGCTAAGCTGAGCTGCGGCGCGAACATCCAAGGCAACTCCAGCCTCTCCAAGAGGATCGCTGGGTCCTGCCTGTCGCCTGGGGGAGACTTCTCCCCTCTGACAAGCTGTACTCTAACTGCACGGGCAGCCCCGTGGCCGACCGCGCAACCCCTTCTCACTCGGCAT
>NW_004567133.1:19398920-19406548 GCF_000260355.1 Condylura cristata | reverse complement strand
CCGGGAGGTGCTGAGTGTCCAGTCTGGCCTGCAGATGGCCCTCACCCCGGGGCGCCGTCACTCCAGCCCAGCCTCGACAGCATCCCCCCACTTTACTCCAGCCCCCGTGGGGTCCCGGGCGCCCGACTCAGCGTTGCTACTCTGGCGGACAGCTCCGGCAAAACCTAAGGGGTCCGCATCTCAGTTTGATACTTGCCCCCCAAAACTAGCTGGTGCTGTTCATGAGGTCCTATCTGAAAGGTATCACCAGCCACCCTGTTTCCTAAGCCACAAATCTGTGCGTTGGCGCCATGCCTCCCACTTCCCCCACCCACGAGGCAACCAGTCCCCCCAAATCCTTCACCTGGGGAAGCCGCTTTTCCCCACGTGGCCAGCGGCCTCCTCCCGCACTGGCATCTCTGGGGCCGCAGTTCGCACTGGGGTGCCCCTCCGGAGGGCGTTTCTCCCCTGGCAGCATCAACTTGGGGAAAAGACAGAAAGAACTGTTTAAAACACATAGCTCCTGCGGAAGAAAGACAAATTATACACACGCACATTTATATAGCTTTAAAAAAAAAAAAAAAGAACATATGTGCAGTCTGTTTCAAACATTTATTCCAAAAGAGTGATTGCTCTGCGTGTCAAGACTGCCTGATCTCTCCTCTTCTTTTTTTAAAGAATTATTTACGCACACAGTACTGGGGTGCAGGCCAGAGGTGCAGGAGTGGTGAGGGGACTCACCAGAGACGGCGGGGAGCAGAACAGGCAGGTCGAAGAGGTGCACTGGTGAGGGGGGCGGGGCCGGGAGAGGTCTGCTGCGCCCTGTGGGTCGCCTCCAGAGCCAGGATCGAGCTCACACTGAAGTGCCACCGCTGGGCTTAGTTTCGCAGTGCAGCGCTCCAACTCACTGTGCCACCGGGGAGGGCGCTGATCTCCCCTCTTTTTCTATTTGTATTGTTCAGTATCTTCAACTGGCCCCTGCCCTGTCCCTTCCCCTTTCCATCCTTCCCCACAGGCAGTCGGAAGTGCTCCTCCTTGATCCCAGGCTCCTGCTGGCCCAGTTTAAATACCGGCGCCCCCCCCCCCACAGCCCGAAGCCCTCCGGCCTGCCGTAGGCCCCTGGGGCGCCTCTGGCGCAGCTGGGTGAGGGCACACCAGCCTCAGTGCCGTCATCTTTTCATCTGTCATGCTTTCAGCCATCAAATAACACATAGGGTTCTCCTGGGGGAAGGGGGTGTGGGCCGTGACCACTGATCTCTTGGGCAAAGAAGGAAGAGAAATCCCTGTATTCTGTGCAGGCCAGACAGCAGGCCCGAAGTCACACAGAGGCATCCGGGGTCGCGGGGAGGCGGGGAGTGCGCAGCCAGGGGATGGGGGGCTGTAGCTTCTGTATCCGTGTGCTCTGTGTCCCTCTCACCCTGGATCTGTGTCCTTCAAGAAGCGGGTTTATAAAACTTCATGAACGCGTGGTGGAGGTCTCTGGGCTACAGAGAAAGGTGGGCTCTGGCTGAGGGGGCTCCAGGTCACGCCCCACAGCAGACAACACTCAGGTCCCCCCAGTCAGGGCCCCTGGGGTCAAGTCACCTGGCTTTGGGGGTCCCTGGGGAGACACTTCCCACGGCAGCGTGCACCTGAGTCCCCCACCCCATTGGAAGGCATCGGACCCACTTACAGAGAGCAGCCCAGCCCCGAGGCGCAGTTACCTGCCCTGGACGAGTCAGCCCAAGTCCCAACGGCCTTCAAGCCCAAACCCCACGCCTCCTGCTGGCCCCGCCTGGCTAAGGCCCCTGAGCCCCTTTTTCCTGTCTCGCATGTGTCGTTTTGATCGGATGCTTCCAGAGACCGGTTTTTTCCTTTCCTCGCTGTTTCTTCTCCCCTCGGCCTGACTGATCAAGGAACACAGGGCTCAGACATTGTGGGAAGCTGGCAAGCAAGGAGCAGCTTCCTGGAGGCACCCCCTTCGCTGGGATCTGGTGGAAGGGGCAGAGGGTCACTTGGTCACCCCCCTTCGCCAGACCACTGCCGCGGGGACCAGAGTGTCCCTCTGGAAGGCCCCCGCCCTCTCCGAGCAGATGGGGAAGTGAGGCCTCAGCGGGTAGTCACCGGCTACCAAGGGCCCCGCGGGTGTCAGGGCCCCCGGCCTGCTCTCTCCACCACAGAGGCCACATGTCCAGGGCACCCCCACTACAGGACGCTGCGGGGCCAGAGAGGGGGAGAGAGCCAGGAGCAAGAGGCGGAAAGCCCAGGAGAAGCATTCCGAGAAAGGCCTGTCTCAGCCCACCCACGGCCGAGGGTGTCGCGTCACGGGGGCCCTTCCCGAGATGAGCCACATGTGGAGAACGTGCGGTCAGGGGAGGGGCCGCACCAGGCCTGCGTCTTCGATGATTCTGTGGTCACGAAAGGTGTGGAACAGGCCAGCCCTGGAGACATGAGGTTCGCTTGGCCGGGGACGAGGACGAGGGGAGAGAGTCGATGTGGCTCAGGGATCTGGGGTTTCTGTTTGGGCTCATGGGATGTCCTGGAGTCGATGTGACAAGGACTGTACAGCTCGTGCTGGCCCCAAGCCGTCGGACGCTGCCCTCGAGGGGGTGGACTGTGCAGTATGCGGATTTTAGCGCAACAAAGCTGGGTTCGATCACCTTGGCTTGGGGATAGTGAAGAGAAAGGGCTGTCAGCAGATGCCAAGAGCCGGCAGACGGGAAGCCAGGGGCCCGCGAGGGGGACCACCTGATTTTCTGGTCGCCTGAAAGCCAGGCCACTGGGCCCTTCCTTGTGGGGCCACCGAGTGGATCCCCTCCCGCTTCACACCCAAGTAGGGGCCACGCAGCCCCCACCAGTTCCCAGAAGCTCCCCATCCCAGGAAGCACACAGCCTCTCTTTGGTGGGGCTGCGATACCCCCTACCTTCTCTCCTGACCCCCCACCCCTTTCCTCGGTTAGCGCAGCCCCCTGCACTGTGGGACTCTGACGCCCCCACTCCCAGGCGCCCCCGAGGCCCAGCGCCTGTCCTTGCTCACTTCCTCCCCCAGCCACTGTCTTTACCTTTAATTCACGAAAAGTCTCACACAAGTTACAGAAAACGCTCTACCGTGTCTACTGATGGGCGATGGTCACATTGTGTCCCTGCGGCCTCAGGTCCTGACTCAGAAATAACTTGTCCAAGAGAACTGAAGCCGCGCTCCACTTCCTCCCCCCCAAAGTCCCCACTACAAGATGTGTGCTTCTATGAAGTCAAATCAAACAAATCTGCCAACATTTGACCCCTCCAAAGTGACAAGTCGACATGGCTTCTATAGTGCAACATGGCCATCACCACCGTCTCGAGATCCATCACACCATCACACCATCACTGTGCGTCTCGAGATGCTTTATGTGCGTGGCATATCGCATGACTTCTTTGGGAATCTCTTCTTTGCATTCCGTGCTATTAATTTTGGGGGGTAAAACATATATCACATGTGAAACCACCTTGCTTTGGTAAAACAAGGTTGAACCATTTCAGTCATTTGTAAGTGTAAGGTTCTGTGACACTAAACACATTCTCAGCCTCAGCCTCCTCCTCAGAGCTTCTTCATCTTCCCAAACAGAAACTGTCCCCATGAAGCCCTGGTCCCACCCCCCACTCCCCCAGCCCTCGGCTCCCACTGTCAACTCAAGGCTCGTCCACGTGCAGCAGGTGTCAGGATGCCTTTCCTTTTTGAGGGCCATGTAATATTCCATTGTCTTGCTATGCCCCACCTGTGTGTCCACTCGTCCACTTCCACCTTTTGGCAGCTGTGAACGATACTGTTGTCCACTTGGATGTGCAAACATGCGTTTTCTCATCTTGCTTTGCCTCAGTCTGTGTGGGCTGTGGTAGACTGCCTGCCTCGTGGACAGCAGGAGCGCACCACTTACTGTTCTGGAGGCTGGAAGGTGCAGGCAGATTCAGAATCTGGGGGGCCTGCTTCCCCCACCCCTCTCATCTCTCATAGTGACGGGGTGAGGGCCCTCATCCTATCCACGAAGACCTCACTGGCATGACCCATTACCCCCACAGCCCACCTTAACCCCGTCACAGTGGGAGTTAGATTTCCACATTTCAGCTTCAGGGGGACACAAACATTCAGTTCATAGCAACAGGCGTGCAAATACCTCTTTGTCGGCCTGTTTTCAGTCATTCGGGGTACCTCAGAGGCAGCACGCGCAGATATAGCTGGAGCTGTTTGGGCGCCCCCCCCCAGGCGGCTCTGTACAGCGGCTACCCCACTTTACACGCTCTGCGATTGTCCACACCTTTGCCAACACTCGTTTGCCTTCACCCTGGGTCCTGACTGTAGGTGCGCCCGTGAGCGTGTGCTGGCCCCCAGCTTGTTCCTTTAACGCTCTGTTGTCTTCATTCCCAGGAACGACACGGAGTCCTCTGTTCGCCCCCAAAGCGTCAGCGAGCGGCTTCAGGGGGTCGCTCTCCCCCGCAGGGCTGCAGCTCAGGGCGCCTCTGGGGGAACAATGAGAAGGCCGCGCCCCGGGTTTCAGGGTTCTGGAGCAAGAGATGACACTTACCGCGGACTAGCGGGCAGCCTTTCCCGGAGGAACGACTTACAGCGCCAGGGCAGGGCCAGGACAGCACCCTGGGGCCCAGCTGGGCTGGCACCCCAAGGCCCAAGGGGCAGGCGAAGGGGCATGCTTGCCGGAACTGGGGGGGAAGAGGGTGCACACGGGACCCTGGGCGGGGGGCGTCCTCCGGCCAAGGGCCCACGGCGAAGTGTCCCAGACGACGTGTCCTTCCTGACCTCCGGCCAGGCTGCCCACTGCCGCCTCCCAGCCCGAGGCCCGGCACCCTGGGCACCCCCCGGGCGGAGCGCGTCAGCTGATGGCATCCGGAAGGGGCCTGGCGAGTGCGAGTGGTTTGCCCGCACGGTGTTGCCAGCGCGCCCGCCTCCGTGGGGGGTTTCCGGCCACACACCCACATCTGCTGGCCCCTCACCCCCAGTCTTGGGGGGATGAAGTGTCTCCCCATGGTTTCGACGTGCGCCTCCCCGAGTACCAGCGAGGCTGACGACCTCCCCTCTCACTGGTGTTTGGATTTTCGCCCTCCGCCGACGCCGCCTGCCTCTGGCTGACCCGAGCACCTGGCTGAGTGGTCGCCGAGCTGCTCCGGACACGTAGTCCTCTGAGGGGCTCTCGCCACAGGCGGGGCGCTGACTCCCCCTCCCTTGACTTGTGTAGTGTCTTTAGTGACCGTTGTCCTGCAGGAGTTTTGAAATGTAACGGCTGTCCTCGCCCTTCCTGGTGTGCGCCAGCGAGAGCTTCCCACCTACCAGCCAGACAACTTTACTTCTAAACTGTTACACTTTTACTTTTTCCCACTTAGGCTCCTGGGGCTCGAGGCAGGGTCCACTTCCCCCTTTCCCTTGCCGCAGGGGATTCGTGGGCTGCCCTGGCGTCCCCATGCCTGTCTCCTTCGGAGCTCCTTCCTCTGCTCAGCCTGTCCGCGTCTAGGCCTGCAGCCGGAGCCCAGGGCTTCAGAGGCTTGGAGTGGCGAGGCCCCGGACTCGGAGGAAACAGGAGGCACTGCGCTGCTATTCTTGGTTCTCCAGCCTTCCAAATGACTTTTGGAGTCTGTTTGTCCAGATCCAGTTTAAAAGTTGAATTTTTATTAGATTTGCATGTAGAGTTGTCGTTTTAAAAATAATGAGTCTTGGGCCCTCCCTGGTGGCGCAGCGGGTTACAGCACAGCACTGAGAAGCTAAAGCCACTGCAGCAGGAGTTCGATCCCCGCCTGCCCTGGGGGTGACCCCAGGGCGCCGCAGACCTCTCCTGACCCGCCCGCTGCTCCCCTCAGCAGTGTGCTTCGTCAGTCGCCTGTTCTGCTCCCTACTCTGTCTCTGCTGAATCCTTTCATCGCCCTGCACCTCTGGTCTGTACCCCAGTTCTGTGTGCATAAATGAATAAATCTTAAAAAAAAAAAAATGAGTCTTCCTAAGAAACACGATGCGAGACCCAGGACAGAGGGACGCACCACACTATGTGATGTCATAGGCAAAGTCCAGGTTCAGGGGCTTTTAAAATTTTTTTTAAAGAAAATCAAGTTTTCTTTTGCCAATTTGCTTCAAAGAGAAAAACAAAGCAGGAGAGAGAGAGCCTGTTGGGGGAAAGGCTGTCCTGAACGGACTCTGCAGACACAGGGCTGTGGATGCCACCCTCACCCCAGACACCGGAACTGCGAATCCCAGCAGCCCAGGGACCCGAGGAGGCTGGGACCCGAGGCCGGAGCTAAGCAGCCAGGCCGGATACAAAACCGGACACGCGGCTTGGGGGTCCCTTGGCCTGGTGGTCTGCGGCTTCCTCTTGGCTTCTCGCCGGCTCTCAGCGTGCTATTGGGGTTCCAGGTCAGCGGGGCGGGTAGGACGCACTCACCAACTTCTCTCGCCCTTTCTCTCAGAGTTATTCATTCCCCTATTCTTTAAATAAAACTCTTTATTAACCTGTGTGTATGTGTGTGTGTGTCTGTAGTCGAGTCTCATTGTAAGTCCGTTTAACACACAGTGAGGACTCACCGTCAGGCACCCCAGTTCACATTGGGGTGCCTGTAGCAAACCCACAGGTGAGAGACTTAGCAACATAACAATGGCGTGTGGTTGTGGGCCGAGGAAACACCGAGTGGGGCAGAGTAACACCGGGACATGCTCCCTGTGTCGGGGGCTGCTGTCCCATCACACATATCTAAACAGCCCTTATTTCCACAGGCACGGGCTGGCATGCTTCTAGCGGTGTGCCGTGAAGGAAGGCGGGCAAGCCAGGAATTGGTGGTCACAGAGGCTGAGTGATGGACGTTGGAGGACTCCTTGTGTGCTCATGACGTGATTCTGCAGAGATTTTGGAATTTTCCATAGTAAAAAGTAAGATTTTGAAATATTGAGTCTTTTCATTCCCAAAAATAGTACAGCTGTTCAGTTTTTTAAGTTTTCTTGTGTCTCACAGTAAAGTTTTGTCATTTTTTCCCCATAAATTCTTGTCTGTCTGATGCAAAATTTGTTGCTCAATTGGTATTAATTCTAGTCAGACAAGTGATTTTTCTCTAGAAACTCTTGGATTTTTCACATAGGCCATCGGATCATATGTTCAAAAGAGAAAAGCACGAGTTGTTGTTTCTCCTGGTCAGCATGGGCGACTTTCGTTTATCTGTCTTATTCACTGTTGTCTAGAACTTCTAGCACAAGGCTGAACACAAGGTGACAGATGCCCCTGTGTCTTACTATGGGCTTGGGGAACAGTTTTGGAGGTTTGCACATTCAGTCCACAAATACTCCTGGAGCTCAAATATCCCCGAGCACCCAGCATGTGCCAGGCACTGTAGGAGCTGCTTGGGTGGCAGCAGAGACCGCAAGGAGGCCCGGCCCCCAGGCCCGCGTGCCCCTCGGCGGAGACGGCGTCACGGATGCGTCGACTCAGCAGCGCAGTGACAGGGGCTGGCGGGGTCAGCAGGACCCAGAGGGTGGGGGGCAGGTGCGGCTTAGCGTGAGACAGAGGCCGTGGCCCTGAGAGAGGACACCAGAGCTCAGCCCTGGAGGCGCAAAGGAGCGGAGCTGACGTCAGGGCAGAGCGCTCAGGCTGGGGTACAGGCGGCATCCAGCCCCAGCAGGGCCCCGGCTGCTCAAGCGGAGAGAG
>NW_004567133.1:19398228-19398820 GCF_000260355.1 Condylura cristata | reverse complement strand
CACCCTACACCAGCAGAGATGAACAGCTGTGGCAGACGTCAGATACCCAATTTAAAGTTTCAGTGTTTAACAGCTGGTATTTTCAGAAAAGCTTTTGTACAGGCGGCATCCAGCCCCAGCAGGGCCCCGGCTGCTCAAGCGGAGAGAGGCATGAGGCCGAGCGTCAGGGCAGGCCGGGCAGAGGAGAGGAGTGGGGGGGCAGGGCCGGGGGGGGGGCTCCTGGACTTCCTCCTCCTCGCTCTAGAGCGTCCCGACCCCACCCGTCCTGGGACCCCCTGGGCCAGTGGGCTGCGTGTGGCTCCTTTTGCTGTCCCCTGCCCTCTTCCCTCACCACTTCTCTCCTGCCTGGCTTAAACTCCACAGCCGCCTGCTTCTCCTTTGCCCAGGGCTGACCGTGGCTGGGAAGAAGCACTGGGCCCAGGCGGCGTGTGGGGCCCACACCGAGGCCCGTCCGCCCTGGGCCCAGCCACACACCCCCGTTCCCGCCCTGGCTCTCCAGCGCCCCGTTCTTCCCCAGCGTGGAGGGTGCCTGGGTTCCTGGCCAGAGGAGCCCCTGCGCCAACCTGCCTCAGCCCCCCCCCCCCCCCCCCCC
>NW_004567133.1:19392764-19396373 GCF_000260355.1 Condylura cristata | reverse complement strand
GGGGATGGGCTGGTGTCCCCCTTTGTCCTAGCCCTGCTGGGGGCGGGGGTGTAAGTTTATCCCTGTGAGTGGAGCTTTTCCCTTCAGCCAGGAAGTCTCAGTCAGGGCTTCTCACTTGCTGTGTGTCTCAACAGGCAGCTCTTCTTTCTCTGGAGCTCCGACTCCTCCGTGTTGTGCCCCAAACCTGGTGCTTTTCTTTACAATCTTCTCCTACCTGTTCCTCAGAGTGAGTAACTGCTGTGGAAGCATCTTCCTGTTGAATAGGTCTTCTGACATCTCCAAGCCACTACTAAGGGTATCTGGTGGTTTTTTTTCACTTCCATTAATTTACTTTCCAGCCTTAAACTTTCCATTTGCTAGAATTTGTTTCTCTGTTCAAACCCTCTATTTGATCACTCTTTAAGGCCATATTTACTTTCAATTCCTTGAACATATTTTCTTATAAAAATATATCTCTAATAGCAACTTTAAGACATTTGTGTCTGCTAAAGCTAACATTTAGCCATCTGTCATAGAGTTTCTACTGATTACCTTTTTTTTTTAACTTTGGATACATTTTCCTGTGTGTGTGGTGCGGTCTTCTCAAATGATTTTTTTTTTTTGATTGAGTAATAGCTATTGTGGTCAATACATTTGTGAAGATGATGGATTCTGTTATATTCCTCTGAGAAGTACTGATTCTCATTTTAGCAGACAACTCTATCGCAGCTGACTCCCTTGAACTTTCCCGGGATTCTTTCTACACTGTCAGCATAGATCTGTGGAAGTCCAGGGTTTTCTCCAGCCTCACTGACCTGGCAGCTCTCTGCCCTCAAGCTCTGCCTCTCTCGGTGATCTTCTGTGGTTTGGTCTTGGACTTGATTAGAATGAGTCTAGGATACATCTTATTCTAGATCAGGGTTTAGAAAATGACAACCTTTGAGTCAAATCTTCCTGTGATCACCAGACTTTTGTCAACTAAGTTTTCCTGTAACACAACCACATCTAATCCTGATGGCACCTTGGGGTGCTCTCACCCTACACCAGCAGAGTTGAACAGCTGTGGCAGACGTCAGATACCCAATTTAAAGTTTCAGTGTTTAACAGCTGGTATTTTCAGAAAAGCTTTGCTGGGACCTGCTCTAGGCCGTGGCTCTTACTTGGCAGGTCATTCTCGCCTGAACCCTGAGGCCTGAAAAGATGCTGGTGTGGCCTCTCTGCTCTGGCACGGCTGCACGCTGCTCCCCGCCACCGCCCTCTGACCCCCTTTGGAGCACCGGCCCAGCGGCAGGCCTGGAGTGTATCGCCTGCCAGTATCAGCCCAATGCTGAGTCACGGGCCCGGGGGGCCCTAAGACTGGGCTGCTCCCACCTGCGCGTCCTCCTCTCTAATGTGTTGCCCGCAGACGTCAACTATTTTATGTTCGCTGAGCCCGGATTTCTCAGCTCTGTGTGACCACAATGCTCTTTCAGAGTCCAGCTCTTCACCTGGGTCGAGAAACGGTCCTGAGGCAGGGAGCCAGCAAGAACGCTTCTTCTCTTGGTGTCCTGGCTTGGTGCTGCCTGACGTCCAGTGCCGAAAACAGCTGCCTCACACAGCTGAGTTTCACGTCTGTCACCATCGCGGGCTGTTGCTCCAGGAGGCATGCATTTCATCACGCAGGCGGCAGGAAGCGCCACACGCTTTTCCTCAGACCCATCTGAGGCCAGCTCCTGTCCCCACCGCTGAAAACCGCCCCGCGCCAGGACGAGGAGCCCTCAGAGCGAGTTTGCGGTTAGCCGGGCATTGCTCCGCTCGGGCTGGCCGCTCAGCTTCGCCAGGCACCGCGGCACTGCCGCTCCGAGGCCCCGCTTGGCTGTGAGCCCCCAGGGCAACAGCACGCCGTCGCCCCGCTTCTCTGCCTCCGTGGCCGGCTCCGCCTGTCCTGGCCTCTGGACGCTGCACACTGCGGCCCCAAGCCCCCGCTCTCTCCTTCTCCACCCTCACTCATCCTCTTGGTGGTTTCCTCTGGCCCGCGGCTTGAGAGACCCCGAAGTGCCTGTGGCTTCCAAACTGACGTCCCCTCGGAACCTCTCCCTGGGGTCCATGGCCACGCGGCTGACAGCCCCAAACGACAGGTCCCAAAGCCGACCTGCTGACATCCCGCCCCCACCGCACGTCTTTGGGCTTGGCTGAGCCTCCGTCCTGTCTGGTGACTGCGGCCAAGAACACTGGGGTCATTCCTGCCTCTTCTGCTTCTCTCACCGCGCGCCCCGCTCCTTGAAGAGGCCGCCGGGCTCCCCAATCCAGCTGCTCCTCGACCCTCGGCTGCCGCTCTCTGGTTCAAGTGTCCACGTCCCTGCTTGGAGGCTGTGACAGCCTCAGCCGGCCGCCTTGCTGCCCGCGGCACGGACACTAATAAGCAGGATGACGCCCCAGAATAAATGGGGTTGACAGTGACTTTTGGAAAATACAAATCAGACCATGAGATTCCTCTGCTGAGACTCTCCAGGGGCGCCCCATCTCTGCAGCCTCGCAGCCGTGTGCACAGCGAGCCTCCGCGGCTCGGCGCTCAGCTGAGAACCGGCGGCAAGCACTGGGCGAAGGAGCACTGAGTAAGGCCCCACTGAGCAAGCGGCCTGTGAGCACCGTGAGGAAGGAAGAGGGCTGAGCGGGCCTGGGGGAATGGCCCTCCTGGCCAGGAGACACGAGCCGCGGTCCAGGCAACAGCTGAGGCGTGCGGGGCGCAGCCAGGAGGGGCTGGGCGGGCTGAGTGAGAACAGGGGTGGCGGGAGAAGCTGGGACGCAGCGGTGCTCGTGGAGGCTGGGAGGCCTCGCGGGGACGCCGGCCTCTGCTCTGCGTGAGGCGGGGCCACGAGGAGGTTGCAAAGCCTTGCGAGGAAGCTTCCGTGAGCTAGATTTGGGGGATCACTTTAGCTGCGAGTCAGTATTGGTATGTATATTTGGAATACATGAAAGAATCTCATAACTCTATGAAAAATTAAGCAACCCACTTAAAGTGGGCAAGGACCTAGAAGCTTCTCCATAGACCCTATCCCAATGGCCAGTGAGACCTGCAGAGACGCTTAGCATCACCAGCCATCGAGGAAACACAAGACAGATCCAGCGAGGCGCTACTCTGTCCCCAGGAGGCCACTTTTGATAAAAAAGACAGAGCACGCAAGCTTTGCTGAAGAGCAACTCATATCCTCAGACATCGCTGGCAGAAAACACGTGGCCACTTTGGAGCAGTCTGGCACGCTGTTCTTAAACAGACTTACCCTTCGACCCAGCAATTCCGCTCCTAGGCGCGTACATGGAGACATAAGACATAGGTCTACACAGAACTTGTAAGAATGTTCACCGCCGGGCCCTCCCCGGTGGCAACGGGTCAGGGCGCAGCACTGCGAGCTGCCAGCAGCTGCTTCAGCACGACTTCAGTCCCTGCCCAGGAGGCGACCCCCAGGGCGCGGCAGACCCCTCCTGTCTCCCCGCTGCTCCCCTCAGCAGTGTGCTTCGTCCATCTGCCTGTTCTGCTCCCCACTCTGTCTCTGGGGAAGCCTCTCGAAGCCCCGGAGCCTCTGGCCTGTACCCCAGTTCTGTATGTGTCAATAAATAAATAAAAAATAAATAAAAGAATGTTCACAGCAG
>NW_004567133.1:19382301-19391866 GCF_000260355.1 Condylura cristata | reverse complement strand
TTTGGACGCTGCCGTGGGAGTGGGTATGGGCGCTGGGAGCCGGGCAGCCGCGTGTGCCAGCTCGCACGCTGCCAGTGGCCGAAACGGGCAAACGGAGGGAGAGGGGTCAAAGGTCACCGCAGCGCTGGCTGTGAGCAGCTGCAGTCCTGGGCGCAGGGCGGGGCTGGCCACGCCTGGGTTTCAGGGCGGCTTCTCCCCTCACTGGCGGAGTTAGCAAGAGTGCTGAGTTTGATCAGACAGTTTTTCCCGATGTCAGGTCCATATGTTCCTCCCCCTTTAGTCTGTCAATGCTGGGAAGCTGTCTGGAAGGTTTTCTAATATGAAACCTTCTTTCTACCGCTGGAGTAAACCTTACACGATCATAGTTCGTGAGTTTGTTTTCCTGTCAAATATGTTGTTGGATTTGTTTGTCAGTGTCCTTTTAGGAGTTTTGCAACACACTTCGGAAATTAGATGGATCGGTAACCTCCTTTACTTAAACCATTCTTGCCTCGTTGAATTAGGTAAGCGGTTTTCTTCTTTCTTGACATAGTTTACATGAAATTGGACACAATACTTTCTTCAATGTTCAGGAAAACTCAACTACAAGATAAAATTTGTGTGTCTGTGTTGGATATTTTTTCTGCAGTGGGTAGAATTTTAGCTGTTAATCAGGTATTTTCATGACATTAGCTAATGCCTGTATTGTCATTTTCAAAATTATCTGTCGGGATGTGAGGGCGATCTGGCTGCGACGTCTGTCACCCCACTGATCGCCAGGGTTGATTCGGCTGATCCGGCCGGCTAGGCGGGTGCCCCCTTCCTCCCTCACGGCTCCAGGTGCGTCTCTCCCGAAGCTGCGCTCGGTCGGAGAGGACCGCCTTCCCGAACAGAGACCGAGCAGTCTTCTGTCGAGGGTATACGAGTAGCTGTGCTCCCTGCTAGAACCTCCACAGAAGCGCTCAAAATTATCTGTCTAGGAAATAAAAGGAACCCAGGTCAGAAGAGAGGTGAAATTACGCTGCAGAATGTACTCTGTTGTCTATAAAAACCCTAAAGAAGTTACTAGATTACTAATAATCTAATGTTGTTAGATGTAAGATGATTAATTTTAATAATTATTGCATAATTATTATGCAATCAAGAAGTTCTTAGAAAACAATAGAGGACTACAGCGAAGTGGCAAGTTACAAAATCAACATGCAAATGCCAAACCCTATTTATAGGCAAGCAACAGGCCAGAAGCAAAAGAAACAGAAAAAAAATCCATTTTCGATTATTTCAGAAGAATCAAATACCTCAGAATCAACCCAACAAAGGAAGGTAAAAGATAACAATAACGAGGAGATATTACCAAAGGACTCAGCAACACAGGGACGGAAGGACATTCCATGCTCGTCAAGGGGAGAATCGGTATAATCAAAATGAACATCTTGCCTAAAATGATATTCAATCTCTAACGCAATCCTTATAGAAACCCCAGCAGGGCCCTCCCTGGTCGCGCAGTGGGTACACAGCACCATAGAGCTCTCTGCAGCCACCGCAGCGCAAGCTCTATCCCCGGCCAGGGAGTGACCCCAGGGTGCAGGACACCCTCCTGTCTCCTCGCTGCTCCCCTCAGCAGTGGATTTCAGTTAATCTGCCTGTTCTGCTCCCCGCTCTGTCTGGGGAATCCTGTCACCCCCACACCTCTGGCTTGTACCCCAGTTCTTATATGCATAAATTAAATATTTTAAAAATATTAAAAACACAAATCCGAGATGGCTCAGCAACCCCAGTCTTGGGCACATCTTCAAATAGGAAACTTCCAGCAAACAGCTCCACACGGTCAACAGTTATAGCCGGGACATGTAAGCAGCTTTAATGTTCACCAAAAGGTGACTGAATCAAGACAACAGGGTGGGTTCACACCATGGAGTACTATGCAGCCACGACAAAGGATACCATGCAGCCATTTGCAGCAAAATGGAGGTAATTTGAGAGGTAATATGCAGCAGAGTGAGTCTGAATGATAAAAACAAACACTGCAGTTTACACAGCAGATAATTCAATAATGTAAAATGCTTATGTGAATTAATTTGAATTAATGTAACAGTAATTAAAAAACTATTGGACTGGGACATTAGCAAAAGTCCTGAGGTCTCTGAGGTTGAGGGAGGGGAAGGAGAGGCACAGGGTATGGGGGATTTATCTAAATTAGCACATCACAGTTCTTTCCTTTAAACACGTTTTTTGGTTTTTGTTTTTTTACATAGAAGAACTGGGGTACAGGCCAGAGGTGCAAGGGGTGACAGGATCCACCAGAGACAGAGCGGGGAGCAGAACAGGCGGATCTATTGAAACCCACTGCAGAGGGGCAGTGGGGAGACAGGAGGGGTCTGCCACGCCCTGGGGTCGCTCCCTGGCCGGCAGCCAGTTCAGGCTGTAGCAGTGACAGTGTTGAACCCCTAGGCCCCCCGGGAGGCTCCCAAGCAAGCCTCTGATTTAAATAATTGTTTTTGCTCACTCATAGCACAGAAGAACTCCCAGAAAATGATTACAACTGTCCAAACACTACTGCGGGCAGTGAAATCCACAGCTGTCCCGAAAGAGCTCCCAGCCTTCTGCGACATCTCAGGTAAATGCACACTGGGAGGAATATTTTTTTCAAAAAAGGAAGAAAACCAATTTGTCTCTAAATCGTTGGTGTAAAGTTTACCCTTATTTTTAAAACACCTGCTACACCTTCAACTATATTGATTGTGTTTCCGATATTCGTAATTGTGGCCACTGGTCTCACCAAAGTTTTAGCTATTTTTTCTGTATAAAACATACTTTCATTGCCTGTTGATCCACTCATTGATTCTTTGTCAATTCATAGTGTCCTGCTTCACATTAATAGCTGTATCAATGCAAATGGCTTAACCACCCCAATTTAAAGAGTGAAATCATCATATTGAGTGAAAAGCAAAATACAACTATATGCTATTGGCAAGAAACTTTACTTCTAATTTCTCTCTAGTTCCTAATTGCCTAGTTAGTTAGAAAGACACAGATTGTTAATAATAAAGCATAATGATCAAACCGATGCTAATTAAAAGTAAGCTGGAGTGACTATATTGTTATCAGACAAAGTAGTTTTTAGAGTTAGAAATGTTACAGATAAAGATTATTTTATACTGATAAAGAGGTCTATTAATTAAAAGAACATGATGAAATTAAAAGTATACTAGCAGCATTTCAAAGTATGTGTGACAAAAACTGATAGAATTGAAAGAAAAAACCATTCTCAGATTGGAGATTCCAACTTTCTTTTCTCAGCAATCGACAGAATGAGTGGACACACACACAGACATGGACGTGGAGAGTATGGCTGGCGAGCTGACCCCTTGACCTTGATGGAAGCTCGCACAGTGACGGGACACTCCCTG
Source organism: Condylura cristata (assembly GCF_000260355.1). Classification (NCBI taxonomy): domain Eukaryota; kingdom Metazoa; phylum Chordata; class Mammalia; order Eulipotyphla; family Talpidae; genus Condylura; species Condylura cristata. Next base: position 19,388,477 of record NW_004567133.1, on the reverse strand, counting down.
CGTTAAATGCCCACGAAACATCTGCCAACAGAGACCATATTCTGGGTCATAAAAATGTCTGAATAAATAGAAGAGGGTTGAGGGGATATAAAATGTGATTTCTGGGTCCTCCCCGGTGACGCAACAGGTTAAAGTGCAGCACTGCGAGCCGGCCGCACCCACTGCAGTGCGAGATCCATCCCGGCCCTGGAGGTGACCCCAGGGCGCGGCAGACCCCTCCTGTCTCCCCACTGCCCCCCTCAGCAGTGTACTTTGTTGACCTGCCTGTTCTGTTCCCCGCTCTGCCTCTGATGAATCTGCTCACCCCTCACCTCTGTCCTGTACCCCAGTTCTCTATGCATAAATACCTCTTCAGAAGCTAGAAATGAAAGCACAATTAACACGAAAATGAGGAAAACAAGAAGGATAAGCAGAAACCAACGGGGGAGAAAAGAGAGCTGGATGACATCCAGCCAGGGAAAAGCACTTGCGATATCAGGAATTAAAGAAGAGAATCCAGGGCCCTCCCTGGTGGCGCAGCGGGTTAAAGCGCAGCACTGAGAAGCCAAAGCCGCTTCCGCATGAGTTCGATCCCCGCCTGCCCCGAGGTGACCCCAGGGCGCGGCAGACCTCTCCTGACCCGCCCGCTGCTCCCCTCAGCATTGGACTTCGTCGATCTGCCTGTTCTGCTCCCCACTCTGTCTCTGGTGAAGCCTCTCACCGCCCCCGAGCCTCTGGCCTGTACCCCAGTTCTGTATGTACAAATAAATAAATCTTTAAAAAAAGAAGAGAATCCATACACACCTGGGTGGGTGGGGAGAGGGGGACATCATGGACAGCTTTGGGGAACCTGGGTGGACGAGGGGGCATTTTCGTCTCGGGCTGTAGGAGCCTCCGGTAGAGACACCACGAGAGGGGTGAGGCGGGGAAGGCGCCCCTGGGCGGCGTGGAAGGGCCACCGCAGGTAGCTGCCAACTTGCCTGCTGTGCTGGGCCCGAGGCGCAACAGACAGGCAGCTGGAGACGGGGAGAATACCCCCGAGGGGTGGCGCGGAGCCCGAGGTCCAGTGCCATCTGCGGCGGAGTCACGGACTAGAGCCGGTGGGGCGAGCAGCCTGGGTGCTGGTGTGAAGTCACGTTGCTGCGGCGGCGGCGGTTCGGCGAGCCGAGAAGGCGGGCACGGAGGTGCCTGGGCTGAGCGCCGGGACGGGGGTGAGGGCAAGAGCCGGTCTGCACCCTCCTGCAGACGGCAGCTGCAAATTCTGGGCCCAACAGGCGAAAAGCAGGGCCCCGAGGTGCGGGCGAGATGCCGCGTCTGACGCTCCTCGCCCGAGGAGGGCTCCGCTCCTGCCCTCCAGACGGCCGGAATGCCAACAGAAAACTCACAGCTCTGTGGGCTTGAAGAACCACAGCACAATTTATGGTCACCGTGGCTGCTGGAAAGGGTGGCGGGAGGGCCGGAGCGGCCGAGCTCGGCCCGTGTCCCCGCAGGTGCGTGGGCGACCTGAGCGCTCAGCCGCTGCCATGGTGGGGGAGACGGAGGCGGCAAACGGGGCCACGGGAAGTTGCTGCTCAGAGCCGCCAGCCCCGCTGGCCGGAGCCGGGACGCCCCGGACGCCGGGTCACGACAGCATCGCCGGCGAGTCAATGTTGCTCGACGGCCAGGCTCGAGCTCTCAGGAGGCACCGAGGAGGCACCGAGATGGGCCCTGGACAGGGCTGTCAGAGGCAGCCGGCAGTTGCCATCGAGTTATTATAACTTGAAAAAGTACCGCGGGCTGGTGGCCCACGGGGCATGGCTGCAGGACGGAGGCAGCCACGTGCTCGGCCGGTGCGCCCTGCACGCACACGCCTCCTCTGAGGCCTCCCTGGAGACTTCTCTTTTCTGGCCAGGACACCGGTCATGGGCTAGGGTCCCACCCTGTGACCTCGTTTGACCTCTGTCGTCCCGTCAGAGGTCCCACGTCTGAGCACAGTCACACTGGGGTCAGGGTTCCACACACGAGCCCAGAGAGGGTCCGAATCCAGCTCTAGGTCTGTGGTATAACTGACGTCAGAGACGCCGCACCACCTCGTGAACGTGCGTTTGCCACACACGGGCAGTCACAGCCTCTGGCCCGGTTATCTCGGGGAGAGGCAGGAACGGAAACCAAGAAACCCATCAAATGGAAATTTTAGACAACTGTAATGTTTAACGAATAATCACTTACTGCATGGGCTTGAGAGAAGGAAAGATCAGCGAACTGGAAGGCAGGACGATAAAAGCAGCCGACTGAAGCTTAAAGAGGAGCAAAGCGTGGGCGGAAGAGCGCGGCCTTCATGACTCGGGGCAGCATGACGTCGCCCAGCCTCTGAATAACCGGGGCCCGAAAACAGTGAAGAAACAACAGATGGAAGGGCTCCCCTCTGATGACAGTGGCTCAAGGACTCAGGAACCCCCAAACTGGACAAACCCAGAGAAGACGTCACCCAGGCACCTCACAGTCAAACTGCTGCAGACCCAAGACCACGAGATGCCCGGGAGCAGCCAAAGCGGAGTGGCCAGCGCTCAGGGCAGGGAGGGCCCGGAGCCCGACTGCTCGCGGGCGCAGAGGGCCGGAGCCCCGGGCACACCCGGGAGCACGCGGAACCACCCACAGCTCCGGGTCCCGCGAAAACCTCCTTACAGCTGAGAGCGAAATCCAGGTACTTTCTGATGACGCTAAGAGACTGCTGCCCGCAACCTTAGCTGCAGAAAGGTTAAAGGAGCTTGTTCCCACCAAAATGAAAGATGCACCTGGAGGCTGAACCCCGGGGGCGAGCAAGGCCGACACTGTAAATATGCAGGCGGATATAAAGGGGGTCTCCCGCTAACCGCGACATGCCTGTGTGAGGCGAGGGGTGAAGGGCTGGGTGGAGGCCGGCGGGGGCAGTCGGGTGGCCGCAGCAGAGAGCGGGCTGGGGGGGGCTGCCGCCGCCCGGCACCAGCCCAGGGACGGCAACTCGAAGCAGAGTGGGAAATTGAGGATGTGCACTGCAGTCTCTGCAGGTCAGCAGAGAAGCCGTGCCCAGGGCTGTCGCCAGAAATACGTGATGACTACAAAATCAGAAGTACAGCAGACACCGCAAGTCAAGTGCGTGCAAACATGGAAGCCCAGCCACAGACGAGACTGAGCACTCCGATGAAAAGGCCAAGGGGGTCGGAATGTATTTTTCAAAAGCAAAACTCTACGATAAGGTGTGTGTGAAAGACGGGCTTTTGTTAAAAAGATAGTTTGCAAGTCAGTGGTTGGAAAAAGATGTATCACATAAGCTGTAACATACTTCTGGAGTGTTTATATTAATATCTGAAGTCAACTTCAAGACACAAAGGATTACCAGAAAGAAAGAGGAGCGTTTCACAGCAATAGGGGCGCGGCTGGACACAGACAGCACAAGCGTCCGCGTGGCCGCCCAGACTGCCCAGGCTCAGAGCTGCAGACACCGGTATGTGCTCTGCCGCCTCAAGGCACCCGCAAAACTGACATGATACGAATATTTATAAAAAATTCCAAAGTGCAAAAAGCAGAATGGTTCTTATTCGCTCACCACCGAGCTGCAACCCAAATTTGTACCATGCTACGTAAGTTTCTCCGTCTCGCCTCGACGTATCTGAAAATACGTTGAGTTTTGAAAATGTATGTGGTGGCATGTCATTCAATAAAGGAATTTGAGAAAGTCTTAAGGCATACATTCAATAAGAATTTTAGAAGAAAAAAAGAGGAAGCTCTTTATGACCTTGGGCTGGTCAAAGAGTTCTTATATATGACAAGAGTACAAACACATAAAGGAATCAATCCATGGGGCTCACAAAAAGTATAAATCTTTTGTTCTAAGAAGATACCGTTAAGAAAATAGGAAGTCAAGTAACACACTTTGATTAACAAAATAATCCACAATATGCATCTATTAAAGGATTTGTATAAGAATAACACAAGAGATTCTTACAACTAAATAAGACATCTGATTTCACTTCCCCTCTGCCCCAAAAGAAAACCAAACAGAGAAATAGACAAGCTAGTAAAAAAAAAAAAAAAAAGTAACCTGGATGTCCTTGCAGGGAGAAGACAAAGAGCTGAAATAATAGGAGCAGTCAAAGGATATGTAAGAGGTTTTGGAAACTAAATATATGATTAAGAAATGAACAGTTTTAAATAGAAAGCCTGGCAGAGAAAAAAAAAAGCAGAAAGAAAACAGCAGAAAAGCAAAAGAAAGAAAGAAAAAAGGAGGGAGGGAGGGAAAGAAAGGAAGGAAGATAAGAGGAAAAGCTGGGGAAGTAGCGCATAGCAGCCGGGCGTGCACACGCAGCTGCCGGACCCAGAGGGCGTGAGCAGGGCGGCGGGAGGAGCCATCTACGTCTCGAGAAACGGGCAGGCAGGGTTTCCAGGCCGGAGCCCAGCCTACCCTGGCGCAGGGTCTGGGACGGGGCGCGCTCGGGGCCTGTGGCGTCCGCGGGCTTATGGGATCTGTGCCATTTGTCTGGTTTTTTAAGTCGTGACAAATGAAGCTAAGGAGCAGGGCACGCGCCGCCCTCCTACCTTGACAAACACTTCAGAAGCCCCTTGAGGCTGACGGCTGCGGCAGACGCCGGACTTGGATTCTGCCCCAGGGTGCGGGCAGGTGGGCAGCGCCCCCTGCTGCAGCCCTGGCCCTGCTCTTCCAGCTCCTGGATCTGTCCACACCACCGGGACCTCACGGCGTGCACGCAACTCTCCACCCGCATCCAAACCCCAACGGCACCCCCCACCGACCTGCCGAAGAGCGAGAGCAGAGTGCAGGGCAGGCCAGGCCCTGCGGAGACAACACGGTCCCGGCAGGGACGCTGGGAAGGTTCCAGGCATGTGCCGGCCTCACTGCTGGGCCGAGCTGCCCAGGAGACCGTCGCCCCGTGGAGGAAGCGCAGCTGGACGATGGCCAGGGCTTCCGGGTGTGGTCTGGCCAGGAGCTCTCGCCCCCGCCCCGGCGGTCCTTCCCCGCCTGATGCTGAAGAGGCCCGAGTCCAGGCACAACCTGCTAAAACGTTGCACCCCAGGGACAAAGAAAAGATCTAAAAACAGAGCGAATTGGCCTCCCGCCGAGAGCCAGGCCTCAGGAGGACAGTGGACTTCTCGGCAGCAACAGCGGCAGGCTCAAAACTTTCAAAATGTTGGGGGCGGCGGGGGGCAGTGTGTCCACCCTCAGAGCCTGTATCCAGCCAAACGTGAGGAGGCGGCGTGAGGACGGGGGGGCAGCCACAGGTTGGTGCGCCTCCTCGGCACGCGGCCTGTGCCAGGCCCTTAGCCAGCCCGGCAGCTAGCAGAGGCCCGGGGTGGGCGGCCGCAGCACCGGGATTACTCAGCGCCGGGAAGTGATGAGGGACCTGCGTTTCCTCGGGCCCGAGGCGGGGGGAGGCTTGGCCGGGCTTGGGGTGGCTCCCAGCTGAAAGCCAGGTGGGCGTGAGCTGCCCTCCCACCTGGAGGACAGGGAGGGACCCGCTCCCCGGTCCCAGGCTGGGTGGGGCCCGGCCCAGGGCCTGGAGACCCCACCGAGGCCTCAGCCCTCGGCGCTCTTACTCTCTGCCCCTTGGCCTCGGCATCTTGGCAACCCCGAACTCACTGCATGCCCGACGCCAACCTGCGGGTTCCCCCGGGGCACCGCCCCTCCCAGGCCCGGACCTCACGCCACCTCACCCCACCCGCAGACACGCCCCCGTTTCAGATGCAGTCACAAGGGGTGGGTCCCCAGTATCCACGTCTCTGTCGATGGCTACGAGTGGGGGGCTCCCCTCCGCCCCTCCGGGGCTACTGTGGGCCAAGGGATCGGATGGACACACTTCTGGGCGTCCCCAGGCCCCCCAATGAGCCACCAAACGATAACACCAGGGACCGACACCTCATGCACACGCAGCCCCCCACGCTGTGGGCCGGGGCGGCCGGGGGCCCCGGGGGCGTCAGAAGGCCACGGCAAGCCCACCGCATGCGAGTTCTGTTCTTTGCTTTTTTGCCCTCAAAGCACAAGTCCCCTTGGGTTTCCTCGTTAGCAAAACGGCCTAACGCAGGTCCCCGCAACCTGAAGCGGCGGAAGGTGACCCTGCGTCTGCCTGGGGGCACGGGCAGAAGAGGGGTGCTGCGGCTGTCGGGGTGCTGCGGCCAGCAGTGAACACTGCCTCCTGTCTCCCCAGTGTCTCCTGCAAGGCCGGGGC
>NW_004567133.1:19378956-19381952 GCF_000260355.1 Condylura cristata | reverse complement strand
ACCTTCGGCGCCTCAGGCCTCCTCCTCGGCTGGACCCCGCCACGTCGCCGCCCGTCACCCACATCCGAGCGGGCTGCGCTCCCTCCCTGGCTGCCTCCGGCCTCCCTGGTGGTCTGGGCTGTCCCTCCCGCGGGTCTGGCCGCCTCCGGCTGAGGACGAATCCGACCCCAGCGGCTGAACAGGATGTTCAGGAACAAGAGTCGTGGTCAGCCTGGGGGCGCCGGCCTCCTGCCCTCTGCCACCCCGCCGGCCCTCGGGCCTGGCCTCGGGCTTCGTTCAGGAAGTACCTGCTGGGCTGCAGGGGGCGTGACCTTGGGGGCTGTGCCCCTTCAGCACCCGCTTTCTGGCCACCCTAGGGGGCGTGGCCCACGGGTGACCGCCCATTTTGGCCTCCAGCTCGGGGCTCAGTGCTCTGCCCACTGGCTTCCCGTCACTCACCGCCTGCAGCAGAGACCCCGGCGGCACCCTGACTCAAGGGGCCCCAGCAGCAGGCCCCCCGGGACCGCCTGGCCCAGGGGACTGTCCTGGCCACCCTCCTGGCCGCTGCCACTGGGGTCCCACCGAGGGAGAGTGGGCACCGCTGTGTCTGCAGGCTGCATGCCAGCTGCATCTGCCCTGGTCAGCGAGGAGGGACAGACCGTGCCGTGGGCGGGACTGGAGGTTAGAGCCGGGGTCACCCTTGGCATCTCGGTAAACATCGGGACGCCTCGGGGCTCAAAACGGCAGCTCTGCAGCAGGGGGGTGAGCCGGGCGTCCCCCAGTTCCTGGTCCAGCCTGGCGCCCGCAGCCACCCAGCTGGCACTGCACTGGCCGCTCTCAGGCCGTGGCCACCACCACCCCGGGCTTCTCGGAGGCTCCCGGTGCTGCGCCACGGGCAGATGGGGGCTCTGAGACCCACTCCCCAGGGTCACCTGGCCAGCGGGGGCCAAGGCAGAGCCCACCGGGCCCACCGCTCCTGCAGGGTCCCTGGTGGCCAAGCCCTTGCCCGCCGCCGCCCTGGAGTCCGACCTGCGGGTGCAGGCAGCGCCCCAGACCGCCCCAGCACTGCCAGAGAGCAGCCAGCCCAGGGCACAGCCCAGCCAGCCCCTGGACACCACAGCAGGACACAGGGCTGCCCTATGGGCTGGACAGCGAGCCCAGGCTCCACCTTCTGTCCCGTCCCCCCCACAGCCAGGGTGCCGACTGCTGCGGGCACCTTAATGCTGGTCCAGTGGCTGCCAGAGCCAGGCGCCAGCGGCCGGCAGCTCCCACAGCTCGGCCTGCCCTGAATCTCAGAGCTGGAGTCCTCCGGCGAGTTCCGTGGCGTGCCGGCCCCCTGCCCCTCCCTCGCAAAGGTGCCCCCTGCCTCCTGCTGACAGGGCGGCCGGGCCCCAGCGCCCAGGGCCGCGTGCGGCAGCCTCGGTCAGCGCTGGGCCGGGCGGGCACTGTCTGGACTCGCTCGTGTCGAAGCCCGGGGCCTGCCCCACCTGGCCCGGGGCCCTCGGCAGGCGGGACCCAGCCGCTTTGGGAACCCCATGGTCTCTCACCACTGCAAGTGGCCAGGGAAGGAGGAACCGCCCAGGGGCGCCCCGTGGGGCCCGGGGGCCGTGATGCGGAGGCCGCAGGGCACCGTGAGGGTCAGGCCTGCCCCGCCTGCAGGGCCGACCGGGCAGCAGAGAGGCCCAGCCAGGGCTCGGGAGTCTGCCTTCTGCCACCCCGACTCTCAGGCGCGGCCCTGGCGCCCACCTGGCCCGGCCCCTCCCCGCAGCCCCTGGACACGGTGCCCGCGGGGCTGGCACACACAGCGTTCACTCCCCTAGGAGTTCTGTGCCCCCAGGGGCCCCTCCTTCTCCCCCAGGTCCCTCCTCGGGGCACAAACTGACCTGACCTGAGGCGGGCCCAGCTCCGGGGCCCACCAGGCACCCTCGTCCTTCCTGGGCCGGCGAGTCTCTCGGTTCCACTTGCCACAGCCACGCGTGCCCCCCACACTTGTCCAGAGGTCCCCGGCACCCCGGCACTGGCTCATGGCGCTGTCCACCGCAGCGTGTGAAGAACTTGGGGTCAGGAGGTGCGAGTGAAGGCCCCGATGGAGACCGCCGGGCCGCGTGACCCCTTCCCTGGCACGATCAGGCGGGGCATCGTGGGCCTGTGAGGACGCGGGGGTGGTCGGGGCCCCCGGAGCAGCAGAGAAAGCCACGGGCCCTCCAACGTGCGCGCATCCGCGGTGCCCGGCCAGACCGCTGAGGCTCTGCAGCGCGACGGTGCCCAGGGCACCTGCCTCGCGCGCCTGGCGCGGCCTGCACTCAAACGGGGTGCCGGGCCACGCAGACCAGGCGCCTCGCCGCCCGCCACCTGGCTGGCCTGGGGGGCTCCTTAGGGAGCGCCACGTCGCCGTCTGACCGGGGAGCCGTAAAACGAAGGGAGTCGTGAAAGGGGCTAACTCAGGAGCTGAGTACCCAGCCTCCCGGCACTGCAGCGAGCATGGGGCGTCAGAGAAAGGGGCTCCCCTCCCGCAGGCTTAGGTCGCCTCAACTGGGGATGTTTCGGTGGTTTTCCAGGGCAGACCCCGAGCTGGGAGTGCCTGGGGTGGGGTCACACTGGACGTGTCGTAGGGTCCCGCCCCACCGCCAGGCAGTCCACGGGCTGCCCACGGCACCCGGAAATGCACCTGCCTCGGACCCTTGCCGGGGGCAGGAGGAAGAAGCCAGTGGCAGAACTGGGAGAACCTGTTCTGGGCCAGGCATACAGGAGCTCAGGAGGGAGAGCAGGAGACCTCGGGGTGCCGGCCGCCCGCCCGCCGGTCCAGGGTCTGCCTCTCCTCCCCGGGAGGTCTAGGAGACCCCATACGAAGGGGTGGACGCACCTGTTTAATGAGGACTGAGGGGCAGAGACGAGGCAAGGGTCTCCCAGCCTTAAAGAACAACATGGAACCTGCTCCCAGGGAAAACTGAGGCGAAAGAAGAAGGCCCTTCTCCACCCACGGACGGACGCATGAGGTCCAGGAGGTCCAGACGTCC
>NW_004567133.1:19374973-19378776 GCF_000260355.1 Condylura cristata | reverse complement strand
GGAGGAGGGAGGGAGCGGGGAGAGGGAGGGTGGAGCAGTTGCTCTTCCAGGCAGCTACACCATGGGGCATTAGTGGTCAGCAGGGACTGTCATTAGAGTCATCCACTCCCACCCAACAGGAAGGCCCTGATAAAAACACAGGTAATAGCAAGCGTTGGAGAGAATGGCGAAAGAAATGTGGAGAAACTGGAACCCTCACACACTTCTGGTGAGCTGTAATTGGTGCAATGGCTATAAAAACAGACCACGTGTCTTCAGTTAAGCAGCGTTTCTACTGACTCAGCAATTCCGGCCCTAAGTGCACACCCAGAAGCAATGGAAACTCACATCCACGCAAAGACACGCATGTGAATGTTTAGTGTGCGGTGTTGAGCAGCCCAACGGGGGAACAACTCCACCGTCTGCAAGCTGGCGCATGGAGAAACAGGACATGGTTTGTCTGCGCGGTGGAATATTATTCAGCCCTGAAAATGGATGAACTACAGGCACGTACTACAGCCTGTACTACCCACTACAGCCCAGGTAAAGGGCCTCTTCTCAAATGTTTGCATTTGTATGAAATGCCAGAAAGAAGAGGCAAAGATGGAAACCAGACTAGTAGCTACCTCGATTTGGTACAGGTTAAGGGACAGATTAGGGAAGTGATGAGTTAGGGGCGTGGTGCTTCCTTTGGGGTGACAGAAGTGCCCTGAAGTTGACTGTGGTGAGGGATGCATGGGTCTGTGAACCTGCTGACAGCCCTGAGCTGGGCGTGTGGATTGTGAGCTCTGAGAGCCACCCCAGAAGGACTTCGGGGTCAGAGAGGCCCCTCTCAGCCTGGGGTGGGCCTCCTCCACCCAGTCTGTGCGTGACTGACCTGGGCCAGCAGGGTGATGAAAAGGACCACTCTGATGACAGTAGAAGAACAGACTCCGCCGTGAGGCACCCAAAGTGTGCAGGGGCTGGGCGAAATGGCCCCTGGGATGAGCACCCCAATCTGCAGCGCAGCTTGGCAGCCTCGTCCTCTGAGGCGACTTCCTGGAGCCTGGAGGCCCGGGTCGCTGCGTATTCATTAACTGTCACTAAACGCTCTGACCTCCGGCTGGTAAACACACACAGGGGTGCATTCCCAGGGGGCCCCAAGCTCCCCGGGAGCAGAGTGTTCTTGTTTAAAGATCTTTGAATACTTTATGTCTCTAAAATAGTGACCTCCTTGCAGTAAGCACACAAGAAGTAGTTGCCTTTAAAAAATTGAGGGGCCCTCTCTGGTGGCGCAATGGGTTAAAGCGCAGCACTGTGAAGCTGTCTGCAGCCCCTGAAGCACGAGTTCGATCCCCGGCTAGGGAGTGACCCCCAGGGAGCTGCAGACCTCTCCTGTCTCCCGCTGCTCCCCTCAGCACTGGGTTTCAGTAGATTTGTCAAGTGCAGGTCTCACGGGCCCCGCCCCCGCTCCAGACGCTGGAACTCCAAATCCCATCAGGACCCAGGAGAAGCTCGCTGGGACGTGAGGGCGGAGCTGAGCAGCCCGGTTGGGGTAAAACCGGACTTGTGGGCTCTGGGGGCTCTGGGCCTGGTGGTCGCGGCTGGTCGTCTGGCTCTCGATGGGTCTGCAGCGTGCCGGTGGCGTCCAGGTCAGCAGAACCGGTAGGACATTCTAGTTACCTTGTATTTCCCTGGGCTACTCCTTTACCTTTCTCCTTATAAATAAATCCATTATTTAACCCTTTTGAGTGTGTCCATAGTACGACTGAATCGTGAGCGCGCGGGTGAAGACCCGCAGACGGGCAACCCAACTCACCTTGGGGTGCCCTGGAACAGATTCATCTGTCCTGCTCCCCACACTGTTTCTGGTCAATCCTCTCATGTCCCACACCTCTGGCCTGTACCCCAGTTCTTGCACGCACACGTAAATAAAATCTTTAAAAAAGAATAGACAAGACAGAAGTGATACAGAAAGAACAGCTAATCCTGAGTTTCAGGTATAGAGGAGATAAAAAAGAGGCAGACTATGTTTGAATAAATCAGTGAGGCTTTTCCAATCTACCAATTCAAGGAACCAAGGAGGATAAAAAAGAAATCCACTTCTACTATGGAAACCTCACAAGTGATTGAAGGAAAACATGTCTGTTTTGTCTGTTGACTTTTGAAAGAGCAAATTTTGCTGAATTCAGCAAATGGCAGAAGCCCAAGCAGCCGAGTTATGAGTCTAGTGTGTTGGAAGGAAACCGGACAGCGCAACAGCCAGCTTGCCCACCTGGACTTCTACCAGTGAGGAGACTCTTTAGCTAAGGGGATTCTGGGTGTTCTGCAGGCAGAAGAAAGACTCGGCCAGAGGGGAGGTGGACGCAGGATACGGGAATGACGGACAACCTGCCAGGTGTGAGTACAAATCCCGGGAACGCCGCTCCTATAGACTGTCCTGTTGGGTGTATAATACAGAGAGGATGAAAATTCGAAACAATAGAAACATCTGAGAAAAGTATACTTGCCGTAATTCCGTGAATTTTTAGGAGGAAAGCAGAAGTGATCGCTCTTGCAAAATGTGAGAAGTCAGGTTGTATATTGGAATTTCTAGAGTAATTTCCTAGAGTAGTAAGAGTGGACACAAAGCAAGTACTGGCAAATTAATGAGGAACAAAGTGAAAGTTTGATTGCTCGGCCAGATGACGCCAAAGCCGTGAAGAGATAACGGCACGAACAGGAGCCGGGTGAGCAGACGGTCGCTGCAAGGCGGCACGACCCACAGCACAGGGAAGGTGACGGGTCAGGGCGCCGGAGAGAAGACCAAGCTACGGACTGGCCGAAGAGGAGCCTCGCCTATGCCAAGGGCAAGAGACAGCTACGCCTAGCGTGAAGACGCCTGAGAGAGGGCGATGGAAAGCTTGCAGCACTGCATGGCCGTGTGGTAGCAGCTGAGCCGGAGAACACGCCCTCCTGGGGTTCAAAGGCATCACGACGCTGAGAAAGAGCATCCCTCTGTAGTGGCAAAGGAGTGTTGTGATTTTTCTGCTCCTGATAACAAGCATATAGAGCAGACGTGGACAGAAGCGATGGGGAAACATGTTTCGTGCCCATGGAGAGATCATGACAGGCATTTCTTAGTAGTTAGCGAACAGGTACACAAGGAACCAATAACACTGTGGAATAATCAGCAGACATGACTTGGTGGACACGTGTGGAACTGTGGCCCCAGCAAAGAAAGAATCCTTACTTCAAGAGGATACGAGCCATTTTAATATCTAAGTGTCTACTAGGCCAAAATGCAAATTCTAACAAAGTTCAAAGTATCAAATTCAATCAGAAAATGTTCTCTAAAAATCACGTATGACAAGAATATAATTGGGAGAACTCCTGTAACTTTGTTTTGTTGGCTTTTTAAAAGTATCCATTTATTTATGCATACAAAAGGAGGTCTGGGGCGAGAGGGCTCCCCAGAGACAGAGCGGGGAGCGGAACAGGCGGATCCACTGAGACACACTGCTGAGGGGGGCAGCGGGGAGACAGGAGGGGTCTGCTGCGCCCCGGGGTCCCTCCCCGGCCGGGGGTCGGACTCAGGCTGCAGCAGCTCAGACGGCTTCATGGTGCTGAGACTTAGCCTTGCGCCCCAGGGAGGCCACACCTTTATCTTTGAAAACTACACTTTTGAGGAAAACTCTCCAAAATATACTTCCAAATAATGCATGGTCTCAGAAAAAATAAAAATTAGGAATTATTTCGAACTAAAATCTCTGTTAATAGAATAACACAAACCTGTGGCTAGGCCAAAGCAGGAAGGCTCATAGCTTAACCGCCTGCTTTGGGAAAGGAAAGAGACTGAAATACGA
>NW_004567133.1:19373811-19374543 GCF_000260355.1 Condylura cristata | reverse complement strand
GGGAGCAGAACAGGCAGATCGACGAGGTACACTGCTGAGGGGAGCAGCGGGCGGGTCAGGAGAGGTCTGCCCGCCCTGGGGTCACCTCGGGGCAGGCGGGGATCGAACTCATGCGGAAGCGGCTTCAGCTTCTCAGTGCTGTGCTTTACCCCGCTGCGCCCCCAGGGAGGGCCAACACCCAGTGTTTTTAATGTCAAGACCCAGTGACCACCTGGGGGGTCCCAGCAAATCGTGAGGTGCCGAGGTACGCGCCGTCCCACAGAGGAGCAAAGGCCCAGCTAACTTGGGGTCACCGTGTAGCCTCTGTGCCAACCCCCGCGTAGAACAGCCCTAGGAAGAGAAGGCACAGGTCGACCTGACTCACAAAATAGGCGCAAAAGTCCTCAACAGGGCGCAGGCGACAGTGATGATCCTCCCACTGGGTTTGTCCCGGGAATGTGTGAGTTCGCCCGGGATCCGACGCATGCAGCCCACCGTGTCCATGTGGAGAGAGGAAATTCACGCAGGAAAGTGTCTGATACCACTGGTCATCCACGCACCATAAAAACTCACAGGAATGCAACGTCCCGGCGCGAATTTTCAGGGAATGCGCCCGAGAGGAGACACAAAACATAGTGCAAAAGCAAACAACAACGCAAAAGCGCGTCAACTGAACATTCCCAAAATGCAGAAGAAGAACCTGGAGCAAGTCTCCTGCTTGCTGGCAGACCCGGAAAGCTTCCTCGCTCGCAG
>NW_004567133.1:19371875-19373525 GCF_000260355.1 Condylura cristata | reverse complement strand
GGGGGGCTCACACCGCGGAGGGGGTGTCACACAGCTGGGGGGGACCTGGCCTAGGTGGGGGAACACGTCTGGGGGGAGGTCATACGGCCCGGGGGGGACATACGGGGGTGTCATACGGCCGGGGGGGTCACATGGCGGGGGGGACATACGGGGGTGTCACACAGCTGGGGGGGGACCCGGCCTAGGTGGGGGAACACATCCGGGGGGAGGTCATATGGCCCGGGGGGGACATACGGGGGTGTCATACGGCCGGGGGGGTCACACGGTGGGGGGCAGGCTCAGCCGGGTGTGCTGATTCTGGGTGCCTGTGCAGCTCCGAGTGATCTTTCCCCATGGCTGAATCAGGGTATCAGGGTATCTAAAGTCCGCCAGGCAGATGGAAAGCGAAGGTGAAGTGAGTCATTCATGACCCGTGTGGCAAAGCCTCAGCCAAGGCGCTGGCCCGGCAGAGCATGGGAGGTGGCCGGAGGCCGCGAGCTCTCTGGCCACAGGGTGAGCCCGGGGCGCGGGCAGGGCCTGCCCGCCCCACAGCCCCGCAGAGCCCGTGACCCCCGGAGCTCAGGCTACTGTTCCCTGCTGGAGAAGTCGGGCTCCTCTCACAAACTCGCAAACCGCGCCCTGACCTAGTGAGCCCTCGGCCGGCCCTGGTGACGCAAGCCGAGGTCACCACCCTGGGTGACGGATGAAACTGAGAGCTGGAGCAGAAGCTCGAGCCTGGTTTCGCCTGACCCCAAACGCGCCCGCTGAGCGGCCCGTGTGGAAACGCGAGTGAGCGAGTCTCCCCAGCTCGGCTTGCCGGAGGGGACGCCTCCTGGAGGATCTGCAATGGGAGCAGCTTCTGCGGGGGGGGGACTTCCCCGAGCCCCAGATCTCATGGGGCGACCAGGACCTGCAATAGTCACTTTACTTATTTTTTAACGGATTTATTTACGTAAGCATCCAAGAGCTGGGGTGCAGGCCACAGGCGCAGGGGGTGAGAGGACGCCCCAGAGAGAGCGGGGAGCAGCCCCACCGAAATCCACTGTGGCACAGGGGTTGCAGCGCAGCTCTGTGAAGCTGCCCACCGCCCCTGCGGCTGAGTTCGGTGCCGGCCAGGAGGGGCCCCAGGGGCAGCAGACCCGCCTGCCTCCCCGCTTAATCTGCTGTGCTGCTCCACACGCTGTCTGGGACATCGGAGGACCAAGTCGGGCGGGGTTAATCACAGGAAAATGAAGCCGGTTCAACACTTAAACATCACCCACCACACAGAGCCCGAGGGAACCGCAGGGTCCTCTCAGACGCGGGGACAGCGCTCGCAGCTGCAGCATCCCCCGGGAGGCACACTCCGCAAAATAAGCTCAGGGGGCCTCGGCACGATGGAGGGCACTTAGGAAGCCCACCGGGCGCAGGGGGGGCGGCAGGCGCCGGCCCTGCTGCCATGCTGCGCCCGGATGAGACGCGAGCCCAGAGCCCGAGGAAGTCGCCAAGCGGCTGCTTCCCGGCGGCGCGTCCTTGTCTCGGGACCCGGCTGGTGCCTGACGCGGCTTCTGACCACGTCCACGCGTCCGTCCCATAAAGGGTGCGGGCCGGGCGGGCGGGGGCGGGGGTCAGGTAGCGCAGGGGCTTGCCGAGAGGCTGTGGTTGCCCAGGAGCAAACGTCCTGGCCTCGGC
>NW_004567133.1:19366853-19368817 GCF_000260355.1 Condylura cristata | reverse complement strand
GCGCGCGCCCTGCCAGCCTGGGTCACCTGCCCCGAGAGTGGGGTGCGGGTGGGGGGGCGAGGCCGTACCGCGTCCCGGCCGGGGCCTGAGGGCAGCTGTGACTGGCCGCCCGTGTCCAGCCCAGGCCTCCTCCGGGCACATAAAGCCTCGGGACTGGAGCCCCCGGGCCTGAGCCGGGAGTCACCGGGCTTGCTGGGCAGAGCGGACACGGTTCACGCGGGCCGGCGCCACACGCAGCCATCGCAGCCACAGGGTGGTTACCTCAAAGCAGAGAGTTTCTAGCAGCCAGAGCAGAGCAGGTCTCCGCAGAGGAGGCTCGGGACACCCGCCGCTCCAGCCAAGGAGGCCCCGCCAGCACCCCAGTCTCCCAGCAGCTGCGCAGCTCCTGGAGGAGATGGGGGGGTGAGCGGAGACAACGTCAGAGCAAACAGAGGCCTCCCCGGGGGGCTGGCGGGGAGCACCCACCCGCTCCCCCCCAGGGGGCTCAGCTCCAGCCCATGGCCGCCCACTTCACAGAGGCGAGGACCGAGGCACCGAGGGGTCAGACGCTGGGAGTGATCACACAGCCCGTGCTGAGACCCCAAGCAGAGTGGTCCCCAACACCTGGGACGAGGGACTGGGGGGCGAGTGGTGGAGGCTGGAGAGCAGGGGTGGCCTCCCCGGGGGGTGCAGGGACATAGCGCCTGCCCGGGACCTGCCCCTGGCCGGGCCGCCTGGTGTCCTGCTGAGGCCCTCCCTGAGCCTGTGAGCAGCTTCCGAGCCTGGGGGAGCGGGGCTGGCCGCGCCCCCACACCCGGGGGCAGGCTCCCCACGGGCCCTTTCCTCTGCCCGGGGCTGAGCCTGCCGCTCGGGTCCAGGGCACAGGAGGCCACACCGGGTCAGGGAGCTCAGCGAGGAGGCACTCTGGGGGGGCGGGGGGCGCGCGAGCTGGCCCTGCTGGTGCCCCCAGAGAGAGGTGCCGGCCCCTCGCCCAGGTCAGCGCCAAAACACCATCGGGCAAAGCAAGAAATGATCAATCAAGACGCTACCGCCTGCTCGCCCCAGGACACCAGGAAGAAAAGGAAAACGACTCATTAGGAGACGGCAGGAATCGCCAGGACGCGGCCCCAGGCCGGCACGGCGTCGTGCTAGTGACACCTCCATGCGGCTGAGCGCAAATGCAGCCAGAGCTGCCAGCGACCGCCTGGCCTCCCCCACACCGGCGCCCAGACGGGGGTCCGCGCGTCCCCGCCAGGAACACGAACCACCCAGCCCACGCGAGCGCGTCGGCGCCCGCCTCTTCCGGGGCCGGACGCGTCTGGGGTCAGCACCCCGTGGCCCTGCAGCACGGGGGCACACTGAAAGCCCTGGTGGTTCTGTTACCTGACGAGGGCTCCACTTTTAAAAACGCCTAAAAGTGAGCCAGACACTCGTGTGCAAAACAAAAACAAAAACCACGGAGAGTGGACCTCACACTGAGGGGGGTGACCCCCAGGGCTGAGACGCAAGTTAACCCTCTGCGCACCCACAGGGCCTGGAACGGAACTGTGACTCCGCTCCCAAGCAGAAGCGGGGGGCCCTGTCCGGCCCCAGGAACGGCAGCAGCTGGGGACTGTCCCCCTGGAAGCCCCAGCCCAGCAGCTCGGCTACCAGAATTTACCCAGGAGGGACAGAAACATGTCCCCCCAGAACACACACCCCACTGTTCACACAGCATCATTCACAGTAGATAAAAAGTGGAAACAGCCAAATCTCCACAGCACAGACAATGCAAGAGCCACCCCACCGAACCCCATCCAGCGAGAAAAGGGGGACAGCAGCTGCCCCCAAAACACAGTGGGCCTCCAAGCTGGGACCCAGGTTACACAGTGCTCTGGGTCGGGAACGGGACTGGACAGTACTGGGGTCAGGTCGAGGGGGCTGGCGGAATCGGCGGTGTGGAAGAGTGAAAGAGGGTTCGAGAGTGGAAACGCACTGGCGAGTGG
>NW_004567133.1:19360529-19365874 GCF_000260355.1 Condylura cristata | reverse complement strand
CGCGAGCCGGAGCCCCGGCGGGATGCCACCGCGCCAGGCCGCTGTCCCTGGCTCTCCCCAGGCCCGGGGCGGGTGGACGGCCAGGAACGTCTGGGAGCAGCGGCCTGTCCGTCTCAGACAGCTGCGTTTCTTTCCTGCCGGCCGCGGCTGCCGCTCTGCCCCCGGCCAGCCCTGTCTGCGGGCGAGGCGCGCGTTGCTGGACGGCCTGGGAGATTCTTCGGCCTTTTCCTGCCAGCGCGCGCCTCAGACTGGCCACTGGCCAGAAAATGACATTTTTCAAAAACAGGAAACAGCGGCGTGGAGGCCGACAAGGTGCCTTGGGCACCAGAAGAGGCGGGGCGCGGGCTGCCCGCCGAGTCCCGCAGGCCCGTTTCCTCCCGCTCGGGCCGGGGCGTCGCCCTGCGGCAGCCCAGGACAAGGGTCCGGCTGCCCGCGGGCGGAGGGGCGCCCGGCAGGTGCGAGGAGTGGGGAGCCCCGCCCCAGCCTGGCCCCAGGGGACTTCCTTTCAGGAACGGAGGCCTGTCCCATCGTCCGTTCCTCACCCGCCCGGGTTCTTTGTCTTCCTCCCCCTTTTACTTAAGAGAAAATTACTCAGCTTATTTTTTTAGCCCCTGACTCCGAGTCAGACCCTGGACATACAAAAGCCAGCACTAAGTAATGGGAAGCCGCGCTGCCCCCAGGACACCAGCGTGGAACCCGGTGGGGGGCCCCAGAGGGACCCCACTCGGGAGCGGGATGTGGGGCCCGCAG
The DNA here is from genome assembly GCF_000260355.1 of Condylura cristata. Taxonomy (NCBI): domain Eukaryota; kingdom Metazoa; phylum Chordata; class Mammalia; order Eulipotyphla; family Talpidae; genus Condylura; species Condylura cristata. The sequence continues at coordinate 19,365,124 of NW_004567133.1, read as the reverse complement.
CGAGCCTGCCACTGGCTTTTGAGACTTGACATCAGGAAAACTCCAAGCGGCGTGGAGCCGTAGGCAGAGTGATGGCCCCTGCAGCCCACGCCGCCCCACGCCCCGTCCCTCCCACCTCGGGGCTCCCCGCTCTTCCGCCGTGTGGTCAGCGGCCAGCTGCAGCCCTCAACTCTCCCGCTCCGATTGTGGCCCCACTTCGGGAGGCCTCGCCCCCGGCCGTCCCCCGCCCGCTGGCCCCAGGAGACGCCGACCCGGCCTCCCGTGGTTTGCGTCCTGTGGGCCTGGCGCGTGGAGGTCGCGTGGGGGGTGCCGGCGCGCCTGCTTCCCGCCTGCTGGGGTCTCCGACCGCCGAGCCCGGCCAGTGCCGGCCACCATTTCCAGCGCCGCGCAGGCCCCTCGCCGCCCCGGTGGTGACGGATTCTGGCGCTCCCGCTTTGGGGCGCTTCCGAACACGCCCGAGAACATCTCTGGACAGTACTGGGGTCAGGTCGAGGGGGCTGGCGGAATCGGCGGTGTGGAAGAGTGAAAGAGGGTTCGAGAGTGGAAACGCACTGGCGAGTGGTGGCGGCCGGGGGCCGGGGTGCGGGCTTGACCTCTGCACTGGAACCTCTTGGACGTCAGCTTGGACGTCAGCTTGGACTGGGCGGAGTGAGCAGCTCAAGGAGCAGACCCCGCGCGCGCCCTGCCAGCCTGGGTCACCTGCCCCGAGAGTGGGGTGCGGGTGGGGGGGCGAGATGCCCTCGCGGCGTGTAAGGTTGTTGAGAATGTGCCGCACGCGGCTGTGGAGGGGCGCGGCCGGGGGACCCGGCCCTGCAGTCCACCCCCTCCCCAAGGGGCGCCCGCAACTACCAACCTGGGGTTCCCTGGCCAGGGCAGGCACCTGCCGCAGGAGGCTCGCCTGAGGCCCCGCCCCCCCGTCTCTCCTCTGCACCCAGCGCCTCCCCGGACCCCCCGGCTTTTAAGATCCCCTCTGATTTGCCACCTCTTTAACACCCCAAGCTCGCAACACAGGCGCATTTTGAGGTTCTGGGGGCAGCCTGGGGTCCCAGCCTAAGAGTGAGGGTTGGGAGGCCAGGCCGCGGGGTCGGTACTTACTTTGGACCTGCGCTATTGACTTAAAAACAAACTGGTAAAATGACCTCGCTGCCATTTTTGCGCAAAGCTGTCCCAAAAAAATCAGGCTTTGGTGCACGCTCGGCCAGTGAGCTCAGCGCTGAGCAACGCCAGTGGAGTCCCCAGAATGATGGGCCAGTCGGGGGCCCGGAGCGCCCAGCCTCCCCCAGGTGGCCCGGGCGCGGGGCGCCTTGGCCCTTGCTCTGCACCTCCCTGCTGGACGGGGCTCTGGAGCCTACGTCCTGGGGTGGCAGCAGGCCCTGTGAACTCGGGGCCACCCATGCTGCAGGCTCTGCAGCCAGGTCAGGGGCGGCCAGCGGCTCCGTGGGGGCCGTGGGAGGGCGAGGAAGGTGGTGGAAGGCGGTGGAAGGCCGACCAGTGAGGCCCCTTCCGGGGGTGCGTCTGTGGATTAGAAGCCGACCCCGCCTCAGGCCAGACACCCTGGAGGCGCGAGCCGGAGTGTGTCAAAGCGGCCCAGGACGAACTGATGCTCTGGGCAGATGCCAACAGGAAGTGCATCTTCGGCAGAAGGTTGCACCAGCCACGAAGGAGCAGACAGCGCGATCCGAGGCGGCCACGGAGCAGACAGCGCGATCCGAGGCGGCCACGGAGCAGACAGCGCGATCCGAGGCGGCCACGGAGCAGACAGCGCGATCCCAGGCGGCCACGGAGCAGACAGCGCGATCCCAGGCGGCCACGGAGCAGACAGCGCGATCTGACGTAGCTCGCTGCCTTTTGAGTCTTTGACCTCTTTCCCGACTTCTCTCCGGGTGTGCAGTGACCTCTGGTGCGGTAAACCTCTTGTCAGCCATCACGACCAGAGCCGCAGCTCTACGCAGACTCAGCACGTGTCCCACGGGTCTCATGTCCGGTGGCCGACAGGGCCCACGCCCTCCGGGCCAGCTGCGGAGGCCTGGTCTGCGCCCTCCGGCCGGCGGCCCTCCGGCTGCCACCCTGACAGCCCTCCTCCGGCTCGGCGCTGGGCCGGGCCTGTCACAGGAGGTGGCGGGTTGGCCTGGAGTGACGCTCGCCTGGCCAGCGGGCGCCGCCTCTTGCAGAGCCCAGAGCAGCCTCTTGGGGCTTATGCCCTGGGTCAGAGGGTGGTGGGCGCGCAGGCCTGGCACAGGTTATGGTGAGGGGCCCGGCAGGGCAGTGCCCGGCCACGGCCAGGAGAGCCAGCCCAGCAGCAGAAGGTGCTGCCCTGGAGGCCAGGCAGTGGGGGGCAGCACAGGCTCCTGGCCCCAGACCGGCTCGGGCAGAGGCTTCGCATGCACATCCTGCTGGCCACCCACAGGGGCCGCTGTCTGGGCGCAGAGGTGGTGTGGTGTGCGGGGACCGGAGTGGCCAGGGCCGGGCAGGCGCCGGCCGGGGAAGGGCTGCTCCCGCCACCTGCCTGGGCCCGCTGCGTCCTGCCACCGAGCCGGGAGGGGAGGCTGCTGCGGAGGGAGCCGCAGGCCAGTGCCCCAGGGGCGTGGGCAGGGGTGCGGTGGGCGTGAGCTCACGTGTCTCACTTGAACTATTCTAGGAGAAAAGACGCTTGACCCTACATTGGCCGGACAGCTGCTTCGTCTCCCTGGGTCGTAGGCTGCACCGCTCAGCCCTCCGTTCTTAAATCCCGTCAGTTCACACAGACGACATTCTCTGATGGGGGAGAAACCCAGGTGCACCCCCACCCCGCGCTCCCGCCAGTCTCTGGTCTGGTTTGCAGGACGCCAGCAGGCGCCGTGACCCCAAGTTCTGGGGCCTTCGACCCAATCCCAGCAAACACAGGTGGGGGCCGGGGCCGGGGCGCTTCCTCCTCTGGGGAGCTTCCTCCTCTCGGGGTCTCCAGGGAGACGCTGCCTGCGCCCTCGGGGTGCATGGGGAGGTGGTGCTGGCGCCTCGGCCCTTGGCGAGGGTCAGCCAGCCTCAGCTGCTCGTCCAAGCCCTCAAGTCGGGCTGTGAGCGCAGGCTGGGGGCTGGGCTGGGTGGCCCCGGGGCCCCTGCAGGAGGGTGTGGCTAAGCCCTGGGCGACACCCAGGCCAGACCCCTGCGTGGCCGACACAGGAAACGCTGGCCGTGAAGGTGCGTGGCGGTCCCCGCTGTCTTCCCTGGGGGCCGCGGCCAGCACAGGTGTCCCGTCCAGACGGGCCCGGGAACATTCGCACTCCCCTCCTGAGCACGCGCAGGAGAATCACGCGGCCCCGCAGCTGGAGCAGGAGTGTCTGGCTTGGCCTCCCCGCGGCTCCGGCCGGGCCACCCCCATGTGCCCACAGCTCCGCACCTGCTCCACTGCCCTCCCCCCAGGGGGCGCGGCCACCATGTCAGATCACTGGGGTGTGGCGGCATCTGGGGGAGCCGTGGGGACGCTGGGCTGGGTGCCCCGGGCCGAGCCGTGGGGCTGGCTGGACCTGAGGCAGCCCCCGGCAGGGGGCTTACAGGGAGGAGCCGCACGGCAGGCTCTGAGGCGAACGCACACTCGAGAGGCGACTTTCCAGGCTGCTGGCAAGGCCCCCGGGCGCCCCGTCGGGCAGAGATGGGGATTCCCTAGCTGGGGAGCCGGGGCCCGCCTAGACAGGGCAGCCGCGCTGGCCCCTGGCAGTGGCTTCTGGAGAGCGGCCCCGGGAGCCCGACCCTGCAGCTGCCCGGCTGCCTGGGCCCACACGCTGCCCTGTGCTATGAAGCAGCCCCGCCAGGAAGACCTGGAAAAACCCACGTCCTAGAGAGCACCGGTTGGCTCCAGATCTGGAGGTGCGGGGCACCCTAAGCTTCGCACGGATGGCCTGTGTTTTCGGGGGTCGTGACAGGGAACCGTGGCCCAAGGCGGGCCTGGGAGGGCCCAGCTCCCCGCTCCAGCCACGCCCTGGGGGGCCCTGTCAATGAGGAAAACCAGGCGCCAAGCACTCAGTTTGGAATATTTTAATGTCCATTTCATCCGTGGATGCGTTTTGAAATGATCAGAATGAGCGATTTAAAAAGAGCAGAGCAAAATTTTTTAAAAATGCAAACAGTTCTTGCTGATTAACTTGAGATTGTCGCGTGGCGAGACTCCCACCAAGGAGGCCGAGCTTGGAGGCCTGAGGCGCGGCCCGGCAGCTCTCTGGGAGGCAGGCGGGGCCCCCCGGCCCCTGCAGACGCTGGCGGCAGGCGGGGCGGGCCTGGGTGCCGGCTGCTGCTCGGGCCTCAACGCGTGGCCGGTGGCCCTGGGCGCGTGTGTGCTTGTTTCTGATGCTGTGCATGTGGGTTATTGCTCTGACCTGGCCAGAAGTAGCAAGTGCAAGTCAAAGCCACTATTTACACACATTCGGCCCCGCCCCCCCGCGGCTGTGCTGTCCAGTGGCGACCCCGTCGGGCACCAAGGTGGGCTTGGGGCAGAGGGCCGCGGGGCCGGTCCCCTGGGGCCCGTGGGCATGTCGGGTCGGGCTCTCTGGACGGCGCTTCTGAAAGACTAAACGCGGGGTGGACTGTCCAGGGGCTGCCGCCAGGGAGGGAAGGCCGGGGGC
>NW_004567133.1:19357994-19359131 GCF_000260355.1 Condylura cristata | reverse complement strand
GCCCTGCCGGGGTCCCTCCAGAGCCTCCTGGCGGCCGGCGGGGCGTCTCTGGCGGGCACGCCGCTGTCAGAGCCCAGCGAGGCCCTGTCGGAGCCCTGGACAGAGGGCACCAGGCTGGCGATCTCGTCCGTGGGGGACCGCCCGATGCTGCCGTCCACCTGGACTCGGATGTCCGGGGAGATGGACAGCTGGTGCTGGGGCACGAGCCCGCTGTCCGAGCACCGGGGGTACAGGTAGGTCTTCATCTGGCCCTTGCCCTTGACGTTCACCGTGCCCCGGTAGTCGAACTCGTAGCCCATCCGGCTCAGCGCGCGGTAACTCTCCTCGCTCACCTGGATGCGGCACTCCACGCCGGTGGTGTCCATGCGGCTGGCGATGTTGACGGTGTCGCCCCAGATGTCGTAGAGCAGCTTGGTGGTGCCGATGACGCCGGCCGTGAGGGGCCCGTGGTTGAAGCCCACGCGCAGCTTGAAGTTGAACCACAGCATGTTGCTGTTGAAGTCGTCCACCACGCGCATCATCTCCCGGGCGAACTCGAACAGCAGCTGCAGGTGCGCCTGCGGGCGGCCGCCGTCCTGCGCCTGCGTGGCGTTGAGCCCCGCCGCCGCCATGTACGTGGCCCCGATGGTCTTGATCTTCTCGATGCCGCCGTAGGCCGGCCGGCCCAGCAGCTCGTCGAAGTCGCCGATGAGCTCGTTGAGCACGCGGTAGCACTCCTTGCCGCCCTCGTAGTTCTCCTCGTAGAACTCGCTGAAGTTGACGATGCTGGCGAAGATGACGGCCCCGCTGTCGTGGTTCTTGGAGTAGGTCTGCGACACCTTGAGCTGCTCGGCCACGTGGTAGGGGATGATGTTCCTGAGCAGCCAGTCGGCCTGGTCCCGCATGCTCTGGATCTTGGTGCGGTGCAGGTCGGCCTCCACGTCCCCGTGGTAGTGCAGGCGGTAGCTGACCTCGAACTCCCGGTTCAGGAACCAGACCAGCAGGAGCAGCAGGAAGAAGACCAGGATCACCTCCTGGCCGAGCAGGCTGGCCGGCAGCCGGCCGTCCCGCGGCAGGGAGCCGCCGCACCGGGTCCTCTCGGAGCTGGGGGGCAAAGACAGAGGTGCGGCGTTTAGGGGCGAGTGCTCGCAGGCGCTG
>NW_004567133.1:19352688-19356089 GCF_000260355.1 Condylura cristata | reverse complement strand
GCAGGGGGCGTCGGGTGTTCTGTGGGACCCCTGACAGGCTCGTGGTCATCTCACACACCCTCCCTTCTGCTTGCTTGTGGACACTCCAGCGGGTCACGGCCGTGGGATGCTGTGCGCGGAGCCCCGCAACCCGCTGGGGCGGTGGGGGGTCCTGAGGGACCCCGACACGGTTAAGCCCCACGTCCGAGCCGGACCCACCAGGCCTCGATGCTGAGACACTCGCTTCCCTTCTCCCCTGCGCCTCACACACGCAGAAGCAGAGACTCCGCCCAGCACGAGAGCAGACTTACGCCCGGGCCCTCGGCTGGCCTCTCGCAGGGCGGGCAGGGAGGCCCATTTCTGGATGGGCCAGGGCCAGCAGCGGGCCTGACCCGGAGGCAGAAGCCAGCCAGTCCCTCTGGATGGAGGGGGAGGGGGAGGGGCGGGGGGAGGCCGGGGCCTCAGCTGTGAGGGCTGCGTCTGGCCACCGGGTAAGGCCTGGCGGCGGGCAGGAGGCGCGTCTGTGGTCACCCGGGGACACGGGGTGCCCTCGCCCCAAGGTCAGGTCCAGAAGAGGGGTTTCCTGTGACCAAACGCAGAAGCCAAACGTGGACATTAAATCGTTGGACATAAATCACAAACGCAGTCAGTGGAGAGAGCCGGCAGTGTCATGGCGAGCGGCCAGAAGACAGCCGCCAGCGCGGCCGGATCTCACCGCCGGAGTATTTGGCCACTTAAGCCCAGCTTGTGGGCATGGGGCGCCCGCCCGGGGGCCCCCTCTCCTCTGGAGGCAGCCAGGATGCTCTGTGGAGCCGTGTCCTCCCGGGCGCCTTTCTGTGCCCACCGAGTCAACGCGGAGAGGTGCCCCAGCGCCTGAGAGCGTGCGCGTGGCCACCCCAGAAGCGCCCCGCCCGTCGCCCCGCCCTCGGGATGCCCGGGTCGGGGTTCGCAGGTGCAGGGAGAGCCGGGAGGTCCTCCCCGGACCCGTGCTGGGTCGCTGCCGCCCGCGGTGGCCACGTGTGAGGACGCAGGTCCAGCGTGGTGCATCTGGCAGCGAGTGCCTGCAGGCCACGGCCACGGGCGTGGTGGGGCAGCCCCGAGTGCCTGCAGGCCACGGCCACGGGCGTGGTGCGGCAGCCCCATCCCACGCCGGGCTGACCCGCAGGGGACTCTGGCCATGGACACGTCCAGGGCTGTCTTCCTCCAGTGGCCAACCACGGCGAGCCCAGGGACTCACCCTCCTGAGAGGCGCCGCCGGGAGCCTGGGGGGCGGCGGCGGGGCAGCCTGAGGGCCCAGCTCTCAGCTCCGGGGCTCCCCGAAGGGGCGACTTGCAGGAGCAGAAGGAGCTTTAAGCCCCCGAGAGTACGGACCAGCTCTTCTTAAAGAGCCGAGGGCGGGTCACCAAGAGTCCCCACAGCCGTCCTGTGGAGTCTGTTCCCGCCCCGCCCTGCCCCTCCTGCTCCAACCTGGGGTCAGTCTGGGGGGCGGGGGGCTGCGTGCTCCCTCTGCAGCTCCTCAAGCTTGAATGCCATCTCTGAGGCGCCTGAGGACGACGTGACTTCTGGATTTTTTATGTAGTTTATATATACGTCTTTCTTACTCCAGTTTATTGAGAATTAATTTTGAAGCATACCGTAGAGCAATAGTCTCCACACTCCGACTTCCAACACCTGGTCAGCTCTGCCACTGTTCGGGGGTAAAACTACTCCCTTTCTTGGGTCACCGAGACTCCCCCTGCAGCCCTCAGGGCTTGCGGCCGCACAAAGCTCAGACGCCACACCCTGGTGAGACTTGCCCACGGCTGCCCCCACGTACTCTCCCGCGAGCCGCAGGTGTCTCCGGGGAGCCCTAGGACGCCTGCGGTCAGTCACTCAGTAAGCCAGGCCTGGGCAGAGTTTCGAGCTTACCTGAAGTTCTGTGCGGCATCGAGGTGTGAAATCACCGTGGAACTGAAATTAAAGTGCAGGGAGAGGGCTGAGACGCGACAGGCAGCGGCGTGACAGGCTCCAGAAGCCCGGGGCGTGCAGACCGCCCTCCCTTGCTCAGCGTGGTGGTCGCCCCGCTGGGACTCAGTGTGAGCCGTGACTCGGAGCTGCGCGCTAACAGCAAAGTGCCCGGACGAGAAGGCCGACGCCTCCTCGCGCAGTGGGGAGCAGCCGTCGCCAGGGCAAGCCCAGGCAGGGCGTCTGGCCTCTGCCCCTGTCGGGCTCCCCCTGCCCAGGGCCAGCGGCCCGACCTGCCCGCCCAGTGCTGTCCACCACGAGGCTCAGAGGAGATGGGGTCAATCCCAACCTCAGGATGGGGGTCGTGCGGCACCCCCCACGTGTGGCCAGTGCACCCCAGAGCCCGCGGGCACTTCCAGCAACAGAAACACCTTTCTCAGGGGTGTTCTAGAAATGTCAGGGGTGCTGCTGGCTGACGTAAAAACTTGGGGGATGCCTGGTGTCCTGCAAAGCACAATAGAGACGTGTCCCACGTCACTGGCCGGTCCCGCCAGCTGAACCCGCTGACTATGAGGGCCTCAGTGTGCTCGGAGGGGATGGCCTTTATCAGCAGTCACCCCAAAAGAACAGCACTTAGAGAAGGCTGCTAGTCACCCCAAAAGACAGCACTAAGAGAAGGCTGCTACAGAAAGGCCCCTGCGGCATCGCCCCGAGACTGGTGGCGTCTGCCCACGAGCCCTTGGCTTCCTGGGCACGCCAGCCCCACACTGGGCCTAGGGCTGGTGACAGGCGTGCAAAGGGCAGCGAGGGCCACGCCGGGAGGCCCACCCCGCGCTTCTCGCCTGCCGCCCGCCTGAGCTCTGAGCACCGAGCGCGGGAAGAGCCGGCCTGGACCAGCTGGCCACCGCGGCCCCTGCGCTGGGCACAGGCTGGCGCTAGCATTGGCACGCGTGGCTCTGTGGCGTGTGGAGGGCTCCTAGGATGAGGGGCTTAGAGCCGTGGCAGCGTGGCGAGCTGGGCGTGACCCACAGCGCCCGTCCGTGTCCGGGCAAAGTGGCCACAGGGCCCACTCCCTGACCTTGCTGGGCCCCGGCCCTCCCTCACCGGCAGCGTGACCGCTCTGGCCTGCTCCCTGCTCCCCCCCGGCCGGTGGGGTGTGGAGGCCCCACTCTGGCTCCGGGCTGCGCACCGAGGGTGCCCCTGGGACACGCACCGCCTTCACCCGGGCGCGTGGCCGAGCCGTGGGGGGCGGCGTGAGGCTGCCTCCCGTGGGGTGCTGTGCCCTGAGCGCGAGCCCAGCGGGGTGCCCGGCGGGGGCCGTACCTGTCGGGGCACAGGGAGACGTGGAGCAGGAGCAGGGGCCCGGCGCCCACGACGGTGGCCAGGGCGGAGCGCATCCAGGAGCTGAGCTGGCAGAAGTTGCAGTAGTGCACGGTGGCGGTCAGGACGGCCGAGCCCGCGAAGACGGCGAACTGCGG
>NW_004567133.1:19350217-19351627 GCF_000260355.1 Condylura cristata | reverse complement strand
CCGCCGCCCCGCCCCGGCCGGGGTGTCCCTCCCGGGCCCCAGTCTCCCGATGCACCCCCAGTAGTGGGGTCCCTGGACCATTTCCAAGGATGACCACAAATATGCTCAAAGGCAGACGAGCCGGGGGTCAAGGCCCAGGAGGCCACAGCCAGACGGAGCCTGTGCCAGGAGCCCCAGGACCGCGAGCTTGGGGAGCCCTCTGCCCGCTGATGGCCTGGGGCACAGTGAAGGCGCCAGAGGAGGTGAGAGCCGCGGGTGGAGAGCAGCGGCGGGGGGAGACCGGCGGGCCGGGCAGGGGCCTGGGCTGGGCGCCGGGGACTGCAGGTGTCCTGTGTGACAGGGGGTGTCCGACCCCACACGTCCACTGAAGGTCGTGGGCGCTCCGACCCTCAGCCTAAGAGCCAGGCCCCACGTGGGAGCAGGGGACAGAGACGGGGCGTGACAGGGCCAGGCTGGGCTGGGGGCCCGGCGAGACGGGGGTCAGCAGGGCCGTCTGTGCCTCTCGTCCTGTGAGCACTGCACGGGCAGCTGTGAGCCTGTGCGGGATGGCAGGCTGAACCCCAACATCAGGCTGGACAGGCCCAAGGGCCCGCGGTCAACCGAGACTCAACAGCGTCTCGGTTACGAGCTGCGGTGACACCGTGGTGGCAGACACAGCCCAGCCCCCACCTGTCAGCTACTCCGCTGCCTCGCCGAGCTCAGAGGCCCTGCGGCTGGCTCCTGGAGACGCCACACCCGTGCTCCCAGCCAGCGGCTCTGCCCTGGCAGCTGAGGGGCCCCGTGGGCAGCTCCCGCTCCATCGCCTGACTTTTCCTCACCACCTTATTCCCTCTCTTCCTTCTTTCCAACACAAGGTGGGAGGCGCAGGGACCCCCAGGGCACTGGGCTGCTGAAGGCACTGGCCTGGGGCCAGGCTCTGTCCCCGGGGAGGGAGGAAGCGCACCGGCCCCAGACCGGCCAGCAGAGGGCGCTACAGGTCAAGGGCTGGCGCCTGTGGGCGGCTCACCTGATGGAGACAACGAGGGTCAGCACCTCCAGCAGCAGGGCCGCCCCGAAGACCCCAAGGGCTGCGGGTGGGGGCGGCGTGCTGGCGGCCCCATACTTCAGGAAGCAGGTGGTGGAGAGAATCAGAAACACGGTGGTTGACAGAAACACGTCCAGGAGGGAGCTGAAGGTGGCGCTGGCAAAGGTCTTGGCGGGAGAATTCTTCGCCACCTGTTTGGAGGGGCGGTGGGCATGAGGAGAGGCTGCTGGGTGGCACGCCCCCCCCAGGCACAGGGTGCGTGTGCCTCAGGGGCGTCTCCCTAAGTCCCCCCAAGGGGAGGAAACTGAGCGGAGGAGTGAGGACTCCCGCCCAGGGGCACACCGCGGCTGGCCATGAGCCCTCCGGAAAGCTGGGCGCGGACCGGC
>NW_004567133.1:19344659-19349677 GCF_000260355.1 Condylura cristata | reverse complement strand
TCGGCCGGCCTCCCGACACGCACCTCCTGCTGATAGCTGCTCCTGTAGGCGCGCTCCAGCTCCCGGTCCAGGAAGTTCAAGCTGAACTGGTTAATGGGTGGCTTAAAAAAATAATCTTTCATCAGGCTAGAAGAGACGATAAATGCAATTGATCAACATTCAGCCCGGTGGTTATATGAGTTTCATCAAAGATGGCAATTAGCACCCCAGCAGCCATCTGTGAAATGGGCCCCAGAAGCTGCCTCTGGTGCCACCGCACCCCGTGGGGGTCCCTCGTGAGTCTGAATGTGGCCCACGCTGCACATCCCAGGCACAACGGCCGCTCTCCTGCAGTAGCGCCCCCTTCAGCATCCGGGACACCCGAGAAGAAGCAGAGTGGGGCAGCCTATCTCCATGAAACGACACTCAGAGGACAGCAGGCCCGTGCGAGAGAGCGTGTGCTCTGGAAGCGTCAGGTGAAAATGTATTCGGCGCTGGCCGTCCTGTCATTCAGAGGACGGACAGCAACGGCCGCTGTCAAAGTGACCAGGTCGTTACCACAAAACTGTTTACACTTGGTGTCAGCTGGTGCTGGGCCACCCATGCAGATTGCGTGTGAAGCCTGAGCAACGATAGAGCTCAGTGACTGACAGCAGAGAGCTCGAACCTGCTTTCCGTGCCTCTCTCCTTCTCGTTTGGGTTGCTAGCAAATAGTAACATCCTTTTGATCCTGCAGGGAATTACCACGAGCGCAAGGGAATGTGAACAAGCCTTCAGAGGGCAACACCGCTGGGGGGAATCTCTCCCCACCACACGGTGACTGCTAAATGAAGTCGGAAGGGGTAAAGTGCCTTGCGCGTGCCTGGCACACACAGGTTCTCTGGGCATGTGCCCTCCGCTCCCTGCAGCCTGCAGGATGCTCTTTTGTGGTGAGTGGCACCTTTCTGCACAGACTCAGAAGGGAGGGTGCTGTTCGATCCTGCATGTTAATCCCCACCCACCCGCATCCCCTGGAAGGACAGAAGAAAATACCAAAGCAGCCACCTTCTAGAAGCTGTGTTCTGCTGCCAGGGACAAGTGACAGCTCCTACAGACTAATGCTCACTCAGACAACGCTAAACCCTGGAAGGAAAAAAATGGATGCCGGAGGCCCTGGAGATTGACCAAAGCAGGAAGAAAATGGGGGAGAAGCACTCTTGTGAGAAGCCAATAGCACCAGTTGAGATCTCCATGTTTTTACTGTTTTTTGGGCCTAAAGACACCTACTGGTCAGTACCATGTACAGGACAGCTCAACTCAGAAAGTCGGGAATGTCAGAAATAGAGTCCGGGGTAGCCGCAGATGGAAAGTGAGGCTGGAAATCCCAAAAGGAGGGATCCAAGGAGTGGGAGCCCCCAATTCTGCATACAAGCTCCCTTCAGTCTCTGTAAGTCTCAGTGACCCCTGAAATGTGTGTGCACAGTGGACTCTAGGCAGCCAAATGAAGGCTAAAGGGGCAGCTGCTGCCCGGCCCAGGGAGGGGCAGTTTGTGGCTTGAGGTCAGAGATGCTGACTGCCTGACGAGAGAGAAGATGATACTCTTCAGAGGAATATAACAGAACGCACAGAGCAAGGCGCACAGTCCAAGTTCCGGGCTGACGAGATGGGAAAGCAGGATCCACACTCAGCAGGACAGCAGTCCCAGGAGACCAGCTGGACAGGGCGGAGGGTGGGGTCTATAATGTACGCAAATGCTCCACAAGTCTCGCTACAGCACAAGCAATGAAAAGACAGTGACGAATTCTGCATTTAAAGCAAAATGATACAAGATTAGGTATAAAAAGACTGTAAAACTTAATGCCTCCGACTCCTAAAGAGCCACTAAGAGAATGAGGTATGCCCGAAAAACTAATCAGAATGCAACACGGATTCAAAGAAACATGGTTACAGTGGTTGAAAACATTAGACCCACTTCAAATATAAAGACACAGAGAGGCTGATGTCTCCGAAACCAGGAAAGCAATGCAGGCAAGCAGGAAGGGTCAGAAGTTAGTGGCTGGACTTATATCGGGCGGAGCCAAACAGATTGGCATCAGGTGACGTGAGCGCCAGGGCAGGAAGCGCCCAGGGACTGAGGATACTTCCAAATGCTAAAAGGATGATTCCCAGAAATAATTCACACCCAGAAATGTGTGCGAACCGAGAACTGCAGCTCACAATCCTCGCAGCTGAAGTGGCGGCCTGGTGGAGGACGATGCGCAGTGACAGCTGGAGGCTTAATGTCCCTCCCTGAGCAGCTGGTAACAGCAGAAAGAAAAGCAGGGACAGAAGACCTGGACAGCAGGACAGACCGCTGGCACTCGGCCAGGTTACGGGTCACAGCATCCCGTCCACGCAGAGCGTCACGCCGCTCACGCACCCCGCCAGGACCCCGCGGGGCTGCGAAATCAGTCAGTGTCGCTGGGAGAGGCCGCCACGCCTGCCTGGCTGAGCCCGACGGAGCCCAGCGACGGCGCTGAGAAGGCCGAATGCCGCCTGCCTGTGCACGAGGCCACGGAGCACGTGCGGCTCCCGCCAGAGCGGCCCGGGGCCGCCGGGCCTGAAGTAGGGGGAGCGGCACGCAGATCCAACGTCAGGAGTGTTTTATGAAAGCCAGGCCTCCGTCTCAAAGTGTCCGCAGCACGACAGACAGAGTGGCAAGAAAGGGTGTGGCCACTACGTAACCAGAGTGTGGCTGCCTGGCCAGAAGGACGGGGCGCCCTGGGGGACACAGTGGCCTCTGCGCTGCAGGTCAGGCCCACGTGGCACGGCGTCACCTGCCTGACCTCGGTGACCACCCCCAGGGGGAGGACAGTGTCGGGGGAAAGGGCGTGAGAGTGCGACTCGCTTCCGAGTGGCTCCGGGAAGTGAGAAAGTAAATTTCACGGAGAAAATGAGAGAAGCGGAGAGAGAGCCGGGAGTGAGGACGCACGCAGTGTCGCCGTCGGCGAATCGGCAGAGGCTGTCGGGCAGTGCTTGGCAGTGGTCACGCAGCCTTTCTGAAGCCCAGCCTCCTTCAAAGTGAGCCCACGTGCCGCAGCGGGGCGCGGGGAGGGGTAGGCGAGAGCAGGCGGCCACGCCTGCCCCAGCCCTGCCTCACCCTCACCTGTCCTCCTTGATCACGTCCACGAAATGGGCGTCCGTCTTCTCCCGGATGTTCTTGAACCTCAGGGGCAGCAGGGCGGACTGGTCCAGGCTCACGCCGGCCCACTTGCCCTTCTCCTGCAAGATCTCACACAGCGAGGTCTGGCTGTTGGTGAGCTTCTCCTCCGGGGGCGGGCTCAGCAGGCCGTTGTGAGTTTTGGAAGTGGGCCCTCCGGAAGCCTGACTCGAGACAAGGGAGGCAAGCGCTGATGGCAGAGGGCTGCCACGGCGCCTTCCCCCCGGCCCCCAGCTGCGTCCCGCTGACCGCGGCAGGCTGTGCCCTGCAGCCCAAGTCCCTGATACGCCTGCTCTCCCCGACTGGGCAGGTGGGCCTCGGGGTGCCAGCCCCGGGAGGGGTGCGGTGGAAGTGCTGGGAGGGGTGCAAGAAGGCTCAGAGAAGACCTGAGGATCCCGAGGATCCCGCTAGACCCAGTATTCAGGTCTGTGGGGAAGGTCGGGGGCCGGGGGAGGGACGAGGACAGATGGCCCCGGGCAAAGGCAACTCAGCACTGGGACTCAAGGGGCGGCGGGCGGGGTGCCGGCACTGACCGCCCACCAGCCGGCCCCACCAGCCCGCAGCGGGAGGCGCCTGGGCGCTCCGTTCCCGGAGCCGCCTCCTAAGCCTTCTGGACAGGGCCTCGGGCCGCCGCCGCGGCGTCACAGGGGACCTCCCCACTCTGTCCCCCCCCCCGCCCAGGCCTGTCCGCAAGCTGCACAGCTGTCCCGAGGAAGGCCCCGGGGGTGCGCGCCCTCATCTGCCCTGGGGGCCGCGTCCGGCCCCCAGCGCACACCCACGCTCCCAGCTCCTACTTGGGGATCCCCGGCCAGCTTCGCCGGCCGGCCGTTTACTGTGGAAGCCCGATGGGCGGGGCCGGGCGGCTGGAGGGCTGCAGGAGAGTCCCCTCGGTTGGGTGCGCCCGAGAGGAGCCCACAGGAACAGCGGCCAAGGGCCGTTACCTTGCTGCTGCCTCTCTGCTCCTCGTGGCCGCCGTTCCGGACCGTCCCTCCCTCGGCACCCGCTTCCGCCTGGGGCGCGAGCGCGATTCCGCACGAGGGGCAGGCCTGCAAGAGAGCACGGGCACAGGGGCACAGCAGCCACCGGGCCGGGGCCCAGGCTTGGCCGCGCTGGCCCACGTGCTGCCCGGAGGGCAGCGGTCACCACGCGGCCGCCGCCCGTGCAGCTCGCGGGGAGAAGAGGGACAGCACGAGAGCAGACGCCAGGCGGGAGCCGGGGGCGGAGCAGGCTACCGAGAAGCGTGCCCGGGCACGAGGGGACTACCCGAACCCCACCACTCTGGCTCACGGGAGCCACGCTGGCGGGCCCCTGCGGGAGACGCCCGGGCTGGGGCCCGCGGGCCGGTCAGGTCACAGGGCTGCCTGCGCCCCTGACCCAGCGACCCCTGACAGCACTCGGGCGGAGGCTCATCCGCGGCGGGGAGCCCGGCCCCAGCGGCCTCTGTCCTCCTCTCCTGCCACCAACAGGGTACTCGGCACCCCTCTCCAAGGACCCACGGGGAGCTTCAGGTCCCCAAAACGGGGGCTCCCAGGCCAAAGGGCAGCTGGCCATTGCCCGGGAAACCGAGAGCCCTGGAGCGGGCACCCGCTGATGCTCCCGGGCAGCCCGGCCCCGCAAGGGCCCTGCGGGAGGCCGGCGGCATCAGCCCATGTCGAGGCGCACGCCCCGGCAGCGCAGGGCTACGATAGCTTCATCTGCAAGGCTGCTTCTCCCGCACGGTACGTCTGAGGCGGCAGCTGTCCTCGCCCACAGCTGCCCAGGGAGGGAACGGGGAGCTCTCCCGAGAGCGGGCGCAGCAGCACAGCCCGGCCCGCCTGTCGGCACTGCAGGGGCCGCGCGCCTCTCCCCGGCGAGCTCTGGC
>NW_004567133.1:19341893-19343738 GCF_000260355.1 Condylura cristata | reverse complement strand
GAGGCACTCGGGTCGCCCCCAGCGTGGGGCGCTGCCTGCAACAGTGGGGGCCCGCTAGCAACCCCACACACGGACCTCCCGCCCAAGACGGAGCGGCAAGGCCAAGAAGCCCCTCGGCGACCTCGCGGCGCAGCGAGGCACAGGCGGGCGTTGTGGCCTACCCAAAGCAGTGGCGCACAGAGCGACAGGGACAGGACAGCGGGCGCCCCGCGGCGGCCTTCCCGGGCAGCACCAGCGCGCTGGCCCTCACCCTGAGGCGAGCGGAGACAGGCCGGACACGGTGGTCAGCACCGTGGCCAGAGGTTGTCCTGTGGCCTGCGCTGCCCGCAGCTGCCTGAATGCCAAACAGCAGGGAGGAGCCGGGAGGGGCCGGGAGGGACCGGGAGGAGCCGGGAGGGGCCGGGAGGGGCCTGCCCTTTCCTCAGATGTAGAAACAGGTGTCCCTGGTGGGCACAGCGCTGCGAAGCTGGCTGCTGCCGCCTGAGTGCCAGAGAACGACCCCCAGGGCGCGGCAGCCCTCTCCTGGCCCGCCCGCCGCTCCCCTCAGCAGTGGACTTCATGGATCTGCCTGTCCTGCTCCCCGCTGTCTCTGGTAAAGCCCCTCACTGCCCCTACACCTCTGGCCTGTGCCCCAATTCTGTGTGCACAAATAAATAATCTTTAAAAAAAATAAAATAAAATGTGCAAGGAGCCAACACTTGGACTCTCCTGTAAACCAGAGACACAGCGGAGGGGCACGGCCCTCCACGCAGGCCCCTCCGGGCGTTTACTCCCAGGGCCCCGGTCCCGTCCACGGCAAGGCCGCTACTTTCAAAATGACCACAGAACCCTGCACTGGAGAGACGCAGACAGTGGACCCAATGGATCCCAAATCAGACTCGGGGTGACCCCTCCTCCAGGGGGCTCGCGGGCGCTCAGAAGCCCCAACAGAAGTCACGGGCCACGGGCAAAGAAAGGAACCCCTGAGGGAGAAGCGTGGTTGTGTGGTGCACAGAGGAGCATCTGTGGCCGGAAAGCAAAGGTGCTGAAAACGCCAGAGGCCGCCGACTTTATCGTCGAGGTAGAAAAGGAGGCACCGGCCGCAGAGCGCCCGGGCGTCTGCACAGACCTGGGCCGTTTATCATTCACACGTCCCACTGCAGAGTTAATATAAAGCTTAAAAGTAGGAAAAAAAAAACTAACCTTAAGATTATCAAAGGTTTTGACAGCCTGGGCCAAGTCACTGACACTCCCTGGCGACGCTGTCCCCTGTCCCCTAGGGCCTGCGGACACCCGTGAGCCGTCGCTGGCCTCGAGGCCAGAAAGCGAGGCCCCTGAGCAGCTGCACCGAGGCTCCTTGGCTCTCTGCCCCGCTATCAGGTAAGTCTTCAAACCTAGGACGAAAGTTACAGTCAGCACAGCTCCGAGCAGCGTGGCGATGGTCTCGCTCCCCGGCGGGCCCCGCTCCTGAAAGTCGAGAGCAAAGTGAGAAGGTGAGTGTCGGGCTCCCCGCAGACCCCGCCACCGCAGCGCGGAGGCGCCCCGTGCGCCCCGCTCCGCTACTCACATTCCGGCTCCTTGGAGAGGCTCCCGTGGAGGGGCGGGGCGCTCGCAGGGCTCGGGGGCGCCGAGCCCGGGGTGGCGCACGCCTGCGGGGTCCCCGCCCGCCACCGACATCACAGCTGTCGGTCGGGTGGCAGAGTCCTGGGAGCACCAGCCGCTCCCCAGCCAGGGGTGCGGAGCCCCGAGAAAAGCTGGCCCTGCGGTGCCCAGTGGGCCCTCGAGCCCCTCTTTGGAATCAAAGGGCCTGTTCTCTGGAGGGTCGGAACCTTCACCGCGGGGACGGGCGGCTCCTGCGTGCTGCCA
>NW_004567133.1:19337241-19341587 GCF_000260355.1 Condylura cristata | reverse complement strand
GCTGGCGGGTGGCGGGGGGGCGAGGCAGACGCGCCTGGCACCGAGCCCGCAGTCAGGTCCGCTGGGTACAGAGCTAATGACGCTTTAAAATTAATTCCTGGAGCACCGAGGGACTAATCGACAGGCCTTACCCACACCACCATTTCGTCACTCCTCCGCCCGAGATGCGGCGTGGTGACAGTCGTAAGTCGCCTCCGGAGAACCCGGGAAGTCCTGGAGGCAGCCCGCGGGCCGCCGGGCCGCCGGTGGGAGCGGAGACGCAGGCCACGGATTTCAGGTGCCCACCGGCCCCACAGGGGTGACCGGATGCTCACTCTTAGCTCGGGCCCTAAACTTCCGGGCCTGTTTTTCTCCTCCAACGGAAACACGCACCCCGGGCGATCCAGGCCCGTCACACTGCAACTGATGACGGGCGAGCCTGAAATGGGGCGGGCTGGGGAGCCGGAGGCGAGAGGCGCCTCCGGGAGCATCTGACGCCGCCTCTGGGCTGTCTGGGCCACGGCCCCGGGCCCACCTGGGCGTCTGTCGGCAGGACCTGGCCCTGGGCTGCCCCGTGAAGCCTGCCCGCTCCCAACACTGGGTCAGTCCCGGAAGCGCTGCCGCTGCAGAGGGCCGCCGGGGCAGGGCTAGGGCCGTTCTGAGTGGGGGGCAGCTGCCAGGAGGGGCCTGACGTCTAGAGCTGGCTGAGTCGGGAGGCTGCTGCTGGCAGGCGCTGGCACCCAGGCCAGGCCCCGGCAGGCGACTGCTGGCCCTGCGGCCCTGACAGGGGACCCTGCGGCCAGCCCTGGTGAGGGCGGCGGCCCGCAGGGCTCGGACTGTGCCTTCCGGGGCCCCTCCCATGGGTCCCCGCGAAGAGTCTCCTGCCCGCCCCGTGCTGCTGCCGGGGCAGGAGAGGACCAGCAGGGCCCCTCTCCGGGGCTGAGGCGCCTGGGTGCTGTGGGCACAGGGCCGGGGGCCGGCGAGGGCCCCTGGGGCAGTGCCTCCCAGCTGGGGCCTAAAGGAGGAGCGGTCAGCCTGGTGAGTGCCAACCGCATGGGCGACCGGGGCAGCCCGCCACAGGCCCCCCGGAAGGGAGCCCAGCAGGCACAGCTGAACAGAGAATGTGGGGGCTGCCGGAGGGCCAGGGCCGAGCTGGGAGGCAGGAGGTCACGGCGGGAACAGGCACCTCCGCCCACGTGAGGCGGGAGGCAAAGCTCCCCGCCACGGCCGGGCTGGCAGTGTGGCGGTGGGGTGGCCGCCGCCTCTGCACAGCTGAACCGTGGGGCCGAGGGGGCACTCGCTCCCCAAGAACAGGCCTCCTGCAGGGCAGACGAGAGGGTCTCACGTGCCTCCACCCCAGAGCCAGAGCCCAGGCAAATCCAAGGCGGAGCTTTGACCTGAGGCTGCGGGCGGGATCACGGGCTTCCTGGCGCCAGGGCGGGCACTGAGCTCCGCCTGCCTGCTCTCCGGAGCCCTGGGCCAGCCGCGAGAGACAAGGTTCAATGAGCAAGCGCGCTCCCGCACCCCAGGGTCTAAGTTCACCAGTCTCTCTGGGAGGCGCGTGGCCGCTGAACGCTTCCCTTTGGTGGTGGGAGGATGCCTAGCCAGGCGCCTCGCTTTCCCTCCTGTCACGGATCCCACGGCCCAGCCGGATGCCCAGACTGGTGTGGTTTCTGGGGCTGGAGACGCTCCCACCACACCTCTGCGGGGCAGCAGTCTGCGGAGTGTGGCCGCCGGCGTGGCCAGAGCCTGGCACGGCTGCCATGCCAAAGTCTACCGTCACCTCTCTGAGGACAGAAACGGCCGCGCACAGGCCGCGGCTGAGCCCTGGTGGCTGAGTGTGGTCTGAGTGGTGGACGCCAAACGTCCACTCTGGAGAAGAGGGACCGCTCCGGGAGGCCCTCGCCTCGGAGGGCGAGGCCCTCGTCACCCACGATCGGACCTGCCTGCAGCTCGAGACAGGGAGGAAGGGCAGCGTGAGACACGGCCTGGGACGGGTGGCAGCGCAGGCGACGGGCCCGAGCACACGGCGGCCGCCGGGCCGCGCCGAGGCCCGCGGCAGCCAAGCCGGAAAGGGGCTCGCAAACCAGACAGAGCCGTCCCCAGGGGACGTCAAGGTGGGAGATGCACTTGACATGGCCAGGGGCCACCGTGCCAGGCCCGAGGCGGCCTCACCCAGCGCCCCAGCGTAAGGAAATCAGGAAAAACCACGCTCTGGAGAGACAAGGCGCGCGTTCCCCTTCCCAGCGTGAGGCCACTCCTGGCGGGCCACGGCCCTGCCAGGCCCACCGGCAGTCCTGAGGGCGGTCCTGCCGCTGCCCCAACCAACGTGCTCCGACAGCAAGTGGCCGCCAGTGGGCGACGGCCACGAGCCGACTCGCAGGCGGCTGGAGGAGAAGGGCGGCCCGGCCGGGGACTGGCTCTGGCTGCGACTCCGGCCCAGCACAGCCCACGCTGGAGGGACGAAGGACCCAGCTCACAGGGCCGCCCAGCCGGGGCTCAGCTCCCCTCCCGCTCAGCAAAGGGCCGCCGCGCCGCCGTGGGGCCAGCACTGGCCACCAGGCAGCCACGCATGGCACAGTGGCCTCCGGCGGGAGCTGCCTGAGCACCTCGTGCCCATGAGAGCTGAGGGGAGCCTGGGGTGAGAACCCCCCTCCCGTCTCCGATAAACTCAGGGGCCACTAAGGTCTGAGCGGGGCCCCAGTTTCCACGGCAAGCCTGAGGCCAGCGCGACTTGGGTTCCGTCGCCCGCACAGCGGACACGCCGCCCCCGCGGGAATGACTCCATCTCACAGCCCCGGGAGGGCCGCGGCCGAGTGGGCGCTGCAGAGGACAGCGCCTCGAGGACATCAGGGCGACGCCGGTCAGGACAGGGCGAGGGCCGGCGCCGGCTCACAGGGCTCAGCACACGAGGCCCCACAGGACGCGCGAAGGCGCTGTCCGGGCACGCAGGCAGACCGCGGGCCAGGAAGCTGGCAGGAGGGTGTCAGGTGCTCAGCAGCCCAGCTGCACCGGCCGCCCCAGGTGACAGCGGTGGCCGGGGACCGAGGGGCTGGGCCGGGTGGGAGGCACCTGCACATCCCAGGAGAGCCGAGGAGTAACAGCTGCTCTTAGGTCTCAACGCTTACCAGATCGTCTAGAAAGCAAGGGTGAATTTCAGGAGGTGCAGGTGCAAGTATAGAACATGCATGACAGAAAACAGATTCTAGAAAGAGCAGGAAGGATTAAGTTTAACCCCTGAGAACAGGCTGCAGGTAAAGAGCTGGAAAGTTGAACCAAGCCAGGATGCTGAAAACAGAAACAGCCTGAGGGAGCAGTGAAGGGGGCCCTGGGGCACCCCAGGCCTGCCTAGGGCCCCGCCGGTGGCGGGGGGCTCCCTCTGGGCGTGGCAGAGACTGAACAGGGCGGCGGCTTGAACTCAACATGGCGAAGTTGTGCACGTCTGAGGGCAAAGAGCATGGTAGGTGACGTCCACCTCCACGGGCTGCTTTTAAAAAGACCAGAGGCTGGGTCCTCCCTGGTGGCGCAGAGGGATAAAGCACAGCACTGAGAATCAAAGCCGCTTCCGCATGAGTTCGATCCCCGCCTGCCCCGGAGGTGACCCACATGGCGCGGCAGACCTCTCCTGACCTGCCCGCTGCTCCCCTCAGCAGGGTACTTCGTAGATCTGCCTGTTCTGCTCCCCTCTGTGTCTCGGGTGGGGCCTCTCGCCGCCCCTGAGCCTCTGGCCTGTACCCCAGCTCTGTACGCATAAATAAATAAATCTTTAAAAAAAAGACCAGAGACTCCCCTTCCATGGAACGTCCAAGAGAGGCGGCAATGGAGAGCAGAGACGCGCGTCGGGGAGCAGGGGCACCCCGGGGCCCAGGGCAGGCACGGCAGGGCAGGTGCAGGGGAGTGCTGACGCTGGGTCCAGGAGGGGTGACACGGCCGAGCGAGGCTGGAAAACACATGAGGACAACGGCGAGGTAACCTTGAAGGATGAAACGTTCAACATGGCCAGCGCCCAGAAGTCTGGGAGAGATTAAACAAAAGAAAACACAAGTCTGACCTTCACGGCTGTCGCCGAGAACCGTCCAATTTGCAAACCCTCATGGCTTCGGCTGACCCGCCAGCGCTGGGCCGCGCCTCCTCCTCACCCAGGGCCCGGCCTGCAGAGGCGTCTTCCCTGGGCGTGGGGCCCTGCGCTGGGGGCAGGCTGCCCGCCTCCCGGGAAACCCAGTCTCAGGGAGAAGCAGCCCCTCTCCCAGGGAGAGCGAGGCCGGAGAGGGGCGCGCGGCTGGCCTGGAACCCAGCCCCGGGCTCCACGGGGGCACTGCGGAGGCGCTGAGGGAGACAGGCCCGTGCCCACCGCCAGTGGGCAGACG
>NW_004567133.1:19330743-19336936 GCF_000260355.1 Condylura cristata | reverse complement strand
GCACGGCCGCGAGACGCTCACTTCGGAGAGGCACCCAGGGGCACCCAAACTCTTCCACACGTGGGCGTCGCTAAAGTCGGAGGCAGGCGGGGCGCCGACGCCGAGGGCGACGCGTGAAGAGGCCGCGGCCCCAGAGTGGCCGAGGCGCCGGCAGACCTGCGACCCGCCGGCCCTCCCTACCCCCAGCGTCTGCTGTTAACACAGATGCCCCACGTGGGAGCACTTCTGTCTGCCCTGGGCCGTGTCCTTGTCCCTAGGAGGCGCCTGCTGAAGAAGTGGGGTGCGGGGCCGGGATGCCCACAGCTGCACTAACCAAGCAGCGGCTAGGGAAGGGGTACAAGAGCGCCCCCGAGGCCCTGCACCCCCACCCCCGCCCGGACCCGGGCATGCCTGCGGCCGACACGGGAGCAAACACGCTCGGCCCCCCGGGGCACCCCTGCGCGCCCCTACACTGAGGCGCGGGGGCGCATGCACCGTGCGCTGGAGTGAGCGCGGGCACCCTGAGAGGCGGCGAGAAAGCCAGTGTGGCACAGCGCCTCGCCGCGCCCGGTGAGGCCGATCAGCGCCCCTGCCACGGCGCTGCCATTTCAAAGGGCAAAGTCGGGGAGAAGCAGAGGCAAAACGAATCTGGCAGAGCAAGTCTTAGACCACACGTGGGAGACAGCCACGGAGGAGGGGCGGGGCGGGGAGACCTGGCAGGGGCGGGGCGCCAGCAGGACCCCAGGTCCTCGCCCGGGGCAGGCGCGGCCCGTTCACTTCCGAAAGTCAGCTGGGTTCGTTTCATGTGGTCTCCTGTGTCTGTATCACAGTTCACGGCTTTTACAGAACTGCGGTTTCCCAGAAGAATAAAGAGACAGAGCAAAGCAGAGCCGCGCGCGTGGGGAGCCAGGTCTCTGCGTCTGGGAGCAGAGCGCGCAGCCAGGCCCCCGCAGCCAGGCCCCCGCCAGGCCCCACCCCTCGCCAGCCCCCGGCTGCCGGAGCACCACCTGGGGGTGCTGAGGAAAGGAGCCGGACGATGGCCATTGTGGGGCCAAGTGGTTTCCAGGAAGTCGTTTTCCCATAAATCACATATAAACACTTAACAAAAAATATTTAAAACTCCCATAGGACTTGGTCCTTAATTCTTTTCTCCTGCTCTTGCTACAAAGATCACGGAAACAAATATTTATTATTTACAGCTGCCCAGAATTTAATTCCAAGCATGCTGGTCAGTAAAGCCGCAAGCTGCAGACCTGACGTGCGGGCACCCACGCCACCCCCGCCTCCTGGCCAGAGAACGGGCGCGCAGTGGGCTCACAGACCAGCTGCCGGGCAGGCCCAATGGGCGCCTGCGTGGATTTATGCAGGCGACCTAACCTCTTCGTGCCTCAGTTTCCTAAGCTGGCCCCGTGGGCGTGAGCAGGGCTGCGTGAGGCACAGGAGTGGCACGTGTGTGTCTCTTACAGGCTGATACTGTTAGACAGAAGCAATGAAAGTTCCTGGGTTAGAGGGCCGCCAGAGAAGTGACATCTGAAAAAGCTCAAAGCTCCAGAGGACAGTGCCTGGGCCAGCAGGGAGCCGAGCACGCAGGCAGCAAGGCCTCGCCCGGGCCTGCCAGTGAGCACCGCTGCGAGGTCTGGCCACAGGGCAAAGGACAAAGGCCAGCGCGCCCAGGCTGTCCCTGCCTGACCCCGCCACGGGCCCCTCCCCGCTCCCCCACGGCCAGCACACCCCCACGTGGTCAGCGCCACACAGCTCTGCGGTCTCCGGTCTCTGGACGTTCCCGGAAGTGCCGATTCTTATCTTTACAGCGTTCCAATGAACTTAAATTGCTTTCCAATTAACTGGAATGGCAGGCAGTCACCTTGATTTCAAAAAAAAAAAAAAGAAAATTGCTTTGCAGGCAAGATTTCACACATGAACTCAGGGACAGCTGAGGCCGAGGCAGGCTGCTGCCTAGAAAGTTACCAGGTGGCTCCTGCAAACCCGGGCTCCCTAGCAGCGGGCGCGGGTCTGCTTATTTTCCAGCAATCCAGAGTCCCTTACTCTTTGCCCAGGACCCTCTGCAGGACGAGACACGTGCCCTGAAGCAGCCCCAGCGCAGCGGCGTCACCCCTGTGCTCCGGCAGGACCCCACGCTCCACGGAGCGCCGTGCTCCCTTAAAACAACTGGGTAAGTGAATGCAGAGCTGAGGCCCTGCAGGCCTGGCGGTGGGCGAGTGTGGCCGCTCGCAGGTGTGGCGGGGTGAGCCTGAGCCCCCAGACCACGCAGGGCTGCACGCCCACGTTAGCTCACTGGACACAACAGAGACGGCCAGCGTGGCTGTCTGCGGAAGGTGCGGCAGGCGACGGGAAGAAACGCCTCACCCCATGAAAAATCAGAGTCTTCCAAACTGCAAAGTGCCCTCCGTTAACTCAAAGCCATAGGACCGATGATACAAATGAAGTCTACGCGGATGGAGCACACTGAGCCCAGGGTCTAGCGTGACCGGCCTGGAGCGAGAAAGACTACCTGGCTCCCTGGAGGCGCAGTGGGTGGGGGCAAAGCACTTCAGCGTGAGTTCCACCGGGAGGTGACCCCAGGGCGTGGCAGGCCCCTCCTGACCCGCCCACGGCCCCCTCAGCAGTGCACTTCCTCAGTCGGCCTGTTCTGCTCCCGCTCTGTGGGGAAGCCTCTCACCGCCCCACCCGCACCCGTTCTATATGCATAAATAAATTAAAGATCTTAAAAAATAAAAGAGAGGAAGGAAGGGAGGAGGGAGGGAGGGAGAGAGGGAGGGAGCCGCAAGGAGTCCTTGGTGGGTGTCCCAGAAGTTTTGTGGGGCAGGGCAGGGGTCTTGGGCTGGGCAGAAGGCGGCCAGCGAGCCTGCCCCTTGGCTGTCCCTGCGCGGGGGCCTCTGGGGCTCTCCGCCCTGGCCTCTGCCTGACCGTCACCAGCGAGCGCTTGTCCCTGCGCCCGGAGGAGACATGAGTGAGTGTGCTGTGCTCTGCGTTTCCTCACCAGCCCAAGGGCCCCGCCCCTCCGGGAGGTCAGCAACAGCACCAGCCGCTCCCAGGAGCCCTCCAAGGCCCCGCGCTGGGGCAGGGCGGCTCTCGCCCCACTCCTGCTGCCCAGACCCCTCTCCGACCTGCCGCTCGCATCCCAGGAGGCTCCCGGCCCCCAGCGCTGGGAGTTCCCAGGCCAGCGGGCTCTGCGCTGTCCCCAGGCACGGCTGTGCCAGTAAACCCGACGGTCAACAGCATGCTAACAGCATGCTAGCCCAGGGGCCGCGCAGACGCCAGAGCCTTGAGGCTGACGGCAGCCTGCTGAAGAGCCCGCTGGCCTTTACTCCCTCTGACAGTGCCTGGAGGAGCCGAGGACCAGACCCACAGGAAGTCCCTGGGAGGGAGCCAGCCTCGCAGGGCCGCAGGGTTAGCTGCCTGAGCCAAGAGCAACCAGGTGAGGCTGCTGCTCCCTGCTCCGCCAGGAGGGGCAGAGCTCAGCAAGATGCTCACCCTTGGGGCCGCGACTGCCCCCCTGGCCTGGGCCCCGCCTCCTAGCGGCTGATGCCCCGTGCAGACCTGTGTGTGTGGGCGGCAGCCCTCAGACCAGCCTTGCTGTGCACAGCCGTGTCTTAAGCACTAGAGATGCTGGTGAGGAAACGACTCTCCTGCCCACGGGAGAGGTCGCTGCCCAGCAAGGGCCACGTGAGGCCCACTGCAGGCAGCTGCAGCCCTCCACCGCTGCCCCAGAGCCACCTGGTTGGGGGACGGCCTGACCGGCGAGCAGGCTTCCCAGACCCCGCTGTGGCCCACGCGGGACGGAGCCGCGGCCCAGGAGGGGTTCTGGTGCTGGGGTGGGGTCTCTGCGGCGGCGGCCGACTGCCCACTGACGCACAGCGAAGCCGCAGACGGGGCCAGCTCTCGGCTCTCTTCCTGGCTCCCGCCACGGCCAGCAGCTCGCCGCAGGTCAGGGCAGGCAGGAAGGAGGGCGCCGGCTTCCCCTGCGCGAAGCGGGAGGAGGGAGCTCGGGCCAAGGTGAGCCTGAGACGCGGCCTGCTGTGCGTCTGAGGAGCACGAGTGTCGCCCAGGAAGGGAGAAAGCCGCTGGGAGGACCTGGTCCCGGCTGCTGCCACTGTGGCGTCAGGGCAGCACAGCGCTCCAGGGGGCTCCGTCACGGGCGGGGGTGGGGGTGAGCGGAAACACCCCACGGTAGCCCTGTCGGGCAGACATGAGAGAGACTTAATGAATCATAAACACTATTTTAAAGCTGTGTTTGCACGCCGCTTTAAAAGCAGGTCACACTAATGACATGAAAATGAAGTCTCTGTTAGAGTGACTGGCTATTGTTCAGCTCTCAATCGCCTCTTTGTTCCCTGAAACCACCCCCCACACACTGGGGAGCACAGTTCATCCCACACCTGGTCCTCCTGGGCTCTGTGACTTCCCTTTGTGCGCTCGACCTCGGGGCGCAGCCTGCTGTCAGAGGTGACCCCCTACACCCGGAAAGCAAGCCGGGGCTGGGGGAGGGGAGAGGAGGCGCCCGTGTGCCTCCCAGAGCGCTGCCCACCACCAGAGGTCACGGCCACGGCCACCTGAGGCCGCCTCGGGGCAGGGGCTGCATCTCGGCCCTGACTGGGTGACTGGGAAGCCCGGAGGCAGGAGGTGCCAGCAGCCCCCGTGTCTCGGAGGGAGGGTCGGTGAGACCGACTTGGACAGTGAGGCCGCCCCTGGCTGCAGGTCACCTGGCTGCTCGATGGACAAATCCCTGCCGTCCTCCTGCCAGAGCCATACGGCCTGAACGCTGGAGGGACATCGGACCATCCCCAGCCAGTGACAAGGGCGCTGGCCTGCTCCCTCAAAAATGTCAAGGTCAGGAGGCGAGACTCCGAGCAGCGTCCCAGATGGACGGAGACGGAGGGCGCACACCCTGCGTGGGCCCCGAGCCCGTGCCTCCCTCCCCCGGAAGGGGTGCCCTGGCGGAGCCAAGAGGCTTGTCAAGAAGCGCAGAGCAAAGACGGTCTGCGGGGCAGCCTGTGGGCGGCGGAGGGGCTGCGTGGCACACGGGTGCACACGTGGGAGTTCCGAGCGTGGGGGCACTCGCGTGGTACGGTGGAGGGCTGGCTGGCCCAGGCCCGGTGCGCGCCCCGACACTGTGACGGTTCTGGGCGCGCCCAGGCAGCCCCCGAGACAAAGGGCTCGGGCGGGGCCCCCTCACTTCAAACACTAAATGCCGGGAGTGAGAGGCCATAAACCCCTCAACAGCTCCCCGCTTATCGCCAATCCCACCCCACCCACGTTTACGGCCAGTCAGCGCTCAACAGTGGGCTCTCGACCACGACGCCGGCCGCAGCCGGCTGCGGTGGGGGAGTGTCCCCCAGTGCGCACCACCAGAACCTCGGCACGGACCCTTCTTTGGAGAGAGGGTCTTTGGGGGAGATGAGAGCGCAGGGTGGGCCCCAGCACACGGGGCTCCCCCCCACTGAACTGAGACAGGAGGGGCCACAGAGGGCCACGGGGCGGGCAGCGTGTCTGAGCCCGGCCGTGGGCTCTCGGCACGGCCCCGGGGACAGACACTTTCGGGACAGACCTAAGGGACGCGCCCACGTCTCACTCCCCGCTGCCGAAGGCCGAGTCCTGGGACCGGCCATCTGCTGGTGGCCTAGGGCGGCATCCTGGACGGAGTGACGCGCCAGCCCACCCCCTCGGGCCACCCCAAGCCTGCACAGGGCAGCAGCGGCTCAGGACGCCAAGGGGCGCAGCTCAGGACCGCCGCTGGGGACAGCGCTGACCTCTGTGTCACGGGCAGCCGGGCATCCGGCCGCGGCCCGTGGCCATAACTGCGGCAATGGCGCCTGGCCGGGCCTCAGCACGGCCAGCGGGGCCAGTCTGCACCTGGGGCGGCCACGGCTCGCAGCCCGCTGAGGGCGAGGCTGCAGGGGCAGCGGAGGTCAGTGTGCTGCGGGCCCGGGGCGTGAGGGCGTGAGGGTGAGCAGAGGCTCGCGGCAGGAGGCCCGGAGGCGCGGTCTGGAGGCCGCGACCAGGCAGTGTCCGTGCACGCAGCCCGCTGAGGGCGAGGCTGCAGCAGCGGAGGTCAGTGTGCTGCAGGCCCCGGGGCGTGAGGGCGTGAGGGTGAGCAGAGGCTCGCGGCAGGAGGCCCGGAGGCGCGGTCTGGAGGCCGCGACCAGACAGTGTCCGTGCACGCCCGCCCCGGGGCGCTCCGGATCTGCCGCCG
>NW_004567133.1:19299336-19330643 GCF_000260355.1 Condylura cristata | reverse complement strand
GGCCCCTGCCCCGCCCGGGCCCCGCGGCTCCGGGCGTCCCCACCACTGCCCAAAGGTCCCCTCCCCGCGAAGCTGCCCAGCGCCTTGCCCAGGAGACCCCGCACGGGGGGAGGGTCCTGGGGGGGACGGACGGTCTGCTGGGGTCTCCCAGGGCAGGCTGGCTCCTGGTCAGGGGTCAGGGACTCTCTGGAGCCCGGTGGACGTTAGTAAGTCAGGCAGCAGGAGGAGGCTGCCCCTCCCAAACCCTGACCTGGTTCTTCCCAGCAGCCCGGGGGGCTGCTAATTAGCGTTTCTGGATTACCTACATTCTGCACCCCTTTCCTGACCGGGCGGGGGCCAGCTCCCTCCGGGAAAGGCGGGAGGGCAGGTCGAGGGGCCTGGCAGCTCAGAGCCAGGTGGGGGTGGCCCCGCGGCCCCGGAGGCTGCCCGGATAACTCAGGCTCCCAAGGCCCTGCTCTGCCGCCAGGCCCTCTCCTGCTGGCGAGCAGATGGGCCGGATCTCAATTGTGCCTTCGCCCCCCAGGTCCGAGGCAGGCTGGCACCCCGCCAGATCTGGTGCCGCTGCCCGCCGGGCGCCCAGGGCTGGGACTCGGGGTGCGCCTCTTATCTGCATGGGAGGGCGTCGCCAGAGCAGGAGTCGGGGAGGGCCTGGGGCCTCCGAGGGCGCTGGACCCTGACCTTTGTCCCAGCTTGGAGGTCGGCAGCTGGGGAGCCCCAAACCTCAGGAGGCCCGGGCGTGGCGGTGGGGGGTTCTGAGCGCCCGCAGAGCGCAGCGGGCGCTGGCCCTTGTGTCCGAGGGAGGCCTGGGCTCCTGAGGGAGAGGCCCTGGGCCGAGGCTGCTGCCCAGACCAGCGCGCTCAGGCGCCGGGGCCCCGCCTGCCACGCGCCTCCCCCCGTCCTCGCCTTTGCCCCACAGCCTGTCTGTAATCTCGGACTCGGGGTTCACCTGCAGGGACAAGGACGAGTTCTAGGGGTGGCTCTGCTGCACCTTGCACCCCAATACTCTACCTGGGGGCGGGCACCGCCCGCTCCCGCTGTGTGGCCCTGCCCTGTGGCGCTGCTGGAGCAGGCGTGGCGGGCGGCCTGGGCCCTGTGGTGCCGGTACGGCTGCTCTGTGCTGTGGTCCCAGCAACTGCTGGGGCCTCGGGTGGTGGGTGGGGGTCCCGATGCTCCCCCACTCTGGCCCACCTCGCCTGAGGTCCTTGCAGAGACCAGAGCCTGCCGCAGCCGCAGCCGCCGACTCCCAGGCCGGGCCGGGCCGCCGCCTCCCTGCCGGGGTCCCGGAGCCCCATGTCGCCTGCCCGGGCCGGGCCGCGCCCGTGCAGAGCGCGCGGCTGCTCACAGAGCGGCTGTTGTGTGTGCACCCAAGGGCAGGGGCGGGCTGGTCTGAAATAATATTTTCGAAGCTGGCAACCGGCCTGGTCGAGGAGCCTTGTGCGGGCGGCCGGCGGCCGGCGGCTCCCCGGGCCGGGGACACCCACGCAGTCCGCAGCACGTCGCGCCTCTGGCAGAAGGCTCCCTTGAGGGGGACCCCAAGGGGCGGCTCGCTGGCCGCCCTCCCCTCAGCCCAGGACCCCCGGCCCGCCCCGGCCCGCCCGCCCTGCAGAGCTTTCTTGGAACGCTCACCGAGGGCTACTTCTTCTAATGTGTGTCCGCTGGCTGACTCCCCGCGCCACTGCATGTGGCCCGCCGAAGTGGGGCTCAGTGTACTGCCCACTAACGGAGCCACAGAACCGACACCAGCCAGGCAGGTATTTACTGGGCTGAACCTGCGCCCAGAACCACCTGACGCGGAGACAGGTACCGGGAAGAGCTGAGCTGTGGGGTTAGACTGGGATGCGCGGCCGGCCCACCCCACAGGATCCACGGTCCGTTACCTGTGTACAGGAGCAGACCCGCGTGCGAAGACCACGGCCTTAGGGCTCCCGAGCGCCCTGGGGACCCCGCTCCGGCGCTGGCCGCCCTCACTCGCCAACCCTTCGCGTCGACGCGGGCTCTGGCTGATGAAATAATGTTCCTCATTTTAAATGCAGCCACGGGGGGCTGGGGGTAACTAGCAGAACCCAGGCGCAGTGTGGCCCAGACCCCTGAGCCAGGCCGCGAGCGCCACCGCTCTCCCATCCCTCCCCGTCACTTCTCAGCCAGCGGCGGCCGAGCGGCACCCGCCAGGGCACGTGGCTGGCGCTGAGCAGAGCGTTTCATCAGGCCGGAAGAAGCCGCCCTCGGCACCCGCGCCGGTCCGCCGCCTCCCTGCCCTCCGGCGCGCTCCGCCCTGCTGCGGCAAGGAGGCCCTTTCACTCCGCCTGCAGTGTCACCAGGAAGGGGACCAGGGGGCCCGGGGCACTGGGCGGCTCCGGCCGGCCCAGGCAGATGTGAAGCCGCCCGCTCCCGCTCCCGCGGGCAGCCCCCATCCGGCGTGACAGCGGGCACTGTGGCGACCCCCGACCCCATCATGGAGAAGAGAAAGCCAAGGTGACGCCTCCCTGCAGGGGACGTTCTAAAGACAACATGGCGCTGCCAGAAGGCCCAGAGAGCCGGGCAGGGAGGGGACAGTGGAGGGGCGACAGGTGCGGCTTGCCGGGCACCGGGGCGCCGACTGCAGATGCAGAGATCACTCCAGTCCAGTCTCAGCATCTCCCGGCAGGACGCTCAGGCTAGTTTCGCTGATGAGTCAGGCCCTTGACCAAGGGGCCAACGGCGCGGCAGGACGGAAACCGCTTCCTCTCTTCCGCCTCGCCCGTCTCTGCACTGCCGGGTTTGTGCGGCAAGCCTGATGCGGCCACGCACGTGCCGCAGAAGCACCAAGGCATGAAAGGACGGCTGGGGGCGGGGCGGGGCTTCGGGGACCGTGAGGGGAAGGTGGCGAGATTCTCAGAGAGCAAAGATGAAGCCAGACAACCAACCAGTTGGCAACACCATTTCGGGCTTGGAAATCAGCCAAAGGCGTGTGCCAAACCGCCTCACTGAGAATAACGGCCGGGCCTCGAGCCACAGCGGTGGGCTGCAGCGTCAGCCCGAGCGCCACCCTCACCCCCACCGGCAGTGACGAGACCCCCCAGGCGGGACAAGCTGCGCCAAGTGGAGGCTCGCTGGGGGCTGACCTGACCCAGAGTGGGGCATTGCAGGGTGGGGGCGTCAACAGTGGTCATGGAAAGCTGGAGAAGGGCTGGGTACCGCCTGGGGCAAGCCACAGGCTGGCGGCCGAGGCCGAAACTGGCCAGACACATGCAAAGAAAGGACCACAGGTGCAGTGGCAGGCCCTGGCCCCCGCGGTCCCGGAAGGGCGCCCACCCGCGGGAGGGGCCGAGGGGGCCCCGCCACTCCTCCCTGGGGAGCGAGGCCGCACACATCCACACAGGCAGCACAGGCTGGTGGAGGAAAAGCCAGCAGACCTGAGGGGGACCCCAACACGGAAGGCTTCCCCAACCCATAGCAGACCCACCCCAACAAGATGCGGCTCGGCTGTCGGGCCTCTGAGTAACCGCTGAGCCGCGCCGGCCGGCCAGGCGGCCCCTCAGAAGCCACGTTTAAACATGACAGTAGGGAGGGCCCACAGCAGCTGCAGAGCCGGGAGACAGGCGCTGCAGAGCCACCGGCCAGGCACTGCGAAGGGCAGCAACAGCCTGGACTGCACCCGGGCGAAGGCAGCCCAGAGCCGCTGTGGTTCGTGAACCGAGTGCTCAGCTGAGAAGTAAAATATGAGGCATGCAAAGAACAGTATCCAGGAAACTGAAGTCCAGGGGAAGGAGACATCAATGGGACGCAGAGGGGCCCAGGTATTGGACCTGGCAGAGGCTCACAGGAGCTGCTATGAATATGGGCAGAGGAGTGAAGAAGCCACTAAAGAACTGCAGTCTGACGGCAGTGACGCACCGCGCAGAGCACGCCCGCCCGGGGAAAGCACAGAAAGGAGCCACGTGCGGACGCGGGTTCAGAAGTACAGCAGCGGCTTCACTAGAGGGACACAACAAATTTGAGGCAGCGGAACAAGGGATCAGCAAACTTAGAACCACTCGCCGTGACGAGAAAATGCAGAAGGAGAGATGCACAGATCGCAGGTGCCAGGCACGCCACCAAGGGCAGCGGCAGACATGTGAAGGAACTCCCGAAGGAAGAGGGGGTGATCAGAGAAAATGCCTGAAAGAACTAAAGGCCAGACTTCCCAAGTTCAATTTTTAAACACGTCACCTTCACATCCAAAAATCCAAACACGTAAGATAAACACAGGAAGACTCACTGGCCACAGCAGAGTCAAAGTGTTGAGCCCCAAGCCCAGAGCCCAATCCCAAAGGCAGCGCGCGAAGGGTGGCCCTCGCGTGGAGCCGAGGCAGAGGAACGCGCGTCCCCAGGGCTGGAAGAAAAGGCCCTCAGCCAAGGGGCCGCCTACACCCACCAAAACTGCTTCGAAAATGACGTGGCGAGAGCGACATCCCAGACCGAGGCTGCGGGCGAGCGGCAGGCAGGCCGCAAAGGACACCCTCGCGCTGCCCACCTTGAGTTCACACGCGGGAAAGCTAGTTGTGTTGGCAGCTAGTCAGGCAAGAAGGTTACAGTTTCTCCCCTTTTTCACAGGTAACGGACTGTCTGTAAACTACAGTCCTTCCTTAGGGGCCTACAACAGGTGAAGACGTAAAACAGCATAACAGAAATGGAAAGTGCTGAGAGGGGATCTGTAAGTTTTAAAAGCCTGCAGAGAAAATAGAAAACTTGAGTCAATATCCCAAACCACCACCTTAGCAAACCAGAAAAAGAATAGTCAACAAAGCACAAAGAAAGTGACGGGAGACAGCAGGAGCTAGACTGGAACCCAGACAAATCAATGAGCCGAAAGCTCGCAGCCAGTCGGCAGCAAGGCAAGGGTGTCCACGCCTCTCCCGCCTCTCCACGCTCTCCTGGCGGCCCCCGCCACCCGCGAGGCAGGGAGGGAGCGCAGATTGGGGAGGAGGCCACGGCCCCACTAGCAGAGGACATGGCCCTGCACAGAGCGGCACCGAGGGCCGGGGACCCCAAGAGACCTGCTGGAATAGGGAGCTCCGAAGTTCACGAGACACAAGGTCAGTAGCCGAAGATCAGCTGCGTTTCTGCACACCCCAGCAGCGAACGTCCCAAAAGTGCAGCCACGAGTCCATGCCAGCAGCATTGGAGCCAACAAGCGTCAAAGAGGAGCAGGTGACAGAGAAGCGAAACCCGCTGGGCGCTGACAGACACAGCGGTTCGCCATATCAAGCAGCATCTAACGGGGCAGTCCAGCTCCTGGACTGGCCAGCTCTGCTGCGGAGAGGTACAGCTGCCCGGACAGGGCCAGAGTCCACAAGCCCAGTGAGCTTCTTGCAGAGACTGACAGGAGCGGCCAGGGCCAGGGCCGACGGCTCGGAGCTGGGCCGTGGTGCCTGGCGGGCCAGGAGACCGCTCTGGCCTTGCAGTGACCCACAGTAAAGTGCTTCCATGTTTGCTTTCCAACACTGGCGGCGATCCGGGGCTGCCTTAGGACCCCGCACGCCCCACCCGACATCACTGCTACATACAGGCTGGCGCCCACTCAGACTTCACACCTGGGCAGTGGGTGGCGCGCGGGAGCCGAGGGGACGGCCCAGGCGCCTCAGCCTGAGCTAAAGTCGTGCCGCATCCAGCCTCCGCCAGGTGTCATCTCATGCAGGGCAGGGCCACACCTGCACCTGTGGGTCTCTAACGGCCCAGGCTGGCCCAGTGTGCGGAAGGCCCTCTGTTGGGAGCGGGTAATGTGCCTGGCCGGCTAAGTGCAAAGAGTGGGCTGAGATCAAAGGCTCGGGTCTCCGAGGGTGCCCCTCCCTGCCCCGCCCTCCTGCCTCCCTTTGCCTGCTAGTCCCCAGCGGCGACAACTCCTAGCCGACAGGGAGTTAGTCACTTCCGTTTCCTTCCTCACCTTTGGAGCTTTCAGCTTCACTCTCCCTCCCCCGAGGGTCAGTAAAGCGTTATCCATCTCTGGAGATCCTGGAGCACCGGTGAGGGGCATGAGGAGTCAGGGACACAGCCAGGACCAGCCTGGCGCAGTGTGCCCCGGAGCCCTGCTGCTGCCTGCGGGCGCTTCCCCGGCCAACCGGGCCTCTTCCAGTTTGGGGTGGGAACCGCCTAATCTGTGTGGGCAACTGGCAAGCCCCGGCTACGTCACATGAGAAAACTTCAAAACACAGCTCCCTGAGGTTGTAGAAGGGTCGAGCAGGTGGAGTATCTAAGCGAGCCAGTAAGTCTGCTCCAGGAGCAACAGACTGGGTTTTGTCACGTCACCACAGCTGACTTCCTCCCTCTCCTCGGCTGTGTCGCTCGTCTCCACCCCAGTCTAGAGCAAAGGCCTAACTTTCATGAGACAAACACATGTCTCACCACAGTCATGAGGTCCCTGAAATTGGCCAACATTAAATAACAAAGCCCATTTATAAAAACAACATTTGAAAGCATTTCCCCCTACAGGTACAATCAGAATTTCGAAACTGCCCCGTGAAATACAATCCTGCCCCCCCCAGCTTTCTCCTAACCATCAAAGACTTACTTTTCCATAAATTCCAAATTTCTTGAGATGTAGGAAAATCTCAAAACAATGCAATTTTGCTATCTTTTATGCAATTATCTTTTGTATCTTTTATATAATTAAGGGGCAAACCATCATGGAGATGGAAAACTCGTTAATGCCCGGCTCCATGAGAAAGGTTTCAGAATTGACAACTTCTTAAAAATACAAAAAAAAAAAAAAAAAGGGCCCTCCCTGGTGGCGCAGCGGGTTAAAGCACTGCACTGAGAAGCTAAAGCCACTTCCGCATGAGTTCGATTCCCGCCTGCCCCGGAGGTGACCACATGGTGTGGCAGACCTCTCCTGACCCACCCGCTGCTCCCCTCAGCAGTGTACTTCGTCGATCTGCCTGTTCTGCTCCCCACTCTGTCTCTGGTGAAGCCTCCCACCGCCCCGAGCCTCTGGCCTGTACCCCAGTTCTGTATGCATAAATAAATAAATCTTTAAAAAAAAAAAAAAAAAAAAAGGGAGGGAGGATAAGGAAAAATTGCGCCCGGCATTAGAAACATGACTCCTGCACAAAAGCGCAGACGCTTCAGGATGGACTCACGCAGGCCGAAGTAGCGCTCACAGCAGCACGTCACAGCAGCACGCATGAAGCCGGAGCTCCGACGCCGCCCTCTGCACACGCGGCTGCTGTGACACGCGGCAGCCACTGCCGCTCCCGGCTG
Source organism: Condylura cristata (assembly GCF_000260355.1). NCBI lineage: Eukaryota > Metazoa > Chordata > Mammalia > Eulipotyphla > Talpidae > Condylura > Condylura cristata. The sequence goes on along the minus strand of NW_004567133.1, from coordinate 19,323,428 downwards.
CTCCGGTGAGCACGGCCTGGCGGCATTCAGGCCACAGCGCAGCACAGCGCAGAGCAAGGCGGCTCTGGATCAAGCCAGGCTTCTGACTCAAGTTAGGGCAGTCATCCAGCTCAGAGGGCTCGGCTCGAGCCGCGGCCTGCGCGGGCGACGTCAGGCTGAGCACCTGCTCGGCTGACCCTTCCCGCCCTACTCCTCCGGCTTCTCGCGGCTCCAGACCCAGCTGGACCCGCCCCCCAGCCCAGCCAGCGGTGTCCAGGGGACCCCCAGGGACAGGTTATTTCAGGTAAGCAGGGGAGGTCACCTCCCTGCAAATGAACCGTGTGTCCAGGTCAGCAGAGCCGATCCCTGAGTCTGTCCCCAGCTACTGCGCCGTCTCTCAAGTCCTGGTGAGCACCTGCCTCCCCTGTCACTGAGCAGGCCAGCGGGGAGCTGTGCCTCTTTCTCCTTTCACTCTTGGGGACTGCTGGTCTTCACATTAGAGCCTTTCTATTTGCCGGGAAAGAAAACCTTTTAATATTACGGCTTAAAATTTAAGCCGCTTAAGACCTGAAGAATGTATCGAACATGACGCTCTCCCCAGGCCCGGCATCCCCGCCCCCAGCCTCTCCCCAGACCGAATCCAGCACCCCCATGCCCCGCTGAGGCACCCGCAGAGTGTCCACCAGTTAGGAGGACGCGCAGAACAGTATCTTCAGGTTTCTTTTATTGTTTTCTGCTCATAAAAGTTTTACTTATCTAGTGTAGAGGAAAAAACCAGAAACAACAAAAAGTATAAAATCAAAATCAGGAGTCCCGCAGTCCTGCATGGGCCTGGCGGCCGAGCCTCTACTGTCTCGGCCACGTCGGCACGCACAGTCCACCTCCTCACAATCGTGGCCAGTGCTCCAAGGCCTGCGGTGGACCGGTCGCGGCTTCCAGGGCGAGAGAAGCCCGGCGGCGCACAGAGCCGTCCCTGCGTGCCCGCGGCCTCTGACCCCTGCCCCGCGGCCATCCAGTGCCAGAGCCCTGGCTCCTGCCCCTCGCCAGGAAATGTACTTTTCCCACCGCTGCCAAAAAGGGGGTTTGAAAGGCCTGACTCCCTGCCCGAGGGCTTTCCTGAGCGTCAGACCGGCCTGAGCCTCCAACCGCGGGCTCTGGCAGCCAGGACGCGCTGAGCGTGCCCTCGCGTGTGACGCGGGGTTGCAGAGGCGCCCACCCCGGGGGCCTGTGGCAGTCCAGGGAGACGAGGAATCGGGGACGCCTGGCGCGGCCTGGCACGCAGTGGGAATTCCACAAGGGTCTGCCGAGCCGCCATTCCACCAGGCAGCGCGGGCCGGCACCAGGAGCTGCCGGCGGCTGGCGTCTGCCCGCGTCTCTGCGGAAGCCGCCCTCTGTCCCCGTGGGCCGTCTCTGTCTCTCGCCCCGGGACTCGGAGCGCGTCAGAGCCCTGGGCTCCGCTCTCTAGACAAGCGGCCTAGGAGCAGTACGTCCCCCGCCACCCCTCCTTTTTCCTGATGTAAGCGGCGTACAATGGTTCTTTAAAGCATTCTCAATGCACTGCTCAAACTCCTAGTGAGGATACACGATTTTCATATTTTCACTATCTGTAGTTTGGAGAACATTCTGAAAAATAACCAGCATCGAAGTTAATTTTAGAAAATGAGAGCACACTACCCACCTCCGTAAAAACTAAAACCAACAGAAGCTACTAAATCACGTTCTTGCACCCAAGGTCCCCCGCCACCCAAGCGCCCCTCACGGGGGAGAGGCCCGCCTGCGCCCCAGGAGAGCGCAGCCCCACCGTGGTCGCTGCGGGGGAGGAGCGCTGGGAAGCCGCAGGTGTGGCAGAAGCCAGCAGGAAGGGCAGGAGGAGGCTCACCAGGGTGCGAGGCTAGGCCGGGGACCCAGGAGAGCGCTGGGGGAAGGAAAGACTTGACGGATGTCTCCGACGCAACGCAGATCCGAGACAGATCGTGAAACCGCAGATCCAAGACGGCGAACGTCCCCTCCATCCCAACTGCCGGGAGTGAATGAAAAGTGAAGAGAAAACCGTAACAAAGGCCGTGTCGCGGTGGGAAGTGGAGAGACCCCGTTCAGAGGGACAGAGGACAGCAGGTTTTCATCCAAAGGGCGCCAGCCAGGGGCGACGGGTGCTGCCCGCCAGGCCTACGGAGGGAGGCTCGGGGCAGTCCATGCCCTGGGAGCACCCTAGGATGTGTGCGGTGAGCCTCCGGGGCTCGCAGAGGCTGCGCCTCTCCCCAGATCTGCGCGGGCCTCGGCCCGCAGGCTCGTGGGCAGAGACGGCAGAGCTCCCGCAGCGGGGTGGAAACGCCAGGCGCGCACGGCCTTCCCGGCTTCGGGGGCTCCAAAGCCGCGCGGCCCCTGGGGCAGCGCCACCCCTCGCTCCTCCCAGCGTGGGCGCGTTCACGCGTTTCACTCAGCGCACCAGCCGCAGCCGCGTGCAGTCGGCACAGGGCGGCGAGGGCGGGGCCGACCCTGCGCGGACACCGCGGCCCTGTCACTGCCGGAAGCGCAGCCCAGCAGCTGCCCCGAGAGCAGCGCGTGTCCGCAGCAACGGGACCGGCCGGGGGGCTGCTCCCGCGCGCGAGCACGTCCTCACAGCCGCAGCGCCACACGCTCGGCGGGCTCCCGTGCCAGGAACGGAGCCACTCAGTGTCTGAAGGTCAACCCCACGAGATGAGGAGATACACCGAAAACAGACGGAGTTAACACGTCTACAGCGACGACACTAATAAGTCAGTACAGGAGAGAAAAGGAGCCAGGAAGGAACAGTGACGCCGAAGGAGGTGGGGGGAAGAACCACGACCACAGGCGGGGGGACCCCGCTCCAGAGGCCAGGCTGCCGCACCCTGACTTTTATTTTCGGTGCGCGAGCAGACCGCCAAGCGGCCTGACAGTCATCTGGCCCTCAGCGGAGGCGCACGGCCCGGTGCTCTCTGTGGAGATGCCCACGGGCCGGAAGCTCAGAAGCGACGGGCAGAGGAGTCAAGCAGTCCTTTGCATGGGAAATCTCAGAGGGTTTGGAAGCGAACAGAAGTGCGAGGCTTTTCAAGAGCCGCCAGAAGGCTGGCGCACGGCCGCCTGGGCCGCCAGCAGCGGGAGCCCTGGCTCAGCCGCGGGCGGGCGCACAGGCAGCAAGGGGGGGCTCCCCGAGGGCCCTCACGCTGGGCCCAGCCCCTCGCTCTACCCCACGCGTGACCCAGGATTGTTGACTTGTGGGAGAACTGACAAGGGGAGCCTGGACAGAGTCACCAGACACCAGCTTCACTCCTGTGTGCACCCCCAGACCGGGGCGCCCCCCGCCGCCTACCCTGGGGACAGAAAACAGCCGCGCCGCCAGGAGTTCACATCCCAGCACTGGGACCCCGGTGAGCCAAAACCCACAAGTCACTTTTGCCTCCCCCAAAACATGCCCAGAGGCACGGGAACAGCGGGTGACCCCAGCGGGTCTGCGTTGCAGAGTTCCAGTAATTCAGCAAAGGACAGAAGACAGTCAGGGACTGTCGTACAGGGCATCTGACCCGAGGATGGGGAGCGTCCTGCAGTTCAACCCAGCTACCCTGGCCAGCGCTGTCCACACGCTGAGTGACGGCCTCGCCAGGGAGGAGCCGGCAGAGCTGAGTCTGGAACGTGGTCCCGTCCCATCGACTCTTGGCCGCAGAGGGCCGGGTCTATTCGGGGAACCCCCAGGCAGGGAGAAGAGAGGGGCCAGGTCCCAGCGGGCGCAGGCCCTTTCCTGACCACCGGATGAGGCAGAGGCGGGCACCCCAGCTCAAGCCGTGAGAGGGCGAATGCAGCCCAGGCTGGGGCCACACGTACCTGCTCCCCGATGTCCGCCGGGCAGCGCGTCAGGGCCGAGAGAGACATTCCGAAGGCGAGCACCACCGGCTGTGGTCAGCCTTAACCCCTTCCATGGGGACACTCACCAGAACAGAGGATTCGACCTGCGCCTGTCCTGTCCAGGGGCTGAGCGCACGTCTTGTCACAGCGCCCCCGCCACACGGGGCATGTGGCGAAACGCTATGGCCTTCTGCCTCCCGGTCTCGGCGGCCTGGAAACAGCTGGCAGGTGCCCAGCCCACGGAGAGTGAGGAGAGGCGATCCCGCCCAGACGGCCGCCCAGCCGGCAGCCCCTTCCAAGTGACCCCGGGACTCCACAACCAGTGAACCCCGGACCCAGAGCCATTGGGGCTGGCGGTTTCAATCAACAGATTGTTGGATTAACTCAGGGATTAAGCAGAGGGGCCAGTGTATGCGGCTCCTACGGGACAGCCACCAGCTGTGAAAATCCACTGCCCCGGTGAGATGGACACGGCGAGGCCACGCTGCACGGCACAGGGCCCAGTCCAGGGGCACAGCAGGAAGCTCCCGGTGCACCCCATGCAGGGGCAAGGACACCCCCAGGCCAGGGTGGCTTTTGCTTCTGGCCAGCTGGTGAGGCCTCGGGGCTGGCAGCGAGGTCAAACACCCTTCCCCAAAGGCCTTGAGGAATGCAGTGACCCGTGGGGACAATGAGCACTTAAAACAGGCCAGCACTTCCTCTATTATGATTATTTCCTGCACTTTCCATCACCCTTTCTTGTCTCAGGGAGGGAAACACCGCAACTGGGGTCACAGCTACTGTCGGCAGAGATAAGACGCAGTTTGGGCCTCAGTCCCCTGAAGAGCCAGCAGGGCCATCGAGTCTGAGAAGAGAGGCTTTTGCATGTGTCTGGTTTTCCATTAGGAAAGCCCAAGATTCTGATCTTTAAAAGTCAGAACCAAGAGGCGTCCAGTTAAGTGAGCAGGGACCGGACACAGCATTTCCAGGTCAGACCCACTCCCCGTAACCACCGAGCCGAGCGAAGTGGAGGCGCCTGCCAGGCACTCGGCCCAGCCCAGAAGCAGAAACAGCCCACCGCCATCGGCGGGTGGGGGACCCGCCCGGGGTCCGGGCAGCTGCCCGGGGACCGGCCACAGGGGCGCCGCACGGTGGGTCTCGGACGCTCGCGCAGCAACAGAAACTGCCCGGGCCCCGGCATGCGAGCCCGCGGTGACCAGCCAGGGAGAGGCGCAGCAGGTGACCGCGCAGACTGTGCCGGGGCCCGCGAGGGGCACGGGAGGCGGGGCTGCAGGGGCGTCAGGGGCGGCGGCAGCCTGTGACGGTGGCCCCCAGCCACACACACGGTTAAGTTCGGTGGACTCCGCCCTTCAACTGAGCACTGTGTGGTCACCGGGAGGATGAACCGGCAGCCTTCCCCGGCCACACCTGACCAGCCAGGACGCGCGGCCCAGTGGCCCTGGGCCCTCCCCAGAGACGCGCCCACCGGACGGCGGCCGGGAGCAGGCTGTGCCCCGGCGCACTGGCCTCCCACACCTGACGGAGACAGTGTCACTGGGAGATGCCTCCGCCCCATGGAGCGCAGAAGCTCCCTCCTGCGTGCGCTTTTTGTCTCTTTTCTGGCTAAGGGAAACATTTGCAAGTTCATAACAACAGGGACCTAAAATTAGATGAGAGCTGAACCTTGACTCGTGGGGGAAATGCTCTCTTTAAACTGAGCGACGTTCTCACGCCTGAGCTTTGCAGAAAGAGAGAGTTGTTGATGTGTAGAGGGGAGCCTGGGCCGGCACAGGTGGCCAGAAGAGACCTCCGCCACCTATGTGCTCCGGGAGCCGCTGGCCCGCACACATCTTCTCTCGGGGGTCCGCAATTCCAGGGCATCCAAGACCTCTCCGCTTAGCAGTAAAGAAAATGCTGGGAGAGCTCACGCCAGAACAGGCGGCCCTGGGCACCCCACTGCCCTTGAGACTGGACCTCCCAATCCCCTCTGCCCAGGCCCCCCATGACACCCCTGCAGGGCAGCACTGCCCAGCCTCACACAGTGAGGAACAGCCAGGCAGGCAGAGGGGACCACAGCAGCGAGGGGAAGGCCCTTGCCAGTGGCCGGAAAGGACTGAATCCCTCAAACACGTTCAGCCACCTGCATCTTGGCACAGGGAGCAGCTCCATCGTCCTCACTGCCTTCCTCCCAGCCCCATCAGGCCTGGCTGCTTCCTCTCACCCTCACACGCAGCCGCCAGCCTCAGGACCAGGCAGGCGGGGTGAGCAGGGCGCTGCAAGGGGAGCTCGAGGAGAGGGGCGCATCCCAGGCAACGAGAAGAGCCCCGCCAGGCTGGGGTCCTGGCTCGCAGTGTCTCCTGGGGGTAAGCACCGCAGGCTGACTCGCCAGTTCGGGCTCCAGCAGCAGCCCTGGGCTGAGGGTCTGGGCCATCGTCACACCCTCCTCTTTAGCACAGACCATTGGTTCCTTAGGGGCTCTCACTTCCATCGGCTCAGGACGGCACAGAGCAGGCTAAGCCCGGGCCAGGGAGACCCTCGCCCACCCAGAGCTGACAGCGCGACACAGGCCCCTGCCCAGGACCTTGGAGGGCGGCAGGGGACGTCTAGGGAAAGTTCCTTGCTAGTAAAACACGAGATTTGCATGAGAGGACGCGCCTCCTCCTCACTGGATGTCGCCACGGCCGCTGGAGCAGCTGCAGCCACCTTGCGACATGAGGGAGACTGCTCCCGCACGGCAGCGAGCTCAGACGGAGACCAGAGCGCCCAGCCCTGGCAAAGCCGCTGCGCCCCCGCACGGGTCCTCGCTGGGAGTGCCAGCCTTCCTAGTAACGAGACGGCGAATGCTGGTTGGGCCAAGGTGCCTTCCGTGGGGCTCCGTTAGCTCACAGCCAAAACATTCTAACCAACGTGAAAAGCTTGTGTCTGTCAACACATAAAATCTGAAGACAAAGCCCTAACACCTAAGTGTGTCTGGCACGGAAGGAGACGTCTCCCCCAGCAGGGCACCAGCCAGAGACACTGGGGGCTGGGAGCGAAGCAGAGCAACTTGGGGGGCACCAGCCCAGCTCCCAGGAGCCCACTCCGGCTCCACACTCCCACACTCGAGGGAGAGGAAACCCCATCGGCACAAAACATGCGCATGATGTCCACAGCTCATCGAGACAGCCACTGGACACAGGACACAGTCCAGTGTCCCTCAGCCCATGCAGAAACAAACCAAACAGGACAGACCAGTGCGGTGGGGGAGGGGCAGGCGGAGGGGGAGGAGCCACACCCTGGGGTGGGGTGGCTGATGGAGGGTCGGAGGGTCGGTCACAGAGGCCGCGGCCCCCTAGAAACCTGCACGCAGGCAGGCCACAGCCGTGGAAGCAGAAGCCGTGCCAGGGCGGAGGTTCCCTGGGGAGCAATGCCAACGTCCTGAAGTTGTGATGGACGAAAACCCCTCCGTGGTGCCCTCCCTAGGGCAGGCACAAGTGTACAGGGCGGAGGGGTGGGCACGCGCCGATACCCCAGGGAGCCCAGGCCCTCCGGGGCTGTCACGGCACTCAGGCCTTTGGGCTGTCGGTGTCTCTAAAAATACCGCAGCGGGCTCCTGGTCTCTCAGAACAGAGAGGGACATGCCGGCCGGACATGCCGGCCGGACAGCACGGAAGGCCCGGAGGCCCAGTCGCCAGGAACGTCTTATAGGCCCTGCACTTGCGCTCCTCGGGCCGGGCCAGGGACAGGACCTGGCCGGCCGGCTCCCCGGGCCCAGCACCCAGGAGCCCCGCAGTGAACACGAGCCCGGGGACACCGCGAGAAACGGCAGGTGAAAGCCAGGACGGGCCCGTGCGGGGCACGGGAGCACGCCGGGGCTCCCCGTCCTCCGCAACACCGAAGCCTCTGGGGTGAGCCCGAAGCCGCCCTGGCTGCCAAGTCAGCGGCCCGGCTGAGCCCCCCCAGGGGCGTCCAGGTCTGCCTGGCAGGCGCCTGTGCTCAGGGCAGGGCCAAGCCCTTTCACCCTTTCACCCCTGTGCCATTTTAAAAAGTACGAAGGAGCCGCTGACCCTAACGATGACAAGACTCTGCCAGTGGCCCAGCGTGCCGAGGGCAAGCCACCCAGGGCAGGCGGGGACAGGCCAGATGGGGCAGGGAGGCTGGTGATGGAAAGAGAGAGATGGAGCCGGGGCGGGGTGACGGGAGGGGGAGCGAGAAACCAGGGGCGGCAGGTTCAAAGCCAAACTGGCAGCAAAGCCAAAGCCGCGGACACCACAGCAGAGGATGGCAGAGCCTGTGGGCACCGGGAGAGGCGGCTGGGCCTCAGGAGAAGCCACTGCACCCCGAGAGCCAGAGGGCCAGCAGGCGCTCAGACACTGGCAGGAGGAGAGAGCAAGCCCGGCCACCGCCGAGGGCCTGGGTGCTGGGGCTCCCTCCTCCTGACGGCCCCCCCAGAAAGCCCTCCCCCCCGGCCATGGAGCGCTTTGCCGCACACCACGGGCCACGGACGCCCTAACAACGCTCCTGGATCCCACGGCCCGAGGCTGGCCAGCAGCCTGGGTCATCCACCTGTGTCTCCAGGGCTGGCTCGGGAGGGTGACTCTTCAGACGAACCCATGAGCAGGGCGGGGAGCGCCAGCACGCTGGGGGAGCGCCCGGGCGCTGGGCGCCATCCCGCGGGCTTCCCGCCCGCCCTGCGTGGAGCCGCACCAGGGTTCCCATTACAAACTCGGCTTGCCCCAAACAATGCTGACATGGGAGACCCTGACAGTTTACATACTCTTCCTTGTTTTAGCTACACCAGAACAAATAAAAGTGCACTATGAACCCATGACCATGTTTGGGGGTGAGCTCTCTGAGTGACCCAGGCTTTCAGAGAGATGTTCTATATTAAGTAAGCATTGTGGGAACACTGCGGCCCTGGGCAGGCCCCACAGCCCTGGCCCCCAGGACGGCGAGTGGAGAGTGCCCAGCTGCAGAGGGCACGGGGCTCGCACCCCACGGCAGGGGCGGCCTGCACACTGTATTCAGGAGTTGAATCCACCGAACAAGCACATTCCTAGAGCTGATTTGAACTGTCTTTTTTTCTTTCTTTTTTTTTTTTTTTGGTCAATATTTAGATAGTACTTTTTTTCAGCTTGCCCTAGATACCGACTGTTTACCTTACACACAATTCCCGAGCTGCCAAACTCTATGCCAGCCTGAAGAGGAAGGCCAAAGGCATGTTTGTCAGAAAGAAAAGGGCCCCATGTGCACGCCTCCACCTCCTCGCCCACCGGGCTCGCGACACCCGCAGCTGGCCGTGCACCCGGCCTCCCCGTCCCCAGCTCGCCTCGCGAGCCGGGCGAGTTCCCGGAAACATCTGACATCCCGCCTGACCACTCTACCTGGTCCTCCCCATTTTTTTTTTTTTAAAGATTTATTTATTTGTGCATACAGAACTGGGGTACAGGCCAGAGACTCAGGGGCGGTGAGAGGCTTCACCAGAGACAGAGTGGGGAGCAGAACAGGCAGATCGACGAAGTACACTGCTGAGGGGAGCAGTGGGCGGGTCAGGAGAGGTCTGCCACGCCATGTGGTCACCTCTGGGGCAGGCGGGAATTGAACTCATGCAGAAGTGGCTTTAGATTCTCAGTGCTGTGCTTTAACCCGCTGCGCCACCAGGGAGGGCCTGGTCCTCCCCATTTTTAAAAGTGGTTAAGGCCTGTCAAAAGTCACCACGTGGCCCAGTAATTCTAATCCAAGGTATAGGCCAAAAGCACCTCAAAGAGGCACTCAAACACTATACACATTCACAGAAAGAGTATTCATGACAGTCAAAGATCGGGATAGCCCAAATGCCCACCAAGGGATAAATGGATAAGTAAAATGGGGTCTGTTGCCACGTTGGAATATTACACGGTCCTGAAAAGGAACAAAGCACTGATGCTACAACCTGGATTAACCTGGAAAACATGATGCTGAATGAGCTGTCAGACACAAAGTGGCTGTCTTCCGGCGCCGGCTCCGTGGGGCTCCCTTGCTCGCTCGCTCTCACTGAGGTCAGGGCTGGGATGCAGGCGCAGCAGGCAGGGTGGGCGCAGAAGGACCAAGTCTGACGGCATCCTGAGGCCACAGTGAGGAAGGGGCTTCCTGCACCCCCGAGACCGCACCTTGCCGGGGCGTCCCAGCCCCTCCCCACAGCTGCTGTTGGGTGGCAGTGCGGAGGAGTGAGCCCAACACCGAGTGAAAAGCAACCTTGCCTGACACTTTGCACCGCCTCCTCCCACTCCGGCTGGACCAGGACCCTTCAGGATGGGGGGGTGGCTTCCCTGGAGGGGAGACCGTGCTCAGGCTGCTGATTTTTGAGGAAACCGCCCGCCACATATTAAGTAACTATACACTGACCGGTCTGGACTCAACACCAGGCCCCTCAGGACTCAACACCAGGCCCCTGAGGACTGAATTGACTTTCACTTTTCTGCCCAGAGAAAGGCCCTGCTGCTGATCCAGAAGATGTGGCACCACAGGTGGGGCGGGGGAGCTCGCAAGGCGACCCTGGGCCCTGGGCTGGCCCCAGCAGGAGCTAAACAGACGCCTGAAACAGCCGCCACAAAGCCGCACCGCGCCAGCCCATCCGAGTCCCTGGGAGGGACGTCCTGGCACACCCTGGGGGTGGGGCAGAGCACAGAGGTGCAGGCCGTCCACACCAGCGCCGGCGACCAGGGCCTGGGCCCGCAAAGCGCCCCCCAAAGCGCCGGTTAGCACTCCCAGATCAGCATCCCCCACCGCGACACTCACACTTCACTCTGTGAGTCGTGATGGAATGAACTGTGAGCAAGTTCTAATTAACGCGGCTTTAGTTTCAGAAATGACCTACGAGTCTCATTTTCTAGTTCTACGCACTCCAAAGAAATCTACTTGGTTTTGTGGAAAACATGTTCCATTCACTAACACACTAATTTGATCTGAGTTTCCCTTTTCCTCCCCTGTAGAAATACTAAAAATAGCTGTAATAACATCTTACTCCTGCTGAACTCAGTTCCCAGAGACCTCACTTACTCCGGCAACATCTGACAGCCCAGAAGCCAAGTCCGCAACCTGAGCCTTTGCCGGGCTCACGAATCTGAGGGCTGGCACGCAGGGCTGCGTGTTCTTTCACATGCAGAAGGGGCCCGGAGCAGCGCTGTCAGTCAGGGAGGCTTGCTGACAGCTGCGAACACCGAGAGCCGGCAGAAACGTCATCTTAAGATGTGCTTGGGAAAACAGGGCCGTCTCAGGTTAATTAAAGAAAAGCGGAATAGCTATTTTTATGGGGAGTTGCAGTATTGGTAAGAGTGGAATAACAGGCGCTAAAATAACTAAGCCATCAAGATAATTCCATTTCAGTTGGCGTATTTCATTTTTGAGGAAGACAAGAACTGTTTTACACACTTCAGAAATATAAAACCAAATGTTTAGACCCGCCGAAAACAGGAGAATTGAATGTCTGCTGGACGAGAGGGGACCCCCAGGGCTCGGGGAAACTCGGCTATTGGGAAGTCACACGAGACGCGTTTTCATCTAACGGCGGCCGCGAGAGCCCGGCCTCGGGTCCCCGGGGCTGCCCGAAGCCGTCCAGTGCAGAAGTGGCCGGGAGAATTTAACATTTAATCAATCTGGAACAAGCTCAAAAAAGATAATGGCTGCTTAGAAAAGCTAACCCGATTACAGGCCGCATTTGCATTTAATTACAATTCAGCATTCAATCTCACTCAAACGCGCCTTTCAGAAAAACTTCCAAGCGCCAGTGAAAACGAAACCCGTGTATATTATCAAACAGGGAGAGACTTTTTATCATCTCCACTGATTCAAACAACAAAAGCTTGATTGTTGATGTCCAGAGAGAGCAGCTTTTCCATCAGCGACCAAGCACATCCAAGCCTGGGTGCTGGACTGGGCAGCTACCCAGCCACACACGGGCACCACGCACAACTAAACCCAGACCCTGGACCGGGCAACGACCCGGCCACACACGGACCGGCCAGTCACACAGCACGCCTGGGCCGAGCCTGGGCAACGTGCGAGCCACAGAAGCCAGACACAGAGAGGGGCCACGGCCACACACTGGACGTGCCCAGGCAGGCATGGGGGTGGACAGACGGCAGGCAGGGTGCCGGGGCCGCCTGTGGGGGAAAGCCAGCAAAGAGGCTTTTAGGGTGACTGGCAACCCGCCGCTCCCACGAGGGGAGTGACCCTGAGTCGCCGCACTGCACTCCTCCTCATGGTGACGCCATCCTGTCATCGCCGGTCAGTGACAATGGTACCGGACAGCCGGGCAGGCGCACGAGAGCGCAGCGACCCTCTGCAGGAACCTGTTGTAGCTAAAGAGCCGTGCTGGAGAAAGGACAGCTGCCAGGAGCTGTTTCTTCCTGGTTTCTGTTGAGACAGCGCGGCTCCTGACATAAGGTAGCCCAAGTTGAACTTCTTAACTGAAACGATTACTGGAATCAAGGAGCTACATAATTAAAAAGACCCACAACACTCCCTGAGGGAGGATCAAGGTTGAGTTTTCCAATGCCATACTTCTTCCTCTGAGACGCCTAGGAGGACTATAAAAGCTGCAAATCGAAGATCAGCCCCTCTACCACCCAGGAACTTACAGGGGCCCCACGAAGACTTTCAGTGCTCCAGGAATCAGAGCCACAAAGATGCTATTTTAAAAAGTTTTTTAAGGCTCAAACCGCCTACACTAAGAACCTTGCCCAAGTCCTTGTTCAGGAAAGCGCCACACACCACAGGCAACGTTGCTGAGCTCAACAGAAGCCTTACTACAAGCGGAAGGCTCCATGGGGAGTCTATGGAACTGGACATTGAATAGCTGCTAAATAAGGAAACAGCATGACCAGAGCTATAAAAGCAAACATGTCCGCTTGCTCTCCAAATAGCAGCGGCACAAAGCCGCTCTCTCAGAACCACCAGCTCAGAAAGCGCTCGGCGTCGCGAATGCTCACAGGAGCCCGAAAGCACGCGGACCACGTGGGGTGATTCCAGCTGAGAAATCCGCTGCAAATGTGGGTCACGGGGCGGGAGACAGCCTCTGACACTTCCATCCGCGCCGCGCCCCCCCCCTCCCCCCCGGTCCAGGGCTGCGGGCCGGGTCACTGAGCCCCAGGGGCAAGTGCCTCCAGGCTGTGGGCTTTGCCAGGACAACAGCCCGTCTTTCCAACACAGCCGGCGTTTTCCTTTTCCTACTGTCACCCCGCCGGCCCTGCAAGCCCTGCGGATGCTGCATCGCTGCTTGAGCTGTTCTGCAGGTTGAAGAAAGGAGGAGACCGGCCCCAGCCTTCCACAGACCCTTCACTGTGGACTCCAAAAGCTCCCTTTCATCATAGCTGACCTCTAATTTCTAAGTACCAGGGGTGAGTTCAACACCTCCAGCACCATTCATCTGGGGACCAATAAGGGTCTCGCGAAGTATTCGGGGAGAGCCCCCACGCCCGCAGAGCTGGGGCGCACCGTCTGGAGCAGCCGCGCTACTAACAACACAATCAGCAGAGATATTATGAAGCCAATATTTGCTCTGTCCTACTAGTGCGAAGCTTGCCAACACCGGGAAGTTCACTTTACTGGCAACTAACCTTCTAATCTCCGAAGTAATGTTCAAACAAAAGTGAAAGGACTTTTTTTTTTTTAAGCTATAATCACTTCACATTTTCTCCAAGTCATTCAAAGGGTTTCTGCAAACGTTCCAAATCAAACGGGGTCCTCCTGCTTCCTGTGACAAATGTGCTCCCTGAAGGCCCCAGGGCAGCCCACCTCCACGGTTCCGTCTTGCTCACCCTGAGAACGAGGACTAAGGGAGTCCTGTGAAGACTCAGGACTCCCGCGCTCCTGCAGCGACTGGGTCCCCGACCGAGCTCCCGTGTGAACAGCGCACCAAGGAAACGCCCCCTCGTGTCATGCCCACGGCTCCCCGCCAAACGAGAGGCCTGGCTCCTAGCGCAAGCTTTCCCAAATAGGAGGAAACGGAGTGGAAGGGAGGCCGTTATTGCCCGGAAGTGCCCCACCAGTCAGAGGAGGAAAAGACCCTGACGGTGAAAAGGCAAAAGACACTCGTTTTTTACCAACAGCGAGGTGTTCCGCAGAGTGTTTTCTCTCCGGAACACCCCTTTCCTACAAGTGAGCTTCTGGAGGGCGCATTCACCAACAGAAACGAGCCACAAAGCCCGTGAGCAGCATCCTCTCAGGGGCCAAGCCTCGTGGACAAGCTGCAGGCCAGGCTCTGCGTGCTGACACCCAGCGGGAGACCAGGCCCGTGGCCCACGGCGGCCGCCCTGCCCGCGAGGCCGAGCCGTGGCGGCACTGCGCACTTCAGTGTCACGTACGAGGGCGTCGACTGCCAGCGCGGGGCTTGTCCTCCTCGCTGCAAACAAGATTAGACGAACCCCAAGTTCCCATTTCCCCGGCACGTCAAACAAATACAACTGGTTCCAAAGCTGCTTTCTGTCACACGTCTTCCTCTGGACGGAAGAAAATGAACAGAATTTAACAGGGTTACATGAAAAGCCTGGAAACGACACGCAGGCTGTCCTGGAGTCCTGCTGCTCTTGCACTGCGTGAGGCGACGGAGCAGGAATCGAGGGGCGACGGCCTGCAGACACAAACATGCTTCTTGGAATCTCCTCCGAAAACTTAGACGATCACCTAAACGAGGCAGGCTCTCCAAGCCTCTATTTCCTGGGCCTTAAGTAAACACTGGGGCTTTCGACCAACTGTGTCCCTGCCCTCCGGCCTCCCTGCCCACCGCGCGTCCCACGGCACTGCTCCTCCGTGGCCTCTATTTGATGAGCCACTGGGCCATCTCCCAGAAAAGCAGCCACGGGTGCTCCGTGACAGGGCCCAGTGTGACTCGCCGCGCCCACTGTCCACACGGGAGCACGAGCAGCCGCAGGGCTCACTCTCCACCACCCGTCTCACCCAGCCCTGCCGTCTGCCAGGCTGTGCCACGGCACGCGGGCGGGGATCCCCAACGCGCAGGGTGCGAGAGGGGGAGGCGGGCGCCGCCCCAGAAAGCGCCTTCAGAACAAGATTCCTGTGACGGGCACCCCCAGAGCTGGAGCTGGGCCTTCTGGAAACTTCCCCAGCAGCCCTGGGGGGTGGGGCTTGCTGGGCAGGGGCGCCCTTCGGCCTGCTGACAGGTCCTCTGCCGTCTGCTTGAGGACTTTCATGTAACCCTTCCTGGTGGCTGTTCTGGGGGAGGGAGAAGCAGGGAGGCTCCCGCACCAGGGGCAAGGTCTTGGCAGCGCCCCCGGGCCGAGGCCCAGGCAGCTGTCTGCGGTGCTGTTTGGTGCTCTTTCCTCGAATCTGGTCAGCTTTAGTGCAGCCTCTGAGTAAACGTGTCAGGCAAACAGAATCCACGAGATTTAATGCCTATCACCTCCCCGCCATAACAATGCTACTGAGGAGTGCCTGTCAGACCGGGCGGCGCCGGGAGACTCCCACAGCAGAGGGGACAGCGGGAGCCTCACAGGACCGTATCAGTCATGGAGTGAGATACATGAGAAAGGCTAAAATCCCTGGCTTACACTAATTCCTGACAAACGTCCTTGGTTACAGCCCACGAACGGGCGCAGGAGGGGAAGGCTCCGGCCACAGGGCGCAGATGTCCGCGCAGGTGCGGTGAGGCGGAGTCATGCCCGGGCCGTCCGCCTCGAGCAGCCGCCAGGCCCCGGCCCGGCCCCCGCCCCCGCAGGGCCCGTGACCCTGGCTCGAGGTGGGTGGGCGCCAGGCCTCCAGCCCTGCCTGCGAGGCCAGAGCCCCAGCGCCGGCTATTGGAGGGACCGTCCAAGCCTCGTCGACTGCCCTTTCCAGGCCGGAAGCTCCAAGAGGGCCGACAGCCCAGGCTCTGGCCTAGGCCTCAATAACGGCAGGAGGCTTTGCCGCTCACTGAGTAAACACACACTGACGGCACAACAGAGCTGGGGAGCCGCCGAGTTCACCCCCAGCCAGGACCTGAAGGGCCTGCAGCCAGGGCCGCAGAGAGCAAGAGCCGAGCGCTCGACTCGGGGGACTGGAAGTGGCCCCAGAACCTCACTGCTGGAACCCCTCTCTGGCAGTGAAGAGGCTGCCCAGCGGGCGGCTGGGCTTGAGGCAGGGTGCCGATGAGTCTTCTGCATCCAGTGCTCACCCTTGCTAACTGGAGACGTGGCACCCGCACGGTCCCGTGTGGTCCCGCGTGGTCTAGGTTCAGCACCAAACCGTACCAGTGGGCGTCGCGCAGAGCCCCGGGCAAGAGGCCGGACACGGTGACTCGCTGTGCGAGGGCCGCGAGGCGGGCCCGCGAGCTCGTGCGATCTGGCCCAAATCCGCACCTCGTGCAAGCCTGGCCCCCGTGGCAGCAGGCCTGTGAGCACCTCGCCGGGCCCGTGCGCCGGAACTGAGCGCTGAAGCCACGTACGTCAGCAGGCAAACCCCACGCACCCAGCCACGCCACGCAGGGGTGAGCCCTGCGGAAATAAATAAGCAGCACTTTCAAACACAAGGCTGATGTCTCACCAGGAGCCCTCAACGCCAGCAACAAAGACTTGCAGGGTCGCAACGGCCTTCTTGATGAGAAAGAGCCCGTGTGGGCTGAGGCCCTGGGCGGCCTGCGCGCGGCCTCGGGCGCCAGTCGGTCGTGCCGTCCGCGCGGTGCTCAGGTGGTAGGTGCACAGCCCTCCGAATGCCGAGCTCACCGTTTGGGGGAGTTCTCAGCGCGGTGCCCCGAGGTGCCCCGAGGTGCCCCGAGGCTGTGGTGGGCCTCTGCGAGGCTGTTTCCCAAGGGCGGTCAGGAGTGCGGGTGGCGGCCGGCCAGGGCCCTGACTGCGCTCGCCACAGCAGAAACAGTGACACTTATAAGAATGTTCTGGACGAAGCGGTGAGAAGGACACCAGCGTGAGGCCCCTGCGGGCGGCGGCCTCCACTGTCCTCGCGCGGCCAGCACGCGCACGCCCGGCTCGTGGAGGCCGCGTTGGAGAGCGTCCCCGTGCGCCCGCCCGGGCTGCAGCGCTCACGCCGACGGCAGACCGCGGGGTCTCGGCAGCTCCTGGCAAACGCGCGGCGTGGACCTGTCACTTCCAGGGAAACAGCTCACGGGACCTGCTGCCCACGACGAAGCGCTAACGTCCACCCGCCACCGAGAAGCGGACGTGGCCCCCACGCGTGAGGACTGTCCCGCTGCCAACGTCCGAGGATGCGACTCAAGAAACCAGTGCGTGGCCAGGTGACCCCCGCGGCGTGGACAAAGGGTCCTGGGCCAGGAGTCAGCCGGAGGCCACGGGGGTTCGGGACGGCACGAGCAGCGGGCGCTTCGGAGTCCACGTGGCAGCTAAGCCGCAGCAGCCTCGTGCTGCGTGGGCGCCGCAGCCTGTCCACAGCGGGCCAGAGGCCACGGAAGCCGCCTCCACTGGCGGACCGCGTCTGTGCCGAGCGGGTATCCCGCACACGGCAGACTCCATGCCCACAGCCCGGCACTCGGCTGGCACGCTCGGAAATGGTTAAAAACGGCGACTTTTACGTAAGTTTCACCACTTTTTTTAAACCAGTGGTGTGATCTGCACCCCAGGGAGACTTGCAAAAATGCAAAATGGTGCCACTTCTCACACCAAATTTCTTTGCTTCTGAAAAAAGGTTTTTTAAAAATGTCATGAAATAGGCCATGCATACCAGCAGGCAGTGGGCACAGTCATTTTTAAGGGGCGTACAGGGGTGCTGAAGCAAAACGATTTGGCGGCCACTGGCACAGAGAAGGCTCCTGAACTGTCACAGCTCCTGCTCACCTCAGCCCAGGAAGCCACCCCTCCCCAGCCGTCCCTCGCCCCCACTCGCTCTCGAGCAGACTCTGGGGAGACACAACCGGCAGCCGAGCGGAGGTTGGACAAGCTGCCCAGGGCCAACCACTCCCCGGCCCCAGGCCCCTGTGGCAGCCTCAGCACACCCAGCCCCTCTCTGCCCCTCTCTGCCCCTGGCCGGTCCAGACCTCGCACGGCCACTCCCTTCCTTTTTCAAACCCCCAGCTCTTTATAAATTCCCTGCGAGGAGCCTGTTCCTGTTGGGGAAAAGGCCTGGAGGGATCCGGTCCACAAAGCACAGAGAGGACGCCAAGGGCCACCGGGGAGATGGACGAGGCACCACACAGCCTCACGCACCGGGCCGACGGCCTGTGAGCCGCGAGGGCGCCCCAGGCGTTCGGGACCGAACCCCCGACACTGAGCCGCCCACCCCCAGAACAAGGAGAACGTGGCCCGCACGGGACACACCTGACCGTGCTCGCGACACACATCTGGAGACTCTTCTCGTAGCTCACTACTCCCAGACTGCACGGGCCGGCAGGCAGGCGGCTGCCGCTTGAAGCAGCCCAGCTGGCAGGAGGGAGCCCTGCCACTAGTCACTGCTTAGTCTATCTGCTCCCTTAAAACTTTCCTTCCGGGCCCCCCGGTGGCGCAGCGGGTCAGGGCGCAGCACTGCAAGCTGCCACAGCCGCTTCAGTGCCAGTGCGATCCGGGCCAGGGAGGCCCCAGGGCGCAGCAGACCCCTCCTGTCCCCCGCGCCTCCCTCAGCAGTGCGCTTCGTCGATCTGCCTCTTCTGCTCCCCGCTCTGACTCTGGTGAAGCCTCTCACTGTGCCTGTGCCCCAGTTCTGTGTGCAGAATAAAACAAATCTTTTAAAAAACTAAAATATAACTTTGCTTTCTCAGTAATTCTAGAGACTGCCCGCCGCCTCCTCCCTTCCAGCGGCACCCCAGCGGCACCCCAGCAAACCCTGGCTGCTCCCCGCCAGGCTCACGCTGCCCCCGGCCCGCCTCAGCAGGGGAGCCCTGGGCCCCAGGGCCACACGACTGTCCTGAAGGGGCCCGGATAAATGTCGCGGTCTGCCGGGGCCCAGGCCGCTGCTGGTTGTGCTCTCAGAGCCTCGTTGCCAATCAGACGTCCCGCTTCACCCTCCCTCGGGCCGGGAGCCCCAAGGGGCCGTGCCCCGAGTGCGGAGACCTCATTCAAAAGCGCGGGCAGCACGTCGCTCTCCCCAGCGTGACCTCAGAGGACTGAGCTGTCGGACGAGAGCGCGTGGCCGGCCGAGGTTACCGGTGCCGGCGGGCACCTGCCAGCCAGCCACTGGCTGGGCCAAGGGACGCACGCGGGCGAGCAGGGCTCTGCCTCAGGGTCTCAGCTGGCGGCCGGCAAGGAACCAGCGAGCCCGACTGCCGGCGGGTACAGCGCGTCGTCAGCACAGGCTGCCGGGGCTCAGCCCGCTGTCATCCGCGGGCGGCCTCCGGTGAGGCCAGGCTGGGCTCCGGGCCGCCGGCTAGGCCGCCCGCAGGCAGCCCCTGCCCCAGGGCACGTCAGCCCCAGGTGCTCCCAGGGCCTCTCTGCTGCACTTCGGCACTGACAATGTAAGGCGACCCCAGAGTCCCGTCTTCAAAGACGTGATCGCTGCTGTGGGTCTGGGGACCGGGGACCGCGCTCCTGGTTCCCAATGTTGAGAGGGAAGGAGGTGTCTACAGATGTCCCCGGTGGTTTCACTTTCTGTCTTTGTCGCCTTCTTTCTATCACAGGAAAAACCAACAGTCCTAGACAAGCCTCACCATCTCTGCCTGTGGCCCAAGGCGGGAGGGAGGAGCTCGCACCCCCAAGGCCCAGGGGCTCATCCCAAATGCGACGGAGGGGCCTCCTTGCCACCTCCCAACCAGACCCCTCCTCCCACTGGGGAGCGGGTTGCCCTCCACTCTGCGTCATTCCCCAAACCCCCGTCCTGTGAGTGGCTGCCCTACGCACGCACACGCACACGCTCGCACACCCCTGAGGGCAGCGGTTTGGTCTGTCTGGTTCATGGCTGTACCCCGGCACCCAGAACTGAGCGCAGCATAACTACAGACTGTGGAAGCAACGAACAGCTCTCCGCCTGGCCCTCCGTCTCCCACAGACACCTCCGGCCACGGCCCGGGTCCCGACGGCAAGCGCCCGCCGTGAAGGCAGCCGCCTGCGGTGCTCACTGTCGAGGCCGTGCCCGCCCCGCCCCGCCCGCTCGAGCCGGCCCCGCCACCTCTCCGATCAGCTTGCTGGGTCAGCACCCTGCCTGGGAGACCCGCAGGCTCAGCCAGCCGTGAGCCCAGGCGTCCCGAAATGACGGAGGGGCTCCCTAGAGCTGCAGCTAAGACCTGCTACGAGGTGCCCAGTGCCCAGACCCACAGCTTCCAGCCTGGAGTCTCCCATGGTCCCCACTACGAAGGGGTCCTTCCCACAGGACGCCCCGTCTTCCTCACCCTGATGAACTCACGGCACCGCACCCCCGCCCCGCCCCGGAACACCACTGCCAGCCTTTGCCCTCTATCCCCTTTCTGCCTGAGTGCCCCTGCTGCCGTCAGTCCCCCTCAAGCAAATGCACCCCATTGCACCCTGCCTCCCTGTGGGCTCTGTAACAGTGAGGTTCTCGGGCTCTGGGTCCCGCACGCTCACCGCGGGGCCGGGCTCGTGGCACCAGCACAATAAAGCTTCCTGAGCCAGTGGGTCCGCGTGCAGCGGCTGGGGAGCCCCTGGCCCCTGGGGTGAGCTGCAGGGGAGGCGCCCCCTCCACCAGCCCCGCCCTTCTGCAACCCCCGGCCCACGCAGCCCGTGCTCGGTTCAGCTGTGAGCCCCTTCATCAGGAAAGGCCGTGGGCCGTGCAGGCTGCGCCGGGCGGCCGGAGGGCGCTGTGCCCAGGCGAGGCTGAAGGGACGTGTCGCCTAGGCGCCACGCACATGCGCGGGTCTTGCCAGACTATGCTGGCAGCTCAGCGCGGCAGCTTCGCGTGCCGTCAGGAGGCTCGAACTGGACAGTTTCGAGCGGGCCGGGGCTGTGCGGCGTCCGGCTCTGGCGTGCTGATCTCCGAGGAGCAAACCTGGGCTCCGGGAAGGAGTCCAGGAGGGAAAACCGGCAACAACTGGAAAGACAGCTGCCCGCCGAGCGCCTAGCTTTGCCTCCCTCCCACCGGGCCTGAATCTTGCCCCTCACACACAGGGGGCACGACGCTAGTCCACCAGTCTCACGCCTGAGGCTTAGGAATAGCCACGGGCCCATCCGGCACATTTTGGGCCACCGTCTGTGAGAGTCTTCATCCACAGAGTCGAAGTGCCCGCAGGCAAACAAAACTGTCACTGCCTACGACGTGGTGACTTCCAGGCGTCTGAGCCATCACGCCTGCTTTTACTTTTGAAACTCAACTAACACACAGTGCAAAGTACAACGGACCACCCCGCGCGCGGCCCCAGGCCCGCTGTGCTGAGCCTGCCCGGCTCTGTCCTCCGGACCCCCAGCCTGACCCTGGGTCTTAGTTCCGAGATGCCAGCAGGGGTGACACTGGCACCCCACCCCACAGGCACCCCCAGAGCAGGGGGAAGACACTTGTCCCCTGCCTTCCCAGCCTCATCGACGCCCTGGAAACTCCCTGGGGACGTACTGTCAGGTGGGAGCGTTTCCTACTACAGGCACAGATTCTCCAGCTACCGCAAAATTAATATAATTTGTAAAAGTCAGGAGAAGGTTAAAGACCATGAATAAGTAAATGCCGCGAGGCGCTCCAATCACCACACAGAAAGCAAGGAGCGACTGGGGATGCGGGTGACGACAAGCCTGACGGCCTGTGCCAGCCCGAGGGGTTGGCCGGTGCTCTGCACCTTCACGCTCCCCTCTCTGACTGCAACCCAGGCTCCCCCGCCAAGGAGTCTCTGCTGGGGCTTTTCCCCCCAACATACACGGTGCCACGGGCCCGACACAACTTCACAAATGCAGGCTTTAATACTATTTTCTCCTTACTTCCAAAATAGATGCTTCCCTCAGCCTGGAGGGCCTTAGCAAAACATAAGGACTGTTTAAAAAAAGGGGAGGG
This sequence comes from Condylura cristata, assembly GCF_000260355.1. Taxonomy (NCBI): domain Eukaryota; kingdom Metazoa; phylum Chordata; class Mammalia; order Eulipotyphla; family Talpidae; genus Condylura; species Condylura cristata. The sequence continues at coordinate 19,301,774 of NW_004567133.1, read as the reverse complement.
GGGGCTGAGCATTGATTTAGAATCGTATTTTTGGCCCTACTTATTTATACCTACTTTCCAGACCTCAGAGGCTTCCGTTCTATATAAAAATGAGAAAGAGAAAAGCAGCAGCAGCCGGTGCAAACAGGAGGAGCCGCTGGGAGCTTGAGACCGGCCGGGGTCGGAAGTGTCCGGCGGCTCGGGCTGCTTTTCATACTCTCAAACCCCCTGGGGGCTCGCCCTGGCCAAAGCTCTAAAGTGCCCGGCGGGAGAGACAGCATCACTCAAAGACGAAAACTGGAAGCCGAAACTTTAAAAGTGTCCTGGCTGAAGACGGGCCTCCGGGGGCCAGGGAACCGAGCAGCACAGAGCCAGCCAGGGAGAAGGGCGCTGTGGGGTGAGGCCGCAGGGCACACGTGCACACCAGCGCCCCGCTTCAGGGGTCCGAGCCGGCAGCTGAAGGCCGCGTCCGACCCCGGACAGCAGACCCTGGCCTCGCGCAGGGCTCCCGTCTCGCCCAGCTAGCGTCGCCACCCGCCCCTGCCCCATCCTGAGAGGCCCGGGCTGAGGTGCAGGGACCCACCGCCTGCAGGCCCGAGCTGCCGGAGCGGACTGCTGGCTCCCGAGAGCAGCGGGGAGGCAGGGGAGGCAAGAGGCCCGGCATACCTTTCAACTGGTCGGCCACCACGCTCTGCCCCAGGCGCTCGAAGACCTTCCCGTCCTCCATCTCGTACCGGTCGTCTAGGTATTTGGCGGTGGCCTCGGAAATGTGCACCTTGCCGGCCACCCCCAGCTGCTCCATGAGGTTGGCCAAGTTCACGTCGTTGGACCACACGTCGAATTTAAACCGCCTCATGCCCAGGATGCCGCACAGGACGGTGCCCGTGTGCACCCCCACGCGCATGTTCACCATCTCCTTCTTCTCCTGGCAGAACTGCTCGATGGCGCGGATCATGCCCAGGCCCATCTCGATGCAGCAGTAGGCGTGGTCGGCGCGGGGCTCGGGGCAGCCGGCCACGCAGTAGTAGCAGTCCCCCAGCGTGCTGATCTTCTCGCACTTGGTCTCCTCACACAGGCGGTCGAAGCGCCCAAACAGGTCGTTGAGGAGGCCCACCAGGGCGTGGGCGGACTTGTTGGCGCTCATCTTGGTGAAGCCCACGATGTCTGCGAACAGAATGCTGACGTCTTCGATCTGCTGCATCTTGAAGGGGCGGAAGGCGATCGGGGCTTTCTGCGCGGAGGACTTCTTCTTGCGGCTCTTGGGGCTGGAGGTAGCGTGCCTTCTGACTGCGCTCTCGCTCTCCTCGTCCCCCTGTCTCATCAGGTCGTCCGCGATGATCCTGGGCATCACCGAGTGAATCATCCTCTCCTTGAGGGCTTTTTCCACCTCCAGGTCCTTCCCGTGCATGATGGACTGGCCCACCTTGAGGAAGGTGCTCCGGGATCTCACCTGGGACATGATGAACAGGTGGATGCCGATGGCGTGGACGCAGACATGGAGCAGGGCCCGGCTCAGCAGCTCCCAGGGCCAGGCCCCGGCCCCGGGCGAGGGGAAGCAGTGTTCGTCTCGGAAGTGATAGCCAAAGGTCTCGAACAGAACAGAGTAGGCCACCCCCAGAAACACACTCAAGTACAAAGGCAGGTGCATGACGGCGTAGAGCAGAAAGAGCACTTCGATGCACATGGAGAAGCCCCCCACCTGCGACAGGCAAGTGTCCGCGGGCCGGGCGGCGCGCGAGCGGTTGGCGCCGTCCAAGAGCCCTGCGTCGGGGTCAGGCGCCAGGACCTGGAACTGCGTGGCCAGGGTCAGGGCGCACACCAGGAGGGTGAGAACCAGCGAGGTCCACACGTAGTGCCGCGCGTACAGCTTGGTGAAGGTGAACAGGAAAAAGCCGGCGCACACCAGGAGGAAGCACAGCGCCGGGGCCACGGTGGCCATCAGTCTGGCCCGCATGTGCACCCCGAAGTAGACGCTCCAGAGCAGGCAGGCGAAGCCGATGTAGAAGAGCGCGCACTGGAAGCGGCGCTGGGTCTGCGGGAAGCAGCGCTCCAGGCAAGCCTCCTCCAGGTTCACCGAGTCGAACCGCGGGTCCCACCAGCGGCGCGAGGCCCGCTCGAACAGCTGGGGCAGCCGCCGCTGCCGGCGCAGGCGGCCCCCGCCGCCCACTCTGCGGGGCGCGCCCCCGGAGTCCCCCGAGCTGCTGCAGCTGGAGGAGATGCTGTACTTGCAGTGCTTGGGCTGGCTGCTGGAGGCCAGCTGCTTGGGGCTGATTCTGACCCTCACGCTGTTGCTGTCGCCGCTGGAGTCACAGCTCACCTCGGTGCTGTGGTGCGGCAGCAGCTGCTGGTGGGGAGGGGAAGCCATGTTGCCGCGCGCCCGGAGGCTTCCCGGGCCGGCTCACGGGTACCTGTCGGCGAGACGGTCGGAGTCACCCCGCGCCGCCGCCGGCGCCGCCCGC
>NW_004567133.1:19293837-19298031 GCF_000260355.1 Condylura cristata | reverse complement strand
GCGCCAGCTCTCCCTCCTCGTGAGCTGCCCTTCCCGAGCCCCGAAAAACTTCGCGGGCGGCGGCGTCCCAGAGGCAAGCCCCCCCACCCTCCCGAAGCACTGGGCAACGCAGCGCAGACCCACACTGGGGGCGCCCCAGGCCGCCTGCCAGCCGCAGCCGGCCACTCCAGGTCTCACAGGTTGTTAGACAGTAAGTGCCAACTGGAGTGTGCCCGTGGGGACTCCCACTCAGCCATAAAAGGGCCGGACCTGCAATGTGCATGACTTGACAAGAGGAGGCGGATGGGATGGGAGTAGCCGGTCGCAGCCGCAGCGCCCCCCTGGGTCACAGCCGCAGGCCCCCCTGGGCGAAAAGCCAGCGCAGCCCAACCCAGAGGCCCAGACAGAAGCTGGGGGGGGCAGGGGCAGGGGCGCTGGTCGGAGCTGGGAGCACCGCTCCTTTTCGGGGGGCAGAGGGGCAGATGCGTGAGGAGAGCAGGGCAGCCCGCTTGTCACTCTCAAATGCTTTAAAAGGCAACTTCACGTATCTGCGTCTCCCGGCAATAAAGAGGGGGCGCTATAAGTAGAATTGCTGCTGAGGCACTTCTGAGAAACGTCTACAATTATTTCAAATAGTGCCCCAAGAGTTAAAAACCAGCTTGTACTGTCAGCCGCATGCCGGACGGGCAAGCGTCCCACCTCTGCAGAGGAAGCAGGCCGCGCTGCGGGGGGAGACAGGTGGCCGCAGCTCCACACGGTCAGCTGTGACCGCCTGGCCCTCGCCACAGGCCTCTGGGGCAGCTGTAACTGCCCCGACTTAGAGATAGGAAACTGTTGGGGTGTCACCTGCCCGGCTCCCCAGGGAGCGACCGGACCCCAACCGGCCCGGCCTCCAGCTCCCGACGCCAGGCCCTTTCCCTGCCCCCGCCCGCTGCCCTCCCGCACTCCGGGCATGCAACTCCAGGCGCCACGAGGGTCGCCCCACAAACCCTCGGCTCGGGATGACGTGTGGGTGTGGGCGCTCAGCCTGGGGTCCTGCCTGACGGGGCGCGCAGCAGCTGAGAGGATGCCCTGGGAATGGGGGGTGCAGAAATGGAGCCACTTGGGCTTGGTGACAGGCCCACCGAGGAGGATGACAACGCTCTCCTGCAGCCGAGATCAGAAGGGGAGTTACTGGAGGTCCCAGTGCCCCCCACAATGGCCCCCAGGAAGTGGCGAGGTGCCTGCTGGCCAGCAGGTGCAGGGAAGCTGCCACTGTGTGTCCCGGCCACCGGGTCAGTGTCACCCCCAGAGCTGCGCCGTGCTGTCCCCAGAACTCTAGTAAGCACTGGGGGAGCACACCCCTCCTGGCCCTGCCCTTCCCTCGGCCGTTCTCCAGGGCGAGGGCCACGGTTCAGTCAGCAGCCACAGGCGCCCACCAGGCCTGGCTCGTGGCATTGCTCCGTGGCGTCGGGCGCCAGCACCGACCGGGGGACGCACGCCCTGGAACGGCCTCCTCTCACCCCATCTCGAGGCCAGAGCCGCGATGGTGATACGCTAAGGCCTCTGCTCCTGCAGAGGTGGTGTGAGGGAACCCACCCACGCGTGTGCACGCTCACTGCCCGCCCGAGGTGGTCAGGGTCAGGGCAGCGCCCTCACCCAGGCTGAGAGCCACGTGTCAGGCCAGCAGGCCAGTGAGAGGCACTCCCCAGAGCTGCCTGAGGGCGTCTCTGGGCTCCCGGAGCCTCCAACGGAACTGCCCGTGCGGCCCAGCCCTGCGCAGGCACACGGCGTAAGGAGTGCTGGAGTAACGAGGCCTGGTGTGGACCCAATGAGGCGAGCTTGGCTGGGAGAGGCCGGGGCCTCCCAGGGAAGCAGGGGCCGCACTCGGGCTCAGCGGCCGGCCGGCTGGGCTGCGGCTGGGGCCCTCCCTGTGCATAATGGGGGAACCGCAGAGCAGTGGCGAGAAAAGCCACATGAGGGCCACATAATGGCTGCAAAGGGTCTCCCCGAAACATATCCACCCAAGCCCCGGTTACAGGAGGTGGAACCAGCTCAGAGGAGGCCGTCGCAGCTGGGGGCCTCGGGCACATCAGTGGTGTCCTCGTAACAAGGACACAGACAGGGAGGAGGCCTCAGAGGAGGCTACAGCTGCCAGGTCCCATGTCCACTGTATCTGAGGCGGGGGTGGACCCTGGGAGGCCAGGGAGGGCCCAGCTGAAGGTCAGAGAGCCGCGGCACCTGCCAGGCCAAGGGCGGGGCCCAGGGCGGCCCTGCTGTGTCAGGGACTCTGCTCCCTTCAGACCCGCCCTCTGGGCATGCTGGCAGCTCTCCCCCGGTGTCCACCCCACTGCCGGCCCCAAGATCTCAGACCCACCAGGCCCTGCGACATGTGTGCCAATTCCTAAAAATAAGGCTCTTCCGTGGGTGGGTGCAAGCGTGGGTGGTGAACTGTTCAGACCACGCACCCATCACCGCTCGCCCACCACACACATCCTTCGCCCTTCCGGAGGAATCCAGGTCAGCTGCCTGGGGAGGGGCCGTGCTGAGGGGTCAGCCGGGCTGAGGGGTCAGCCGGGCTGCAGGGCAGGGGGTCGCCAGGCATATGCGCAGGACAGAGCGGCTCAGCGGCCTCTGGAAGACTCAGAGCACCCACGGGCACGTAGGCACCCCCAGCTTCCACATGGGAACAGGGGTAGTCACAGGGCGTGCCGCGGCGGAGAGAGCCCCGCCTGTCGGGGGGAGCCAGGGCCGGGCTACCCAAACCTGGGAGCAGACACCTCCTGCCCTGAGTCCCCCAGGCCAAGTCCCACAAGGGACCCTGGAGAAGGGCAGGCTAGGGAGCCACAGGGCTGGAATGTGGGCGCAGCTGCCCTGGGCAGGACCCGGAAAGTACCTGCCACAGCAAATTTGGGCGGGAGCGTTTCAGAGGCTCAGGGGGCTTGCGGGGGGCAGCCGTGAGCAGCAGCAGCCGGTGATCAGAGGTCCCTCGGGTGGCAGGAAGCAGGGCCAGCCTACGGCCCCTGCCCAGCGGTGCCACATGGATGCCACCCCCACCCCAGACCAGTGAGCCTGGCACACCCAGATTCTCTGGGGACAGGGCTTCTCCCTCGCCTGGGGGTTTCCCGCCGGTGGCTGACTGCCATGATGGTTCCCACTGGAGCCACGCTTGCTTCCGGTTACAGAGGTGCCAGGACAGGACAAGGCCATCCACCCAGACGTTTCCGAATGTCAGGGACGGCCTTCCACTTCTGGCAACGTCGTACCCTGACTCTTGAAAACACCCTCCTGCTCCAAAACACCTAAAGCGGATTTCCAAGTCTCTGCTATTCCCTGCCCCGGTTTTGGTGTTTCTCCTTCTAGACATACAGACGCTTTTCTGCGTGCAAAGTTACCGCCCTCTGTGCCCCCCCCCCCCCCCCCCCCCCGTCTTCACGCGGCCTGTGTCCTGTGTTCTAGCTCATCCTGTAGCTTTTCAGCTGCCTCACTCTTTCCAGCAGCTAATCTGATTAGTCAGACCTTGGCTCAGCTCCGGGGCCGGGCTGAACGAGTTCTCTCTGGGTCACCCACGGGTGCAGTGGTCCCCCGCGAGCTGCCTCTCTGGGGCTCAGACCCGCCTTCTGTAGAAAGAGGACTTTCCACACCTGCCCAGGCCCACCGCAGAGGCCCGTGAGACCCAAACGATCAGCCAAGGGGCCTGGTGGGCAGACCCTGAGTGAGCTTGCTGATTGTTCGCCTCAGCTGCCGCTGACAGTGAGGCCAGTTACACGCGTCCTTTAAATCTAAGTTTCCACATCTGTAAAGCCGGGAAACGATGACCTACCTCAGACAATTAAAGTAGGGATTACATAAGACAGTATAAAGCAGACGCTGCCACTTGGTTTACTCAAGACCTGGGTGGGGCTTTTCCTCCTACCGAGACAGTTGAGGACCGGCCAAGGGAAAGCCCTCTGTCCATTGACTCTTTCTCCTTCTTCCTGCCTGGGAGACATATGTGATGTCTGGAGCTACAGCAGCCCTCTTGCAACCTGGAGACAAGAGGCTTGAGGGGTTGGTCTACGCTAAGGCTTAAGGAACAGAAGAATGGAAAAGCCTGGGTTCCTGGTAACTGCTAATACCAACGCCAGACTGTCCGTGAACTTTCTGCCACATTGGAAAAATAATTCTCTGTTGGCCCTCCCTGGTGGCGCAGAGGGTTAAAGCACAGCACAGCACTGAGAAGCTAAAGCCGCTTCC
>NW_004567133.1:19277587-19278674 GCF_000260355.1 Condylura cristata | reverse complement strand
GGCCGAACCCGACCCCAGAGCACCCCGGAAGGTGGGCGTGGCTCGCCGCCCGCCGCCCCCACCCCACGGGGCCCTCGAGGACGCCTCGCACTAGGTCCAGGAGGGCAGGCACGTCGCTCACCCTCCCCACACTCAGCAGCCGCCACGCCCCAGCGGGTGCACGGACGGACGGCCCGGCCAGAGGCCCCCGCGCCAAGGCCGACCGCAGGCGGCGTCTTCCCCTCGAGCTCCCTGCCAGCGCCTCCCCTCGCCAGCTGCTGCGCTCTCCTCCCCCACCCAAGACCCCCCAACCCGGCAGCCGCCGGTCTGCAGAGCCCGAGAAACCTCAGCGGTCGGAACTGACTTCCCGGAGCCCGCCTGGCCCTGCTGAGCACGCCGCCGGGGAGGTCCAGAAAGCGGGGAGCCGCCTGCCCTGAGCAGGCTCTCGGTGAAAATCGGGGCTGAGGCTGCCCGGCCAGGGCCCCCGCCCAGGATGCTCCTCCTGTGTGTTCCGCGGCTGCCCCCGGACGGCCCCTCGCTGGACACGGGACGGGCATCTGCAGAAGCAGGACCCCAGCGGCCACCGTAAGATCCCCTGCCCCCTCGGAAAGTGCCCATCCGCAGGGCTGCCCAGCTCCCTGCCACCAGCGGACATGCCAAGACTCAAACCCAGGACAGGGCTGCCAACAGAGGGCTGGGGGCCGGCGGAGCCCTACTGCCCAGCCCTGTCCCCTCCACTCCTCGCAGGGATCACCGGCCGCTGCAAGCTGGGTCCTGCTCCCCTGAGGCCCACAGGGCAGCTGATGCCAAACACCTGTGTCCAGGGCCGAGGAGCCAGAACTGAGTCAGCTTCCCCTCCTTGCACACAGCTGGCGGGCCCTGGGTTAGTCTGCCGGGGGTCCACGCAGGGGAAGGGGTACGCAGGACCAGGGCACCTCCACAGGCAGCCCAGGGAGAGGCCACCCTGCCTAGGAAAGGGGGGAGAGGCTCCCTAAAGCTGCACCCCGAGGGAAGTCCTGTTTCAGACAGCGCCAGGCCCACCTGAGTCAGAACCGCGCCAGCTCTGGGGCTCCGGATACCCAGGGCCGCTAGAAAGGCGACCCGGGGA
>NW_004567133.1:19272754-19276865 GCF_000260355.1 Condylura cristata | reverse complement strand
TTAGTCAAGCCGCAGGACAGGGGGCAGCTGGACATTCCCGAGCAAGATGATAAGGAAAGGTACCGCGATAAGCGCCGGCACAGACAGTTGTGGGCGCAGAGACCAGGGAGAACTGACCCTTGGCGGGAAGTGGCCGGGGGGCTTAGCCTCATCGGGCAGGTGTCCACTGGCCTCCTTCCCCGTCTCCACAGGCCTGGCTTTCCTTCTCTCCTTAATAAACTTGTTTTTCTCAACACGTCTGCCTCCCGCCTGTTTGCCTGTACGTCAGCGACGTTCCACTGCGGCTTCACGAGACTCCAGCCCACACCAGCAGCCCGGGCCAGCGCTGCCCCACAGCCTGGGGCCCATCCCTGGCTGGAGACCAGACCTGAAGACCTGACATTACGGGATCACTGTTCTGGGCTCTGGTTCCCCCTCCAGAGTGAGGGGTACACCAACAGGGCAGGATGAGCCCCCCTCAGTCCAGCCGGATATGCAGGATGTGGCCGCTGGCCCTGTCCTGAGCTCCAGCCGCCCGCCAGGAGATCTCAAACCCGGCACCCCGAGCAGGAAGAAGTGGCCGGTCCTCGCTGCCCCACCACACAGCCTGTAGCGTCTGGTCGCCTGGACAGGGTCCAGAGAAGGGACCCAGATCTGGGCCTGGCCAGAGCTGACTGTGGCCAGGGTCCAGCCGGAGCTCCAGCCGGCCTGACTGATGGGGTGGGCTTCGTCCAGCTGCCTCCTCACAGGGCTCCGGCAGCTGGTTCACAGCTCCTAGTTGGGGGCAGAATGGAGAGGACCCAGATGCCGAGAGCCCCACCCAGCAGGCCAGAGGCAGGCAGGGTCACCCGGTCGGAGGGGCGCTGCCCAGGACCAGTGGCTGGGTGGCCGGGATAAGCTTTCCAAGCCATCACTTGGTGCTGTGCCTCATCTTCCTTGATTTCACCCCCACTTTGTTCGGGACCCGGGACCCCGGACTCCGGGCTTCCATCACGGGCTCCCCTTCACTCCTCACTGCCACACACAGGTGCCTCCCTCGGGGGCCAGGTCCCCCTTCTCTGCCCTCCCTGGCCCGCCCCTCCCTCCGGTGTCACTGGAGTCCCCTCCCTTCCCAAAGGAGCAGCCGGGAGCCTCGGTATTCCTGGGGAGCTCAGCAGGCAGCCCCGGGCCGGGCCGCAGTATTCCTGGGGAGCTCAGCAGGCAGCCCCGGGCCTCTAGCTCCTGCAGCTTCATTGTGGCTGGGTCAGACTTGTCTGACAACTACATTTGCACACCAGAAGTCCCCTGCCAGACTTGGGGTCCACCCTTAGGGCCTTCTCTGTGCCTATTATCCCGCTAGGGCAGAGACCGCATCCCATAAATGCAGCTCTCAGATCCTTAGAGGGATGGTAGGGGGAAATCCAAACGTCTGGCGAAAAAGGAAATATAACCAACCTTTTTTAAACACACTTTGCTGGTACAAAATCACTATCATGTGGGGAGAACGAGCCACACGCGGCTGGGACGGGCTCCCGGCCACCAGGAGCCAGCGCGTGGAACAGTGGCCCAGTGGCAGGGACAGAAGACTGGCCGTTCCAGTTTGCTGACTGGACTTGAACTTGGCTTCTCGGGAGTTGCAGGCCGACTTGGGTCTGGGGCAATAAATGAGACCCACCCCCCACCCTCACCCCCCCGCCAGTCTACTTGAGGAGATGCTGGCAGGGACGGTCAGACGCGCCCCCGAGGGACGGGGAAGGCTGGGCTTGCTGTTGCCGCGGACACCGTTACTCTTCAGTAGTCCACGATCCGATCCGCTGCTCAGAAACCCAGGGTGCCGGCCGACAATACCCGCTGCTTCGGATTTTGCCAGTTGAAGAGGGTGAGGAAGCGCCCGGTGTGCCCTGGGCCTGTAACCCGGCCTGGCCTGGGCTGAGCAGGTGTGGGAGCCCGGCCCACAGGCGCCTGGCCTCCGCCCGCCGCCGCCCGCCTGTGGCGTGGGCCTCCAGGTTGGCAGCAGCCTGCCCTGCAGCACGCTCACCGCTGAGACGCACTGTGCGCTAATCCCTCAGTCCTCACGCCAAGGCACACGCTCCGCATTGCCCTGTGCTGCGAGGAAGCTCGCCACTTGCCTGGGGCTGCCGGGCCCGTGGGGGTGTGGCTCGGGTTTGGGTGACGGGGTGCAGCCCACATGCCCCGCTAGAGGCGTCCCATCACGTGGGCGGGGGGTGCTGTGCCTGAGGCCCGCCCCTCCCGGGGGACGCCATGGGAAAGCAGGGCGCCCGGCCCAGGCCACGGCAGCCTGGGGAGGCGCCCCGGACGGTGGGCCACACCTCTGCCAGCTCCCCGCTTTTCTGGTGCTTTTGCGTGCTATTATGGTCTCCGAAAGATCAATCAGGGTTTCCCGGGATCGTTAAAAGGTGGCACCTAGCGTCAGAGGTCTGCCAGGAGGGAACTGCCATGGCGGCGCGCAGCTCCCACGGCACGGTGGCTGGGCCCCTGGTGCCCCCGCAGACACTCACCTGTCCGCCCAGGCACGCCGGCCCCCCGCACGACAAGGCGGAGGCTGTCCACCCGGCCGCCGGCCGCCTCCGCCACCCAGGGCCACGCGGTGCTGCGCCAGGCGTCCTGCCAGGACGTGGCCTCTCAGGCCGCTGACACGCGGGTGCCGCCAGGTGCCCACGTGTGCACGCCTGCACCTGCCTGCACCCTCCGGGCACGCGCGCCGCCCCCAGACACCCTCCGGTCAGCCGCACCGCCGCTACTGGGACGTCTTGGGCTTGGTTCCAGGTGACAGGCTGAGGCCGAGCACGAGCGGCCTGGGGCCGCCGGCTCAGGCAGACGACGCTCCGCTCCGACACCCCGCGCCGACCTGCCTGTCCCCAGGGAGAAGCCCCACTTCCGGGGTGGGGAAGGCAGCAGCCCGAGGGGTGACCTGGGTGGGCGGCGGCCTTGCGGCCTGGGCACAGGCTGTGGGCAGCAGGCCCCTGGGAGGAGTGAGGGGGAGGGGCGCCCCCGTGCCCGCAGCCCTCCAGACTCGGGAAAGCCCAGCCCTGCCCGCACCCGTGCCCCGCGCCCCCCGGGGGCCCCACCGTGGCTGTGGTGTTTCCCGGTCTCACTCGGCACCGTGGAGGCTCGTTCCGGCCCCTCCTCTCCACCCGTCTGTCTCCCCTTTGGAAATATGCTGTCAAGCAGGCTGTGACGCCCTCACGGGGACCCGAGATTTAAGGAGCTTTGCTCCAAGGGGTCAGTAGAGCCTAAGACGCTTTGGGTTTCTCCAAAGACAGGTCAGCAGGCCAGGTCAGAGCGTGGGTGGAGCGGCTGCTGCCCGCGGAAGCCCCGGGCACGGCCCGGCCCTCGGCCTCCACCAGCGCCACAGACCCAGGCGGCGGCAGCGCCCTGAGCCGGCGGGGGCCTCTGGGGGAGGTGGGGGGCCCCGCCCCGGTATGGCTGCGAGCACAGCGCGTCAGGGCTGAGACAGGCTCCCAGCGCTTCCCCAGGAGGCGGGGGAGGTGGGAGAGGGAGGGAGGCTGGGGTGGGGGCCCGGAGCCAGCACAGCAAGCTCGGTGAGTCACACCGGCGGGCGCGTGGCGGGGCGCAGGGGCCTGAGCAGAGCATGTGGCTTTTGGGGCAGCAGTCCCCGCACAACCCCATGGGCGAGGGGTCCTGATACTGTCCAGACCCACAGAGTGGGCCCCACCAGGCGCGACCCCTGACGTGCACTTTGGGTGCCTAGGACGTGTCAAAGCAGGTTCGTCAACTGGAGAATGTCCCACGAGGGCTGGGGTGTCGATGACGGCGGGGCTGGGGTGGGGCCGGGCAGCCTCGGCGCCCTCCTGGCTGCGAACCCAACCTGCCCAGAAAAAGGCAGCCAGACCTCGAGACAGCCAGCGGGCGCGGCCGGCACAGGCTTTATTGAGACGTCTCCGGGGCTGCCACCGGGCACCAACCCTCGCCCTGGGGGAGGACAAGCGTCTGGGCAGATTCCGGGAGACTCCCCTGGGGACCCCTGGGTGCTCCGCTCCCCGCTCCCCACCCGTACCCCCAAAGGGCCAACGCTGTGCTTGAAGTCCGCCTCCTCCCCGTCGGGGCAAGGCCGGCCGCGCGCCTCCTGGCCAGCCTGCGCAGAGGCGGAAAGGCGCCAGGAAGCGGCGGA
>NW_004567133.1:19263887-19271259 GCF_000260355.1 Condylura cristata | reverse complement strand
GCGCCGCCCACCTGGCCTCCAGGGACCCGTCTCCAGCGCCGGAAGCGCCAGCGTGGCTCAGAGGGTGAACACGCCGGGGCTTCTCGGCCCGGGGACGCAAGCTCACTGGCCAGGAGCAGCCCGCACGGCCACGCGCCACCTAGTGTTTCTTGTAGCGGTTCTTTGGGGTCTCCCCGCACCCCGTCTTGTCACAGTTGGGGGCCCCGGGGTTCTTGCCCAGCCCGAGGCTCCCCAGGAGGCCGGGGAGCTCCTGCGCGATGGCCCGCTCGATCTTGTCCAGGAAGCAGCCGCCCATGTAGGAGCACAGCTGGGACAGCAGCTTGAAGCTGGAGACGGGGTTGATGCTGAAGAAGTCCTTGTAGGCCTCGCGGTTGGGCAGGTCGAACTTGCTGACGTTGGTCTTCGCCAGGATGGTCTTGAAGATGTAGAACTTGTCAGGGTCCTCCACGATGTCCTTGAAGACCATCTCGCCGTCGCTGAAGAAGGTCATCTTGTCCTTGTAGGTCTGCAGGTAGCGGTCCACCAGCAAGGCGTGGATGCGCACGCGGATGGCGTGCTGCCGGATGAAGGCGATCTTGTTCTCCAGCCGGTTCTCGATCACCTGGTTCAGGTCCTCCAGCAGCGAGATCTCCTCCTTGAGGAACAGCTCCCGGTGGGTGTCGGCCCTGTAGTCCTGGGGCCAGAAGGAGCTGACGTAGACGCGGGGGGGCTCCGTGACGTTGATGAGCGGGGCCAGGCTCCAGAAGAGTGCCCCGTAGACCCGCATGAGCATCTGCGTGGCCAGGTTGTCCGCCTTGTTCAGGATGATCCTGATCTGGGACTCCCGCCCCTTCAGCTGGCGGAAAAGCGTCTCCAGCTCCAGGCCCACGTCCAGCTTGGTGGGGTCGAAGACCACGAAGATGAGGTCGGCCCTGTCGATGAACCACTGGCACACGTCGTTGAAGGGGTAACCTGGGGAGGGCGGGCGGCGGGAGGTCAGGCCGCCTCGCCCAGCGCCTCACCCCGCCTTCCCGAGCCCCCGGGCCCTCCCACGAGCCCTTCCTGCCCCCCGCATCCACAGTGTCCCCCGGACACCACATCTGAACCTACAGGGGGCTCCGACTTCCAGGCAAAGTCAAATTTTTTTTTGGAAGTGGAGATTTTCCTTCGGGCCGGAAAGATCTGGGCGGGTCAAAGCAAGAAGGCAGAGCGCGGAGGACTTTGGGGGGGGGGGTGTTTTCTGGGGGGGGTTGGCCGGGGCTGGCTGCCGCTCACGCTGGAAGCGCCTTCGCGCGCTTTAGCGCATTAGCTGCGAGATGGCGAGAACGCCCGCCCGTGGTTTAGGTGACGAGGACGCCATGGCTGTACACAGGGAGTGGCCAAGTAAAACCGCCAGTCCGAGCTGGGGCCCCGTGAGCTGTAATTCCTTCGTTTTTATTTCCAAAACGGGGAGACTGACTACTTGTCTTGAAAATCTCTCACGACGATCAGCCAATAACGCCAAAAATGCCGAGTCTCCAGTCGGAGTGCAATTAAAGGGAATTCACCGTGACACGGATGAGCGATAACATGGCCAGCAGTGATGATGCGGGCCTGGGGCTCCCCGGTGCATGGGGGCAAGCTCCACGAAGCTGCCCTCCTCGCTGCAGGGTGAGCCCACCCCGGCCAGGGAGTGCCCAGGGCGCGGCAGACCCCGCCTGTCTCCTGCTGCGCCCTCAGCGGTGTGCTTCAGTGGTCTGCCCGTTCTGCTCCCCGCTCTGTCTCTGGGGAGTCCTCTCACCCCGGCACCTCTGGGCTGCACCCCAGCTCTTACATGCATAAATAAGTTAATCTTAAAAAAAAGTACAGGTGGCCCTCCCTGGTGGCGCAGCGGGTTACAGCACAGCACTGAGAAGCTAAAGCCACTTCCGCATGAGTTCGATCCCCGCCTGCCTGCCCCGGAGGTGACCACATGGTGCGGCAGACCTCTCCTGACCCGCCCGCTGCTCCCCTCAGCAGTGTACTTCATCGATCTGCCTGTTCTGCTCCCCACTCTGTCCCTGGTGAATCCTCTCACCCTCCGCATCTCTGGCCTGTACCCCAGTTCTGTACGAATAAATAAATAAATCTAAAAAAAAAAAAGAACAGGTTCTGATTACAGCCAAAATGCGGGTTATAGCCCTAAACTGAGACCCATGTCCTGGTCACGAATCCCTGCGAAGGCTCCCAGGGGACTCATCTGCAGACAGCCCCGTGTTTCGTCCAGACTCGTGGCCTGGGGCGTCGCCTCCTGCCCACGGGACCCAGCACGGGCCCCTGGGCACCTGAGGCTGGGGGCTTCGGAAAGCCCGATACAGGTACGTGCAGAGGCACTGAGGCTGGGAAGGGCTGAAGGTGAGTTCAACCCAGGCCAGGAGCAGCCAAGTCACCTGCCCTGGGGCAGCTCAATCACGAGCTCAATCTGGGGGAGCTCAGCCCCAGCTTTCACCTGGAGGAGCTGCTGCGGAGAAGACCGGCCCTCCCCGGGAGAGCACTGGTCACCCCAACCAGAGCCATCCTGGCAGACCTGGGTGGCACCCTAGGGGCCAGAGAAGGTGCTGGGGGGGAAGGTGCGGAGGGAGGCACCCGCTTTCCTGGGTGAGCCCGGCCTCCTCCCAGCCCGCCCGCCCCGCCCGCAGCCCAGAGGGTCCCCAGCCGGCTCGCGCTCACCCCTCTCCTGCTGCTTGCGGTTTTCGATGATGCCCGGCGTGTCCACGAAGGTGACCCGCTCCAGAAGCTTGTGGGGAACCTCGATGCCAATCAGCTTCTCCAGGAAATTCTGGCCGAACTTCTCGAGGGGCGAGAAGGAGCGGGCGCTGTCCGCGGCCATGACGATGCCCTCGATGGTCTTCAGCTTGGGCCCGTGCATGAGGACCGTGAACTCGGACGTGGTGGGCTCGGCACCTGCCGGGACGAGCGCGGTGGGCACACGGCCGTGTCCGGGAAGAGACCGGCCACCGGGCGGAGGCGGGGAGCAGCGAGGGGCGTCCCGGCAAGGGACCGTCCCACCACGATGCCGGAGCTGCTGCCGGCTTTGTTTTCCTACTGTGCTAAAATACACGTAACGTAACACAGACCAACTTCGGGCGCTGGGGCATGAACGCCTCGCGGGCTGTGGGCGCAGACGCGTCTCGTCGCCTCACCTGTCCTGGCCCGTGGCCCCAGCGCCCCCGTCTACACGGGGCCTCTGGAGGCGCCAGCCCGGAGGCCTCGCGCGGTGCGCAGGCAGCGTCCAGCCGGCCGGCCTCACGGAGCATCCTGCCTTGGCGGGCGCCCGTGCCGGAGCCCGGGCAGAGCCCTCCCTGCCAAGGCTGAATGACGCTCCCCTGCGTGGCCCGGCCAGGCCCCGCTCGCCACCCGCACGGCCGGAGGGCTGGCAGGGAGGCCGGGGCTGTTCTCGCGGGGGGTGCCCACCCACGTGGCAGCGGGACAGCGGCGGCAGGACGTCTGCGTACCTGTGTAGAGCTGGTAGCGCGTGTTCTCCAGCCCGAGGAGGTAGTTTATCATGGTGGATTTGCCAACGCTCCACGGTCCCAAGAACAGCACCATTGGCTTGGAGGTGATCTCCCCATCTGTGGGCGCAGGAGTCAGAATCGAAGTGAGCTGCTGCTGTCTGACTGTGGGAGGCCGCCACCTGTCACGCCGCACCCCAGAGGGCCCCGCTCACGGGGTCGTGGAACCCCAAGGGACCCGCACAGCCGGCGCCGAAGCTGCCATGCAGTGCCCGGTCAGGGTCACGGTTAGAGGCCCGGGGAGAGTCCCTCTGGCCTCGCCCAGGCCCTGAGGCCGGCACTGAGGAGGGAGTAAGTGAAGGCGACGCTGACTCGGGTCACATCCAGAGGAGAATAGTTCATAAAAAAAGGGAGGGGAGAGCGGCCACGTGGGGAGAGGTTCAAGCTCTGCTCTCCGGCTTGCGCCATGAGGAAGGACACGCGAGAGGCCTCTTCAGCCTTGGGTGGTCCAGACCCGCGCCTCACGGCCCCGGCCTCCGCCCTCGGGAGTGTCTCGCAACACCCCCGCCTCAGGCTCCGTCCAGCCCTGGTCTCCAGGGCCAGTCTCTGATACTAGCCTCGAAAGGCCATGGCAACTGGCCAGCACCCGAGACTGAGATGGACTTGGCAATCCTGGCCCTCTGCCCAGTGGCGGGGAGACGTCCTGCCCGCACCACTCCCCGGGTGCGGAAGTGGAAAGCAGAATTCTCCGGTGCTTTCACAGCTGGAGTTGAGGGGCGGGAGCGTGGACCAGGCCACGAGCTGCGGTCCCTCTCCGCAGTGTCACCTGCGCCTCCCGGCACCTCGAGTCCGTGATGCACTTGTGTCCCGGACTGGCAGGGGTCTCCAGACAGTG
The DNA here is from genome assembly GCF_000260355.1 of Condylura cristata. Taxonomy (NCBI): domain Eukaryota; kingdom Metazoa; phylum Chordata; class Mammalia; order Eulipotyphla; family Talpidae; genus Condylura; species Condylura cristata. The sequence continues at coordinate 19,266,915 of NW_004567133.1, read as the reverse complement.
GACACCCCTACTTTCCATGTTTAAAACTGTGGTTCCCTTACTTTATTGGTTCGAAATTGAGAGCCACGAAGGGACACAGTGGCGTCTCCATCCTGGTGCCCGGCTGCCAGCACTCACGCCCCACCCTCAGGCACAGGCAGGCACGGGACGGGGTGCCTGTGTGTCTGTCCGCACGGAGGTGGACGCACGCCTCCCTTTCTGTGCCATGCTGCCCACACACTGGCCTTCTCCCTCAGAGAAGAAACCGAGTCCCAGGTGAGCTCAGAGCAGGTGCCACGCGCCCGCCAGGGCTGCCTATCCTCTCTGCCCAGTGTCAACTCCCAGGAAGGATGCCAGCTGGGGGACAGCAGAGTGCCCGCTGACAGCCACCAAGGCCTGCAGGGTCTCTGCTACCTGGCTGCTAACAGGAGGGACAGGACTCTTCCAGCGCCCTGGACACAGGGCTCCCCGGTGCTCCGACAAGGGCGGGAGGCCACGGAGGAGACATGAGGACGGAGGGGACCGGCAGCCAGGGGTGCCGAAGACATGAGGTCCAAGGCGCCAGGCCCCGAGCGGGAGCAGCAACTGGAAGCCCGCTCTCCAGAGCACCACTGCAGGGGGGTGCTGTACAGAAAGAGAGGGGGAGGGTGGGGAGACGAAGGGCTCACCCAAGGTCTGATATGCCCTGCGAAGTGGGAGAGGCTCCTGCACTCGGGGGCTCGCCCCCACCTCGGTGCCCCGCCCTCACAGCCGTCCAGAGACCCCCAGGCCAGCAAGCCACAGGGGACCCTGGGAGGGCCTCCACGCCAGCGCCAGCGGGAAGCAGGGCCCTCAGGCGTTACGGGCCGCTCGGCAAAACTCCAAGGCCTGTGTGGTTCTGGGGTTCTACACACAGACTTGGGGGGCCAAGGGCTGCACTCTGTAATGCAGCCCCAGACGCTCCTGCAGCGCCTCCCAGGAGGGCGAGCGTCGAGGCACTCAGGGCAACATGGGGCAGCCCTGGCAGCAGGAGGTCAGAGCAGAGGGACCCGAAGAGGGGTTCCCCCCAATGTCTGCCCCCCGCCTACTCCTGGGCCAGCCTTGGAGTGAACCCAGACCCCAGGGCGCCAGGGGAGCGATGCGGCCCCAGGGAGCCCGTGGGCAGCGAGGCCCAGCAAAGCAGAGCTCAGCTGACCACGCACGAGCCTGAGCAGACAAGGGGCCACTGAGGGCAGGCCGGTGGGTCACGACAGGTCTCACGCCCTGCGAGCTGGGGGAGCCCAGCTCCACTGTCCTGGCGCCATCAGCTGGGAGTCCGGGGGCCCTGGGGCAGCAGGAGGGTGGCAGGACGGAGCCCCGGGCGGGGCGCCAGGGTGCAGCCCCAGCAGCCTTACCTGTGATCTCGTGCTGCCGCAGTTCGTTGTACCTGTACGACTGCTCCAGGGGCTTGATGGATGAGTGGTAGATCTTCCGGAGCCGCTGCAGCACCGCTGGGGCGGGGAGCGGGCACAGGTCAGGGCGGGCCGGGCTCGGGGCTGCCCCTCGCGGGGCGCTGGCCAGCCTGGTGTCAGCTGGAGCCCGGCTGTGCCACGGTCGGCAGCCGCTCCCCTCCCGCCCAGACACGTCCACGCCCCAACCCACAGCGCTTCTGAAGCCTCTCGGGGCCGCTAACAGGCCTCTGAGGACACAGGGGGGCTTGTCCCCCTCTATGGCCCCTGCAGCTGGGGGAAACGGAAGCCCCTGAGAGCTGCAGGCAGTGACACAGGCGAGAGCCACGGGCAGTTAGAGCCCCGGACTCTCCTGACCTCCGCGCTGCCCTCCCGCTCCAGTGGCGGCCATCCTGGGCCGCGTGGCCAGGCCCACCTCTCAACTCTCCCCTCCTCCCTGCCAGCCGTGGCCTCCCAGGGCCCGCCCAGACCCCAGCTCCGGAGCCCCGAGTCCCGCTGCCCACTCGCCCGCCCAGTCCCGGCGCTCACCCGAGTAGTCGTCCGCCGGCTTGTCCTCGCTCAGCATCAGCGTGGTCTCGATGTGGGAGCGGTCCCGCAGCGGGGCCTCCTCACTCACATCCTCCACCTCCTCTGGGGACAGAAGCGGGCATAGGGTCAGGCCGCCGGCGCCCTCGGAACACCGGCCGGCGGCAGGCTGTCCCCAGGAGGGCCCTGAGGCCCAGTCCAGCCCCCGACGTGCGCCCCGACAGACACGGAGCAGGGGTGCCCCGCCAGGAAGGCGGGGTGCGGCGGGGTGCCCGAGCAGGCCCCGCCCCCTTGCTTCCCCGCTGCCCGGAGAGGAAGCGGTCCTGCAAGGAATGTAAGGGTTACAGCCAGTGATGGGCCCAGGAGGAACATTCCGGAAGCTGAGCGCTGAGGGAGCTGCCTCTGGCGTCTCGGCAAGGGGCCACCTGTGGGCCGGTGGGGCCGGGCACTGGCCCCCACCCGTGGGGCCAGGGCGGACACCAACCCTGCGGATGCCTGCGGCTGGCCCCACCCCGGCACCCCCACCCAGGCCAAAGCCAGGCGGGCCTGGCCGAGCCAGGGCCCCACAGCTTCACGGTCCTCACCCACTTCCTGGTCCCGGCCCCAGGGGTGCAGACCCCTCTGGCTGCCCCCGCCCATCCCACCTATGGGGTGCCCATGCCCAGCCTGCAGGGGCCTCAGGGCCTACAGTGGTGGCCTTCAGAAGGCTCTGGCCTCCTCCCAGGAAGCCCCTGACAGCAGCTCCTGGGGCCCCAACTGAGGAGGGGCCGGGTCCCCACGGTGACGTCTCCCACTGGACGCCTGAGGCTGGGACCCGAGGGTGAGCAGCAGGGACCCGTGGCCAGGTTCCTGGGCCAGGCCGCCACCCCAGTCCTAGGCCAGCTGGGGACTCGCCCCCAGCGCCCGCCTGTCCCGCCGCACGCGACTCCGCAGTGTCCGGCCTCGCGCGCAGGCGACACTGGCCCTACCCCGAGGGCCCCCCGCGGGGCCTGGCTCCTGCTCCTCCGAGCCCTCCCCCGCGCTGGCACTTCCGGCTGTCTCCTGGGGTGCCCCGGCTTCCGGTGAGAGTTCCCCCGCTTCCGGTGAAGGTTCCCCCA
>NW_004567133.1:19256728-19263702 GCF_000260355.1 Condylura cristata | reverse complement strand
CACTTCCGGTGAGGGTGCCCCAGTTTCTGTGGTTTCCAGTGAGGGTTCCCCAGCTTCCTGTGCGGGTTCCCCCACTTCCGGTGAGGGTGCCCCAGGTTCCTGGGCCTCCAGAGACGGTTCCTCCGCGTCGCCGGGGCCGCCCTCCGCTTCCTCTGAGCTGGCCCCGTCTCCACTGTCCTCTTCGGATTCCTCCAGGGACGGCGCCCCTCCTTCCTCGCTTCCGCCGTGCTCGCCGCCCTCTTCCTCAGAGGATGCCTCGCGGCCCTCCTCAGGCTTCCCTGGTGGCGGGCCCTCCGTGGCGGGGGCCTCCCGGGCGCCCCCCACCTCGGCGTGCTCTGTGCCCTCCGTCCCGGTCTCCACGCTGGCCTCGGGGGCCGGGCTAGAGCTGGGCTCGCCGTGGTCCTCAGCCCGCTCCCGGGCCTCGGCGTCGACGTCTTCGGCCCCAGCAGTCACTTCTGGGTCCGGCTCAGCCCCGGGGCTGCCCTCGCCAGCCCCTGGCCCAGGGCCACGCGCCTCCCCCATCGCCAGGCCAGCAGAGGCCCCCTCGGCGGCGTCGGGGGCCGCGGTCGCTGCTGCCGCTTCCCGCCGGGTCCGGAGGCCCGGGGCCGCCTGGTCTTCCACGGGTGCCCCGTCTTGCCCGGCCTCTGTGGCCTCTCGGTGGGCAGCTCCCTCTGTGGGGAGCCCAAGGCCAGGCCCTTCTTCCAGAGGGCCCTCCCCAGAACTAAGTTCTGGCCTCCCCTCTTCCCGGGGACGCCCCTCTCCTTCTGAAGGAAGGCTGCTCACACCCGCTGCTCCCGCCGCCTCCTCCCCAGGCCAGGCAGGGTCCTGGGGCACAGCCGACTCTGAGGCCGAGGCATTGACGAGGCTGGCTTCAGGGTCCGAGCCAGGGGCGGCGGCGGCGCTGGGGGCCCCTGAGGTGGTGTCGGGGCTCTCGGCCTCCCTGCCATCCGGGTAGTGAAGGGGCGAGGTCTGGTCTCGAGGCGTGGCCTCTGCATAGAGTCCCCGCTCCTTCTCCTCTAGACTGGCGTCTCCAGCAGAGAAATGACTCTCCAGCAAATTGCCAACATCTTCTGTGCCACCCGCAGCAGACACTTGCAGTTCTAAATGGTCAGAACACGAGTGGTCAGTGTCACGGGCTGGCACGGCTCTTCTCAAGAGTCTCCCTCAACCCAGCTCCCTCCTGGGAGCGGCCGCCCTGCCGATGGCGGGCGCACAGCCACGACCCGCGCCCTCCCTGAGGGAGACCCGGACGGCTCCTCGGTCCTGACGGCTGTGGCAGGCCGGAGCTTGGCGGAGGCCCCAGTCCTTCCTCCGCCTCGGGGCGGGGCACGTGCAGGGGGAGGCTGCCAAGCCAGCACAGGCGGGGCCGTCCGGCCCTTGTCAGTTCCTAGAGTCATCACCAGCGGCTTGGACGCGGCTACGGCACAGGGGCGAAAACAGGTGTGCGCGGGCCAGATCATCTCGGGTTACGCGGCAGAGTACTTAGGGGATCACTTGTGGCTCTCAACTGTATTAAGTCACATCCAATTCTGTCCCCATATGGGCAGGCATTTGCTGGCCTGGCTACCTTGGATTAGAAAGGACATGCTCAGGGGGTGGAGACACCGGGGCAGGCCGGGCCTGGGCTTCCCGTGGCCTCGGCCAACCCCTTCCCGGGGATCCCCTTCTAAGGGCCGAGAGCTTTACCGGGGCAGGAGGGCACCAGGAGGGCAGAGCGGGAGCAGGGGGCGGGGGCCTGGACTGTGCCCGAGACTTCTGCCCGGGGGTTGATTTAGTTGGAAAATGCGGTCAGAAGGGAGGACTTGGGCCTGTCCTGCCCACTCCGCTGGGCTGGGGCAGGAAGGCGGCAGAGGCCGTGGCGGGGCCCTAGGGGTCAGTAGAGACCGCCCAGCACCTGCTTGACTCACGGGACTTTTTCTGTGGACTCGCGGCTGCCTCTCTCACGGGGTGGCAGCAGCCCCGGCTCCCCGGGGACCAGGAGCAAATGTTTTCCCTTCGGCCCCCACAGAGGCCACCTGCCTCCCCTCTCAGAGGCCAGGGTGTGCGGGTGCTTCGAGCCGCAGCCCGCACGGCACACACCCCACCCAGCCTCCTGCACCACAGCTGCCGGGCCTCTGTCGTGTCCAGGATGCCAGGGGCTGGCAGTGGCCAGAACCCAGGACAGCCCCTCCCTGCCTGAACTTCAGGCCACAGTGTGAAGGGGCGCACCGGGAGCCCCTCTCACTGCCCCCTCTCCTCTCGCTGCCTGCACCTTCCCTCTGGCCTGGCCCTGGCCCGGCCCCTGTATTTTAAGACGTGACCCATCAAGAACTTCCCCGTGTCCCCGGGGCTGGGCGGTGGCCTGAGCCACAGCGAGTCCCCTGAGGTCCGCGGCGACACTCGGGTACACAGGGCAGCTGGGCCTACTCTTCAGAGCCCCGATTTCTCTGCCCGCGTGCCGATACCTCCCCGCCTCTGGAGGACACCTCTCCTGAAGCTCGCCGGGAGGCGAGGGGACGGCGGTCACCGGGCAGGTTAGAGGCTGGTGGGGGCCGTGTGCCCGCCACCAGGCAGGTCACTCCGCCTCCCGCCTCCCGCCCCAGCGCTTGCACCTGCGCCGCCGGGCCTGGCACCTCGGCCGGCCTGCACACCCGCTGCCAGAAGCCCAGGCCTGCTGCTCCCCACTGTGAGCTGAGAGCTGGGCTCACCCGCAGCCTCCAGCACAGGCTGGGGCCCTCCGACCTGGGAGCTGCCGAGCGCCGGCCCCAGCGGCGACCGGCAGAGTGCTGGGCACCAGCGGCTCGGGGTGTCCCGCAGCTGGGCGAGGAGCAAGCTGGGGCTGCCGGCCCCTCGTCCAGTCTGCTCTCCTGAGAAGTGCCGCCTGCACCCCCTCCCCAAGCCTGGCGCCCGCTGCCCGTTGGGCTCGCCCATCTGGCTCCCCTTCCCCGCCCAGAGGTCCTGGTTGATTTGCCCCAGGGCGCAGCCCCGGCATCAGGACCTTGGGGAGCTTGGGGTCCCACCTGCAAACTTGGCTCATTCCCCTCCCTTCCTGTGCCTGCTGGGGGCGCCCCTGCTGGAGGGCTTGTCCAGAGCTTGTCATCTGACCTTGGGACAGCCGTGGTCACTGCTTGTCTCTGGGGATTCCAGCCTTTCTAGACCCTTCCACGGTTGCTGAGAGTGATGGGTTGGGGATGGTGATGGGGTTGGTGGGGGGTGAAGAGGAGGATGGAACTGGGCCAGACTCCGGTTTGAACTTCGGAGGCATTTCCGATATCCACGAAGCTGGTGGGGGTGAGAGGGCTGTGCAGCCCCAAGGGGCGAGGAGCGGGCTGGGGGTGAGCAGGTGGGGGACACCGCTCCGGGGCCCGGCCGGAAATCAGCGTGGCGTGTGTGCGTGAGAGTGGAGGTGTGTTTACGTCCAGACCTTCCCCTGGTCTGTCTGGCTCTGGCCTCCTGCTCAGTGATTTGGAGGAAAAGATCAAGGATGATGGTTTTAAGCCCTGGGACCTTCCTTTCTGAGCTAAAAATAACTTCTCTGGTAGAAAGTCTCCGTAAAACAAACTGTCACCGGCCCCAGGAAGCAGCTGTGTCCCTGGGCCTGGCCTCCCCTGGGGAGTCAGAGGCCTCTGGAGCCTCTGACTGAAGTCATGAGGTCAGATCCAGGCTTCTCGCTCCCTCCCCTGCCCCCCGCCCCCCCGCCAGCATCTAGCTGAGGTTCCCTGTGGCCCGGAGGATGGGGCGCAGCGCAGAGCACTCAGGACACTGCAGTCTCGGCGCACCTGCGTGAGCTTGTCCTGCCTGAGGCCCTCACAGGCAGGAGCAGCCGCAGGTGGCTGACCAGGCGTCCCCAGCTCTTCAGGGGTCCGCCTCTCCCTCCTCACCCCACCCCCACCCCTGGCCCTGCCTCACAAACGCCCTGCTTTCTTTCCCATCCCAAAGCACTTTCCACTGGACAGACTCTGTAGTGGCCAGGGGCTTGGGGGGCCAGAGGCGGCCAGGCCAGGGAGCGCTGGAGGCGGCCCAGGATCGGGGCAGCTGGACGGAGCCCGGCGGGCGGCCCTCTCCCGGAGCTCTTCCCGTGCCCAGTAAGAGCTGGGGTCCCGTGGAGGGCCCCTCTCGGCACCCTGCCTGCTGCTCCGTGGCTGGCCGCCGCCTGAGCCGGAGGGACGCACAGCCCCTCCCAGCAGCGCCTCCGGACTCCTGCCCGCCATCTCCGACGACACAGGCGTCCTCGCGTGCTTCTGGTGGCCTTGCCGGTGCGCACGCAGACTCCAGGGCGGTGTCCTCTGCCGTCCTCCTCTGGGCAGTCCTCCGTGGCCGCGGGCGAGGCGGGGGGCAAGGGCCCGAGCCTCTTAGACGCGGGAGCAGGGTCCTTATCCGAGCAGCCGTTCCAGACCGGCTCGAACTCATCCAGCGGCGCGGCCAGGCTCCAGCGGGCGCCGAGGCCCCGGCGCAGGGTGACTCGGGCTGAGCCAGGGCTCCACGGGGGACTGTGACCGGCACTCGAGAACAGGCTCGGAGCCAGCTCGGCCCCAGGTGTCGGAACTTGAAAGGAGCGGGGCGAGGAGGTCAGGCCCGCGGCCTGGAGCCGGTCGCCCATGCTGCCCCTCCGGCCTGGGCTTATCGCGGCCTTCAGGACACGGCGTGAAGGCCACCGCCCGAGTCCCCTGAGCGCAACGGCCTCGGCTCGGCTCACGAGACTGCTCGCCCCTCGGACTGAAGTGGTGCGGCCCAGGCGACGCTGGGGCGGCAGGCATGAGAAGCCTCGGGCCGGAATCAGACACAATGATGCAGCCACAAAAACCGGGGGCGGGCACGGCACCTCCAGAGCCCCGCGCGCCGGCCCCGGGAGTCGGGGCACCAGTCTTGGCATCCCCCAAAGGCTGGCTCTTCCAGCAGCCCGGCCCCCACCAGGTCCCAGCCGCACCAGCCCAGGCCCTGTCAGACCCTGGGGTTCAGGGCGCCCGCGGGCAGACCGGAGCGGGGAGGGCTTGCCTGAGCACTCGCGGGTGGCCGGGCTGGGCCTCCCGGCGGTCCTTGAGGAGGCTCCCGAGGGGGGCTCTGCAGATGCCCACGCCTGGGGCCCTGGACGGAGGTGGCGCCCAGAGGCGGGGCTGCCCTCTGGCTCTCACCCTCTGCCCCGTCCCTCTTCCCCTCCGGCAGGCCGGGGCTGAGGGTGGGGCGGGAAGGAGGGAGCTGTTCTCAGAAGCTTCTTGGCCTCCTGGCCAGGCACCTAAAGTCAGGCTAATCCCACCAGGACAGCTTGTCCCTGGCTGGACGCTAAGCCCAATGGCTCACCCAGGGGACAGGATACAGTGACAGCAGTGCCCTCAGGGAGCCGGGACCTGGGGTTCCGGGGCCTCCGCGCCACCAGCAGTTTGAGTTTGCTGGTGAGGATCCTCTGGCTCCCACGAGCGATGGAGCCGCTGGTGCGGGTCCCTGCTGTCCAGCAGCCCCTGACCAGGGAGCCTCCGAGCCCCGGCCCCTGCCCACCCCCAGACCCCTCACCCCCACATAGCCCGTGCTCACACACACCACATCAGCACCCCACACTCCCCCACACAGTCAGGACAGCGGCTTCTTATCCAACCCTCTTCCTCCTCCCTGAAAAGCAGCTTTAGCCTTAAAGACAGTCAGCGGGGGTGCCAGTGTGCTGAGGTGCGGGCAGGCAGCCACGCCAAGACGCGCCTGCTGTGCGGGCCGCAGCGGGGCTCCCAGCCCGTGGGGGCGGGGCGCGCCTCCCTGCCGCTCGCCTGCTCCGCCGGGCCAGGCCTGGTCCACAGCTGGCCGGGCCCGGGCTCCAGGTTCACGGCCACTGCTTCTGCATCGCCTGGCCCTGCCCCAACACCCCCGCCAGGTGCGCACCTGCCTGAGGCCAGAGCCGAGCTCCCCTCAGGGCAGCCCTGGGCGTGGGGCTGGAGGGCCCAGAAAGCAGCAGCCCAGCAGAACACGGCCTGCGGGGCGGGGCCGGGCCATGCTGTCAGGCGCCGGCTGCACGGGGCCCCCAGGCCCCTCCTCCGGGAGCCCTGGCTGTGCGTGCTCTGGATGCAGGGCGCCAGCCAGTACCCCAGCTCAGGTGAGGCGGAACTGGAAGGACACGTCTGCGGGCCGAGGGCCGTGGGCCCCGCTGCGTGGGCCCGGAAGCCGCCTCTTGGTGGCCCACGGCCCTGCTTACGGCAGCCGCAGCAACCAGCGCAGCGAGTCGTCTTCCCACCGCCCCTCGCCCTCCCCGCCGGGGGTGCTTCCGCCAGCTGGCGCCCCGTGCTGCCCCCACATCGTTCTGGGAGCCCCGAGGCCTCCCCAGGCCCTGCACCATTGCGACTCACACCGAGCCCCTGATGACCCTGGCCCGAGCGGCTCCCACACGCCTTGGTCCCCAGCAAGGCGCCCGTCAGTGCTCGGGACAGAGAACCCCAAGGACTCTGCAGTCCGGGGCAGGGTCCACGGCCGGCCCTCCCGGAGCGTCTCAGGACGTCTGAGGCGCCAGTGGCTGAGGCCCAGCCCGGCCCGGCCAGCGGAGCCCGCGATCAGGGCCAGAGGCCTTTTCAACACTGAGAAGTAGCTGATGGCAAAAGCACGTCCAGCATCCGAGAGCCCCATTCCCGCTGTGGTCACCCAACCCCAGGGGCGTCCCAGGGCGGGTGGGATGGCCCCGGTTCCTGGGCAAAGGGACAGGCACGCGGGGGCTCGCGGCGAATCCCGACAGAGGCCATCTTGCTGGCTGGCGTCACCGCCCGGCTCTGCCCCGGGACCCTCAGGAGGGGCGCGGGAGTGACACAGACGGAGGAGAGGCCGCAGCTGGACCGCTGACCCGGAAGGGAGCCAGGCAGGAAAAGACGGGAGGGCACGGGCCACCGAGCTGCACGACCGCCCGCCCGCCTGGCACACCAGGTGCGCCGGCCCCAGCCGCAGTCCAGCTGTCTTCACCTCCGAAGCAGAAGAACCGCGGGCCACAGTGGACAGTGCCCTGGTGGCGGCCTGGAGCCGGGGGGGGG
>NW_004567133.1:19247998-19256158 GCF_000260355.1 Condylura cristata | reverse complement strand
GGGGGTGAAGGCAGCCTGGAGCCAGGTGTGCGCAGGGCGGAGCTCAAGCACCAGTGTGGTCAAGTCCTCACCTATTGCCATCTAGGGAAAGTTCTCGGGGAGACAACTGGGCTGGCCGAGGTCCTCGAATGCCAGTTGGAAGGCGACCAGGGGCCGCTGTTCTGGCAGCGACCCGCGGGGGGGCGGTGCTCCCACACCCCAGGGCTCTCCCCGGCTTGGCTTGGGCGGGCTCCTGGAGCAACCCGCTTCCTGCAGGCCCAGAGCTCCAGGCCAGGCTTTGCCTGCACCTGTTTGAGCTCAGAATGAAGTCCCTGCTCCAGGAGGATCCAAAAATACCTGCGCTGGAGGGGAGGGGCTGAGGCAGGAGCTGGCCGGGCCAGGGGTCTCCTGGCTCCCTCTGCAAAGACCCACTCACCGGGGGGCCTGGCCACCCCCACACCCCCAAACGGGAGGGCCACCTTCCTGCCAGAGCCTGTCTCACGATGTTGCTCCCCACACAACACCCTGCACCTCCCAACCTGGGCTGCCCCCGCTTCCACCCGCACCTGCTCCCTCTTGAGTTCAGTGTCCCCAGCTGAGCGCTGGTGTGGATATCAGCAGGACAGCCCGCAGCCCTGACCCTGGGGCGACTCCAGGGCGGACCCTCCTCCCCCACCCCGCCATGAGGCTGCCCTGCGGGCCCTCCTCCAGCTCCAACCATGGCCGTGGGTCGGGGTCCTGGGGACATTTTTTCAAGGTGTGTCAGCCCCCAGCAGGTCTGCTCCCGGGGCAGAGCCGGGGCCCCTCCTGCCTGGACTCACCCCCGCTCGCCCCTGCGCCACCCTGGGCACATCTGAGGGTGGCCTCGGAGGGTGCTGCACAGACGCTGCCCTCCAGCCCTGGCCCACCCTGGCCTCCCTGCTGGAAGTGGGCTCCAGGGACAGGCACGTCTGCCAGTGAGCCCCCAAGGCTGCGGCTCGGCCACACCCCTGCGCCGGGAAAGGGCCGGGCCCCACCCTTAGCAGCCTCTTCTCATCCCGACACCCCAGCGAGAGGACTGGGGGGCCGGCACAGCCCCAGCCCTCCGAGGCACCATGGTGCACCCCCTTCGGTCTCAATCACGTGACCCCGGGAAGGACAGGCCGCGGCGGCGTGGGCAGTAGCCGCCCACTCGCGCAGGCCCCAGAACTGGCCCTGGCGCACCCTGGGGTGGTGCGGGTGCCCGCTCCTGCCCGCGGGGCAGGGAAGCTGAGCTCACAGGCAGGGCTGCCACTGCCCCAGCCCCGCCCTAGACGGCCGCCCAGTGGACAGGGGGCCAGCACCGTCTCCCGGCGAGCAGCGGGTCGAGGGGGGCCTTGGGCGGGAGAGGCACGGGGCTGCGGCCAGGCGTCGGGCTTCCCCGGCCCAGGCAGACAGCTGCCTCCAGAAACGCAGCCAGCGCTGACCCGTCCTGGCACCTCCTGCTCAGGACACCAGGCCGAGGGGCAGCAGCCCCCGCCTGCCGCCAGCCGGCCGGCCCCCTGCGCCCGTGCCCGGGACCGGGCTGAGGGCCACCCGCTGACACCACAGTGCCACGACCACAGCGGGGCCAGCCGTGCCGCCAGCAAATCCCACTCCGCGGGTGCAGACCTGGCTGACCCTCCACTGCAGCGAGGAGGGGGCAGGCCCAGAGGGAGGGGAGGCCACGGAGGACGTACAGGAGTCCCTGGGCAGGTGCGCAGCTGGAGGTGGGCCTGTGGCCCCCACGTTGGCAAGACCCCTGAGAAGGCCGGCGAGGGGGCCTGAGGCCTGGCCAGAGGGGCCCCAGGGAACTTGAAGCCAGCCCATCCACTGGCTTCTTTTGTCCCCCTCACCCCAAAATGAACCCCATCAGTGGGCCCCAGAAGGGTGGGAGGCCTGAGCCGGGCAAGCCGATCCCCTAGGAAAGAGAATGGGGGTGCAGTGGGAGCCTCGGCCACGTGCCCCAAGCGGACCTGTCCTGTCACGGGCACAGTGGCCCGGCCGGCCTCCCAGACCCGGCTGCCCAGCGGGCCCAGCTCAGGCGGGCTCCGGGAGCCCAGTCCCCCTCCCCGGGGCCCGCAGGCACCCTAAGGCCTGTTCCCCAGGCCGAGAGGCTTCGGCCTCTCCGCCACTTTCTGGCGCACGCAGCTCACTCTTGCCCAGCACAGATGCCCCCTCCCCTGCTGCCCCCAAGCTCTCCCTCTGCAAGCTGCCCGGCGCTGGGCATCATCTCCCCCAGACAACAGCCGGGGCCCCACGGGAGCAGAGCTCAGCTGCCCCAGCATCCCCCAGCACACTGGGCCTCGTCCCTGGGAGGCGCCTGGGCCGCCCTGGGCCACCCCACCTCCCCTGCCCCAAGCGCAGCCTCTCTCCCGAGCCTCCCAGGGGAATCTCGCCGGCCCAGACCGACCACTCCGCAGCGCCAGCCCCTCTCTCGCACAACACCCGCATCCAAACGTCCCGACACCCGAAATCCAGAGCCCAGACCCAGCTCAGGTCATTCCAAACGCGCCCTCTCGTCCCTCTGCGAGGGCCCAGCGCTCACCTCTTGCCCTGCTCCGGGGCCGGACGCTCGGCCTCCTCCTCCGTGGCCCAGCTCCCAGGTCCCCTGGTCTAGAAACGTTCACCTCCCTCCTCGCTGCCTCCCTGGGACACGAGGTGGGTCTCCGCTTGCCCAGTGGGGCCTGCAGCCCTGGCCGCTGTGCCCCGCAGCCCCGGCACCCGGTAGGCTCTGCAGGGTCGGACCAGGGAGACTCAGCGCTGTGCAGGGGCCCTGCCCTCCAGCGGTCTGGTGGCGCGGCCTGGACAGGGCACCGCCTGGAGAGCCAGCCCCGCTCCCCTGCAGCAGCCTGCGCCCTCCCCACCGCCCGGCCCCACCCCAGCTCCAGGGAAGACCGTCCCCTCCCAGGGCCACGCCTTCCCGCCACGCCCAGGGCAGCCTGGCGGCCAGTGGGCACCCCTGGCCGCAGCTGGACCTCCTGTGACCCAGGGCACACCTCCCAGCCTGACCCCCAGCTCTGACCCTGCGTGTCCAGCACCACCTGTCCCACCTGCGCGGCACAACCAGATTCCAGTGCTCCAAGCGAGGCCTGGGGCTCCTCGGCCAGGCGGGGTCAGCACCGCACAGGTCCACGGGCACCGGGGGCTCCCTGCGCCGCCTCCAGTGACGCATAAGGGGGGAGCTGCTGGGGGCCCCGCCCGTGGGGGAGGCTGGGGTGTGCTCCCCCCACACCCAGACCGCACAGCCTCTTGCTGGGAAGAGGCTGCCTGGCTGGGTGAGGAGGGGCGGCAGGGGCGGCTTCTGGGGTCACCAGGTCATCTTCCACAGAGGGGCAGGCAGCCCCAGTACACACCGAGCAGGGGACAGAGGCCCACGAGTCTGGGCGCAGAGGCCCCACGCCTGCCCTCTGCGTGAGGAAGTGGGGAGGTGACCGTGCCCCCCCCGCCTGGCAAACACCTGCAGCTCAAACCCGAAGACACGCGTTCCGGGGACCCCCACCCACTTGACCCCCTGAGGAATCGAAGAACCAAAGGGAGCTACCCCTCACACCGGGCAGAGCGCCTCAGGTCCGGGCCCGTCAGAGAGGCCGCCGCCGGCCGGAGCGCCCAGGTGAGCGGGACGCGCCAGTCACCCGGCACCGCTGACCTTGAACCCAGCTGTCCACTTCTCTGGCTCTCACACCCTCGCCTGGACTCCGAGGAGGCTGAGCACCGGGAAGGCCAACCTCGGGAAGGGCCGTCCCCGCGGGGCCGTGCAGCGCCGAGCGGGCGGAAGCGGCCCTGGAGGCCGCGGCCAGGGTGGCCAAGCCCTGCCCGCAGCCGCCCGAGGGAGCCGCCAAGCAGGGCCGGGGGGGAGCCCGCCCCGCGCCCACACCCCGCTCCTTGGAAGCCTGCGGGAGTCCCGCCAGCCCACGCCCCGCAGCGAGCCCCCCAGGAGGCCTGCGGAACATTCCAGACAGCCAGTGCCCGTGTGGGGAGGGAAGATAAAGGATGTCCCTAAAAGGCTGGCAGCAGCTGGGCCCTGGGCCACGGTGGACGCGGGGAGGAGGCGGCGCGGGCGGGGGCGGGGGCCAGGCCGGCTCAGGATCCAGTTACTCGGTTTCCATACTTAGCCGCCTGACAGCCGCTTGGAATCCTCCTCGCCGCTCCAGCCACGCAGCTTCGCGCAGCCCAAATTAACTCAAGGGCAGGCAAGGGCAGAGCCCAGCGCACACGGAGGCCAGAGCCCCCCGGCCGGGGCCCTTCCTGCCGGCTGCCCGCGCTCCTGGCGGGGTGCAGCCCACTTCTGAGAAGCGGAACCTGGAGCCCTGAGAAGCCGGGGACCAGTCCCACGGTCCCCTATACAAAGACTCACGAGTCACAGAAGGGCAAGGGGGAGCCACACGTGCCTGGGGCCCCCGTAACACCCCAAGCATCTCCAGGGGAGCTGGCCTCAGGAGTCTCAGGAAAAGAGAGGTGCAAACGCCCTGGGTCCCCTCCGGCCTATAAATAACCGCAGCTGTAACCGGAGCCTCGCCCGCCCGCGAGATGCCGAGGAAGACAGAGCCCGCCGGAGGCCCCCACGCCAGCCGCCCCTTCCTCTCCTCAGCTCCACATTCAACTGGGCTTCCAGCCTGACCCCCAACTCTGGCTCCAGCCCCTCCCAAAGAGCCCAAATCCATCCCACTGCTCCCCAAAGGACCCCAACAGTGCCGGCTGCATCCCCGTCCTCAGTCACCCTAACGCTGATCTTGGTGGGAGCCTCCCGGGGAGGTCAGCTGAAGGACCTGGGGCCCTCCGGCTCCCCAACGGGGTCTGTGTCCGTCTTCATGCTGCGGGCCCTCTTCCCACCATCCTCTGCTGGACCTCGGGGACTCCAGGCCCTGCACCCCTCATCTCGGTCCACTGCCCCGCTCCCCCTGGGCCCTGGGGCCCGATGGCTCCTGGGCTCTCCTCACACCTCCTCGCTCCCGGGCACAGAGCGCAGGGGGACGGCGAGCCGGCGAGGCCCGGCAGGAGCTGAGGCTTGCCGTCGGCCCCGGAACCGCGGACGCCTCGCCCCCGTCCACCGCAGGCGCCGCCCTGACCGACCCACGGCCCACGGACAGCCCCGGCGGGTCGTACCTGCTTGTGCCGGGAGCAGGAGCGACGCCACGAAGCAGCAGAGCAGGACCAGCGCCCTCATGGTGACCGCCAAGAGGGCCCGGCCGCTCCTCGCCTCTATTTATAGGGCCACGGCACGGGGCGGGGAGGGCCACCAGTCACTGGGGCAGCTGGGCGAGACCCTGGGAGGCTGCGTGAGGCTCCGCGGCTGTCAGCTGCCGGGGCGGCAGCCGGACGACACCCCCGCCGCCTGGGGTCACGTGGCACGGTCGCAGGGCGTGTGGGGGGCCCTGGCACCAAGCCTGGAGCTGGGACCCGAGGGTGTGTGGGCCTTGCACTGACTTGACCGACAGTCCGTGACCTTGACGAGCTGCCGGGGTTCTGGAAGCCGGAGCTGGAGGGCAAAGCGGAAGAGATCCTGTGACGGCGCTGACCTCCCCGGGTCAGGGGCAAGGCCACGAGGTGACCTCGAGGTCCGTGTCGAAGAGCTCAGGCCTCTGCAGGCGGCGGAATGCTGGGGGTGGGGGGGTGCTGGGGGAACCCCCACCATGCTGGAAGGGGCAGAGGGGTGCAGGACGGAGCACAGGGGCCACAGAACCCTCCATCACCTCTGCAACCTGCCATCGGACGCAGCCGACCCGGGGGCCCCGCCTGAGGCCGGGCCAGGCGGACCAAAGGAGTCGCGGGGAGCAGCTTACAGGACCCCCGTTTGCACTAAACTGCCGAGGGCGTGCCACACACACGTTCAGGGTGCACACCGGGGCCTCCCTGGCGGCGCAGCGGGTGAAAGCGCAGCACTAGGAAGCTGCCGCAGCCGCTTCAGCACGCGTTCGATCCCCAGCCAGGGGGCGACCCACAGGGCGCAGCTACTGTCTCCCCACTGCTCCCCTCAGCAGTGTACTTTGTCTATCTGCCCGTTCTGCTCCCCATTCTGGGGTGTCCTCTCACTGGCCCCCCCGCACCTCTGGGCTGTACCCCAGTTCTGTATGCATACATAAATCAATCTTTTTTTAAAGAAAAGCGCACATCAGATAGGACCCGGTACATGCGTGGAAAAGCCATCAAGATACTGAACAGTTTCCTCACCCCAAACTCTCAAGTGCCTTTCCAGTGCGCCCCAGCCTGCGCTGGAGAACCACTGGCCGCTCTGCGCGCGGACACCCCGCCTGGACCGTCCGGGTCCTGGCACAGGGGCAGCCGGCAGCCTTCGCCCCGCACGGCCCTCTGACGCTGCCCCGCGAGCTCAGTCCTTCCTCCTCGCTCCCAGCGCAGGTCGGCTGTGGCTGGCGCGACGCCGCTGGCCCTCCTGGGGCCGCCCCTCCCTCCCTCGGGCAGCGCCTCGGCGGACTGGCTGGGGAAAGCGGTGCCCACCGGCTTGTTTCCGAGGCGGCTGTCCCTTTGCCCTGCCGCCGCCGGGGCTCCCTTGTCCGCGCCACCTTGTGTGGGCTGAGTCGAGCGGGTCAGCAGAGCTTGGGCTCGCACGTTCCTACGGCGCTGAAGACGGCGTGTTTTGTGCACGCTGACCCCCGCTGTAGGGCCCCTGGAGACCCCCTTCAAGCGCTCTGTGCGTTCTTTACCAGCTGAGTGTCGAGTGCTCTGTACAAACGGGGGTGGGGGTGCCCCTCAGACAGCTGCTTGGGGTCTCCTCCCCGTCTGTGGTTCACCTCGTCACTCGTCGAGGTGCCTCATCTGCCTCAAGCCCAACGTTTCGGCCCGTGGCGAGGTTCACACCCAAGAGCCCGCCTACTCCGTGCTCGCAAAGCCCCCCCGTCCCTTCTGGAAATGCAGCACGAGGAGGCTTCACGCTTTCACAGCTGCCGTGATATTGTTCAAAGCGTGGCAAGGCCGAGGCCGACGTGTGGGCACCTGTCTGGCCGCCCGCTGCCCGCACGGCTCACCCCAAGCGCCTCCTCTCTCCCATCAGTGCCCCACGTGTGAAGCTACCTGTGGCCGACAGTGCCCGCTCCTCGCCGCGCCAGCGCCTCGTCGGCAGGAAAGCCTGTAGGGCGACGTCGCCCGCCCGACATTTTTCCACTTGTTCCTCAATCTTTCTGGTCCCCTTGCATTTCCATGCAAATTTTATCATCAGACTCAACATTTTTAAAGTCTTCTTGGGTGACAATGAGCCTAGTTTCAGCTAGACAAGAGCTGACAAGTGTCCAGTCGTGGTGGCTAATGTCCGAGACCTCACATCAGACGCTAAGTGCGCGCTACCGTCGTGTGTCACACTGGCCAGCTCTGGGGTCCAGCTGTCTGGTCACACGGCAGCTGTTACTGCGCAGGTGCTGCAGTCACATCTGCGCACTCGACGTGAGTGACCAGATCTCCCTCCATAGTGGACAGTGGCCTCGTCCAATCAGCCAAAGGCCTCCAGCGGGAGGGCCCGGTGAGGAGGGATTCCGCCATGCCTGAGTGTCCACTGGAAAGGGCCCGGCTCGCGGAGGGAGACAGCAGGCGCTGCCCGGTGGCAGGCGAGGCCCAGGGCCCAGTGCGGGCGACTGCCCTTGCCTGGAGACGCGATGCCTGGCGCCAGGTCCGCCCGCGCCCCCGCACGGTGCCGGTGACAGCCAAGGGCGGAGGCGCCCGGTCCGCCTGCAGGGAAGGGGTGAGCTGCACGGGTCTCCCCACCCAGTCAGGAGCGTGAGCCCTGCACACGATGGGAGCACTCAGGGGCTGGCCAATGGCCGCTGGTCTGCCGGGCGGTGCGGCCACCCCCAGTCACCGGCGTCCAGGCTGAGGTGCGCCTCCCCCGGGCTCTCCCGGCCCGCAGGTGGACGCCGCCTCACCAGTCGCCACGCGGCCCTCTCTCGGACACGGTTCTGTCCCAGCTGGCTCTCACCCGGCCACCAAGCCCCTGGAAGCGGGCCCGCTCCAGGGCCTCCTTCTGCCTCGGTGGCCTCTGCCAGGACCCCGTCTCCGCAGTCACCCCCCGGGGCACTGTGGTCAACTCTGAGGGGGGCGCAACTCGGCCCCCAAGCGCCACCCACTGGCCCCTCGCCTAGGGCCAGACCAGGCAGTCACGGCCCCGGAGGGGTGGCCGGAGTTCCTGCTTAGAATCATGAGACAGCGGGACCGGCAGGGAAGGCGGCACGTGGGCGA
>NW_004567133.1:19243264-19244158 GCF_000260355.1 Condylura cristata | reverse complement strand
CAGGACAGGGCTGGGCACGACTGGTAACCGCCGTTGCTGGCCTCGGGAGCTCTTGTTTCTCCCGCCGCCGGCTAAATCACCCTTGGTTGTCTCCTGAGTCGCGGCCTCTCTACTGCGCACGGATGACCGGCCCGGGCGGGATTTGGTGTCTGGGCAGCGAGGCCTCGCCGGGCCCGGGCCGGCCACCCGGAATCATTCTCAAGGCGCCTCCTGCAGAACCTCGACAAAGAGGCTATGAGTATGGCCAAGCCTGGGGCAAGGTGGAGTCCTCCCTACGCCTGTCTCCACTTCCTCCAGCCGGCGTTGTCCGCACTGGCCCAAGGTCACTGTGGCCACTGTGGCCACCGCACGGCTCCACTCGCAGCCCCTGGCCTTGGACTTGGGTGTCCGCGCAGAGCCGGTGCCCCGGCCCTGGCTCATCATCCCTCAGCCCTGGCCGCTGACCCTGGACTACTGTGTCCACACGCAGCCGAGGCCACCAGCCCGGCCCCGGGGTGAGCCGCGGGGTGCCGCCAGGGTCAGACGCACGCGGGCGTCCGGAACTCAGGAAAAGCGCGGCACGTTTCGGTCATGGTTGCTTCGGTCATCTTGCTCGCGCTCCCGGGCTGACATCAGAGGTCAAGGCCGGGTCGCCCGCCCTCCTTCCCGGCCTCCAGACCACCCTAGTGGCGACTTCCGGCAAGGCGCAGGGCCCACTCTGCGGCACACGCCGCACGCAGGGCGACAGGACGGCGACGGGGAGCCAGAAGCAGCCGGTCGACTAGCGCCGCCGCGTGGGGGGCACGCGGGAGCCTCACGTTGGCGGCGTCGGGGTGCGGGGCGTGCGTGAGGGGCGCGGGGCGGGGCCAGAAGAGTGCTGGCGGAAGCGCGCGCAGACGGCCTGCGGCGCCAAAG
>NW_004567133.1:19234369-19241598 GCF_000260355.1 Condylura cristata | reverse complement strand
AAAAAAAACCAAAGTAACAAAACCAAAACCAAAACAAAAAAGAAACCAACAACAAAACAAAAGAGAGACAAAGACAGTTTGGGGTGGAAGTTGGGAAACCTGGAGGGCGAGGTGGGGGCCGGGTGGGGCGGGCCTTGGGGCCTGGCGCTGACCCGGCGGGGAGGAAGGTGGGCAGCAGCAACCCCCAACCGGAAGCAGCGGACGGGCCAGAGATCCCCCACCCAGCCAGACCCTCCACCCATTAAGTGCTCGCAGAGAAAGGAGGAACCAGAGGGGAAGGAGAGTTCAAACTGCAGGCCTCAGGGCGACGGCGCAGCTGCCTTGGGGCTGTGAATTCTCCCTGTTCTTAAAAACACGTCTCCATGAAAATAACGATTTTTGGCAGAGAGAAGCCGGGCACCCGTGTCGGCTCCCCCAGTCTGGGGTCCGAGGCCCAGCCCAGGCGTCCGTGCCCCTGCGCACTGCACTCTGTGCCACCCCAGCCCCCCCGCCTCGGCAGGGGCGTCCATCAAAGGTCGATTTACAGTATTGAAAAAGAGGTCATAAAAGAGACCCAAATGTCGTCATCATTTTGTAAAAATTCCTCACTCGTTCGCCCGCACTCCTCCCTGGTGCTGCCCCGGCCCCCTCCAGCCCCCAGAAGGGAGAGGAGGGCTGGGGGTGGTCAGGGAAGCCCCCCGCTGCCCGCCAGCTCCTCCCGGCTCTGGTCCATGGCGTCGCTGTCCGAGGCGTCCGAGTCGGAGGCGGTGTCCGAGGCGTGCGTCTCAGGGCAGCTGCGCACCGGCTTCACGATGACGGCTCTTCGCTGCTCCTCCTCCTGCTCCTGCCGGTCCTGGGTGCCCTCGATGTGCTGGATCGCCTGGGGGACAGGCTGCCGTCAGGATGCGGCCGGGGAGCCGCCGTCCCCCCAGCGCACCCCAGAAAGTCCAGCCTACAGCAGTAGGCGCCTGCCAGAGTCTGGGGACAACCAACGCGGGCGGCCACCGCGGGGCCGAGCGGCGCCCCCACCCAGACAGTGCTGCCCGTGGCGGTCACCAGCGGTCGCTGTGTCCGCCGTTCATTTCCGGGTTCCGGTCTGTCCACTCCTGCACAGGATGCCTTTGTCATTAATTTACTAGTCCCTTTGTTAAGCTTGTGTGCAACTGAAATTCTGGGGGGCTGAGGGGGTGCTTTCCCCTATTTGACCTTCTTGGGCTTTCTTGTTTTCCTGTGATAGCACGGGGTCCCCGAGAGGGCCTGGGTGCAGCAATGACCCCAGGTCTGACCCTCAGAGCTGACAACCTGGTTTCTTTCTCCTCCTCAACCTCCTGGCCCACAGCCACCTTCACCCCCACCTGGCCCTGGGGTATGGAGGCGAGAAGAAGTTCCAGGCCGACCCCAGAGAAGCCAGAGAACCTTCCTTGGTACCTGCACGATGGTGTCCAGATTTTGCCGGGACGTGGAAACAGAGTTGATGACCGAGGAGGGGCCCATGGTGACGACGTTGATGTGATGGGAGGGGGGGGGAGGCGGCGCTGGCACGATCACAGTGGGGTGGTGGGTGGGGGCTGGAGGGGGCAGGAGCTGCAAGACAGAGGCCCAGTCTCTCCACAGGCTCTGGGCGCTGCCCCTTTCCCCGGCGGAGGGCGGGGCACAGCTCCAAAACACCTCACTCCACCCAGTGCCCTGTTGGACCCAAGGGAGGGACGCCCGCCCAGAGCCCTGCGGGGCTTCTGCTCGCTGGGCGCCCGCCTGAGTGCCCGCCTGGGCGCCCGCCTGGGTGCCCACCTGGGTCCGCAGGTGCTGCTGTTCTCGCTCCAGTTTTTCCTGGTGCAGCAGCCGCACTTGCTCCTGCTGCTGCTGCAGCTGCACCTGCTGCGCGATCACCTTGAGCTTCTCGGGGTACATGTGGGCCTCCAGCGAGCGCACCTGGGGCACAGAGCCGCTCAGGGCAGCACGGGCACCCACCCACCCGCCCCACTGGGCAGGGCCGCGCCAACCTTCGAGCAGCAGGCCTCGCTCCTGCGCCCGCCCAGCAGGAGCTGCCACCCTGGCAGGGCGACCAAAGTCCTCCCACAGCCCGCGGCCGCCGCCTCACCGGCCTCTTCCCTCCCGCCGGGTCCCGCCGCCCTCAGCCTCCGAGCCTCTGCCTGAGCTGCGCCCTCTCCCTGCACCCTCTCTGCCTACTTGCCCCACGCCACCGTCATCTCCCAGAGAAGCCAGAGAGCACCCCGATGCCCTGCAGGCACACGACCCACGGCAGCTCCATTCTCGCAGAGCCCTGGACTGGTCTCCCCCGACCCCTCCCAGGCAGTGAGCCCTGAGATCGGTCTGGCTGCCCTCAGGGAGCCTCGCTCGGAGGCCCGGCCCAGCGCGGCGCCTCACCTGCTCCTCCAGCATCATGCGCACCGAGCGCTCCTTGTCCAGCTGCTGCCGCAGCTCGATCATCTCCCGCCGGAGGTCCTCCGCCTTCTCGTCCTCCCAGATGTCCGGGGAGCCGATGCCCTCGTCCTTGTCCTCAGCCCGCCGCCGCTTGGGGGACGAGCCACTCAACTCCTGGAAACCCCCGGGGGTTGGTGCGCGAGCTCCGACACCCCGACATCCCCCCGCCAGCACCCTGACTGGGAAGCGGGGCTCCGGCACTGCCGGCCCCAAAGCCGTCAAAGCGGCCCTGCGGGCCGTTCTGCGCCCCACGGACAGCCCATCGCCACAAGGGGGGCCCTGTGGGCCGGCTTCCCAGAGCAATGCCCAGGGCCCGCCAGGGCCGCTCGGGTGGGTCAGCGGAGGTCCCGCTGGGCAGGCAGGTGCCTGACCTGCAGCAGGCGGGACAGCAGGGGAGGTGGGCGCTGCAGCGGGCGGGGGGCCCCGGCTGCAGAGGGCCGGTGCAGAGTGGCTGCGGGGTACCTGGATGAAGCGCTTGAGCTGCGTGTTCTGCTGCAGGAGCCTGGTCTTCTCCTGCTCCAGCGAGAAGATGTACTCCGCCGTCTGCTGGAGAATGGCTGCCTGAGGGCAGAGGGGCGCGTCAGGGCCACGCCGGCTGCGAGCCGCCGCCTCCGGGCAGCCCGCCCAGCCCTCACCCACCTTGCTGAGCTTCTCTCCGTCTGTGTGGGGGATGAGGGTCTTGAGGGACTGGAACCCCGCGTTGATGCTCTGCATACGCCTCCGCTCGTTGCTGTTGGCGATCTCCCGCCGGATCCGCCGCTCCTGGTCTCGCTGCGTCTCAGGGGTCAGCGGGATGTTGGCAAGACTGGCGGGGGCAGGGGCATGCTCAGGCTTGGTGTCCTCCTGCCCCGCGCCCAAAGGGGCCCTGTCCTTGCAGTCCATCGCCAGAAGGCCCCGAGGGTCTCTTGCAGCCCTCTGGGGTAAAAGTGGCACCTGGGGATACCCCACACGGCAGCTCGGCGGGGGCACGGGGCAGTCCCGGGCGCGGGGTGTCAAAACCAGGCCCCGCGCCTGGCTGGCGGGTCCAGGTCGGGCGCAGACAAGCAGACACCTGCTCCCGGGACACCTCCCACGCGGCACAGCCACGTCACAGCACGGCCCAGCCGCGCTAATGCCACAGCGACCAGGCAGGTCCCCTTCGCTCCAGGCCCACCGGCGAAGCCCACCCACCTAAGAGGCCGCCACCCTGTGCCGGCAGGCCGTGGGCCAGGTCACCACAACACACGTGACTACATCTTGCAGGGACAGAGGCGGTGAGAGACGCAGTCAGGGAGGGGAGGCCGCAGGCCGAGCGGCACTGGCAGGAGGCAGAGGCGGCAGGGCCTGCAGGCCCAGTGCCCTGCTCCCCGGGGGGGCCTGTGTGTGGCCTGAGGAAGCATGCCCCCCCTGCAGCTCCCCCTGCCCTGGCCTGATGGCTTCCAGATGCTGGCTCCCGAAGAGGCCACTGGCCCCACCCAAAGCCACAGTCCTGGCTTCTTCCTGCGGGGCCCTCCTGGGGTGACCTGGTGGAGGCCTGGGCTCACAGCCCTGGTTCCATCGGTGGGGAGCCGGGGATCTGAGGGGTGCCCCGAGCCCATACCCATCGCCAGGAGGAAAGGGGTCTGCACCAGTGGAGGTGAGGCCACATCTGTACCCGCTGGAGACACGAAGGCCCCGCGGGCCCCTGCCTGCCCGTCTGTCCACCCGGCTCCCCGCAGGCGCCTCCTGGTCCTGGGCCTCAGTCTCGGCCCCAACAGAGGGCGGCGGGCTGGGAGTGGCCCCTGCCCCAGGGTGCAGGCACCTCCAGGAACCCAGGATGTCTGCACTGAAGAGGAAACCAGCACCCCACTTTACGGATGGGATTTAGGGATCGGGTGGGAACAGCTTTGCGGGGAGACAGCAGCACCTGGCTCCCCCACTCTGGGCCCAGGTGCTCTGCCGGCCGCCGCCCCTGTGGCGCCAGACGTGGCGGGCTCGACGGGGTGCGGTCAGGGACCCACAGGCTCGGCTCGCCTGCCCTTTGCAGGGGGACACACAACCGAGGCCAGGCTGCCAGACCTAGGGCGGGGGGACGCGCCGGGGGGTTCTCCTACCCGCCTGCAGTGGCAGCCCCGCTGACGGTCACACACAGGGCCCACCACCCCTGGGCTGCGGCCCAGGCCCTCCAGACACAGGCCCAGGAGGAGGAGTAAGGGTGCCTGGCTGGGTCGCACCCCACGCCCCTCCCAGCCCCGCACCTCCTAGCCAAGCAGCCACGCCCCCAGACTTCACCTGGGGTCCCCAGTCATGAAATCCTAAGTGCTCCTTTCTCCTGGGTGACCACAAATCAAGGAGACCCTAAAGGCCCGCAGAACCCTAAAAGCCCCAGCCCGGGGGGCCCCAGGGGGCACAGGTCCTGCGAGCCAGGCAGCAGGGCCTAGGCCACAGCCTCCTGCTCAGCAGCAGCCCAAAGGGCCGGGCCGGTCCCTGCGCCGCCGCATCCAGCAGTCCAGCCTCCTGGCCAGCGGCGGCGGGCGCCTCGCGCAGGGCAAGCAGCCAACCTCAGACTTGCCCTCAGGCCACGACTCCCCCGTCCACCTCCTGGGCTCCGCGAACTGGCCTCGATATCCCTGCAGGTGCCCCTGACAGCTCCTTAGACTGGCCGACTCTCGGCTGATGGGTGGGCTCCTGCCTGGCCGGGGTGCTGATTGGGGGAGTCACAACTAACCCGGGGCTCTGATTGGCGGCGAGCTGGCCAACCAGGGGCGCCTATAGAGAAAGGCTGGCCGATTGGAACTTCCAGGTGACACGAGACTGGAAAAAGTGGGGTTTTCTTCACAGGCCTGAGCGTTCTGACAGCTTTCTGAGCTGTACAGAAACAAGACGGGTTTACAGAACATTTACAGGCATGGTGAGGTCCCTCCCCTGGCCACGACGGCCACCGGGCAGGTGAAGGCGCAGGGTGACGCCACCACCTCTTGCTTCTCTCCCTCCCCAGCGGCCGGCCCAGACCGGGGGAGTGCGCGGAGGCACCTCCACAGGCCTGGGCTGGCCAGGGGCTGCCCGCTCCAGGAATAAGGCAGGGACCTGGGCAGCCGGCGGCCAGGGAACAGTCGTGGGTCCGAGCGTCGGTGCCAAGAGCAGAGCCCCAGAGAGCCCCTGGGAATAGCTCAGCACCCCAGTCAGAGGCTGGGGCACGCAGCTCTTCAAGTCCAGGCCCTGACCTCTGCCCGCTCCAGCCTCAAACTGGCCACAGAGAACTCACTTCAGGCCACCTCCAGGTCACCCCCTCACCGGTCACCCAATACGCTCCCAGGCAAGGAGGGCAGCACCCCGCACCTGGCTTCTCTCTGCGCAGGCACTGGGCAGCCGGAGCCCCGCTGCCACCCACGCCCCCACCTCAACCCCAGAATGTGCCACTCTCAGGCTGCTTCGATCAGAAACACACCCCGAGCCTACAGAGGGCCCCCTGCAGTCAGCCTGTCACTGACAAGCTGTGGAGCCCCACGAGTCACTTCGTTCTTCCATGTGTCGAACCTCAGTTTCCCCGTCTGTAAAGAGGGGTCACCGTGAAGTTTAAAAGAGATGGAGGAGGAGCGAGTGGGAAGGACCGAGAGCAGGGTGTTCCCCAGGAGGACCCGAGTGTCTCCTGGGCGCCGAGGCCTCTGGCACCAGGAGGGGAGCTCTCGGCCAGGGCAGGTCCTGGCTGCTGAGGTGTCCGCGAGCCCAGCAAGGAGCAGGCGTCCTGGACGGGTCAGAGACCCCAGGCCCTTCGAAGCCCCTCGTCGGCCCGTCCATGCAGCCAGTCCTCGCGGGGCCGCACTGTCCGGAGGCCACAGGCCACGGGTGGCAGCCGTGGGGCAAGCCCTGCTGGCAGACCTGGGGGGAGGAGCCCCGCCAAGGCCGTCAGCCAATGGAGCACGTCCACCAGCCGGAACCGCCACCCTCAAGGCCCAGCCGGACGCAGGCTCGGGCAGGGAAGGCAGAGGACAGCTCCACACCTACACCAGGGGACAGTCCCGCCACCTGGAGTGCCTGCGTGCTGGGGCACCTGGGGTCAAGGGCAGTCAGCTCAAGCCCAGGGTACTCGGCAAGGTCCAGGGTGGGCGGCCAGAGACCCCGCCGCATGGTGCCGGCCAGGGTCCGGGCCGGGGCGGCCAGAGACCCCGCCGCATGGTGCCGGCCAGAGTCCGGGCCAGGATGGCCTCTGCAGCACCTGGAGCAGCCAAACCCAGGCGGCTGCCTGGACTCCTCTGAGCACCAGCAGCGCCAGAAGGCAGAGCCCTGGGGTGGGTCAAGCCCCGGGTCACTTGCTGTAGCCACCCTCTTCCCAAGCCTGGTCCTCATGCCCACAGGAATCCACGGCATCGGAAACCGATGATTCAGACAGGAAAACAGAGCTGCGAATCCAACACATGTAAGAGCGTCAGATTTTTCCCCACGTACTACGCCAGGTCCTCCAGGGTCACTTCTGGAAGGACCAACACTGGAGCCAGCCCTGCCAGCTGAAGGCCCATCCCCCTCCCGTGCGACACTGAACTTGTCGGAGGTGACCGGGGCAAGGTGGGGCGGCACTAACCAGCACCCTCCCTCCCCCGTGAGGGCCTCAGGCTGTCCACCAGACTGGACCACACGGCCAGGGGCTCCTCCTCCCCAGTCCCTGCCCGCCAGCCGCCAGCCCGGGGCTGTGGAGCACGTGGCCCCAGTCCGGGGGAGCCATTTCGCTCCCACAGCAGCCCCGCAGAAAGGGGACAGGCGGTCCCGGACTTGGCCGCGGGAGGACGCCCACCCGCAGCGGCGGCCCGCGGCTCGTGGTCGCGGTGGAGACGCGCAGACCCTTCCCCAGCGGT
>NW_004567133.1:19233035-19233674 GCF_000260355.1 Condylura cristata | reverse complement strand
CCGCCGGCTCCGCGGCCCCACGCGCGCCCGAGCCCCCAGGCCCCCTTGCAGGGGGGCGCCCAGAGTGCAAAGGAGGGAGAGGAAGGAAGCAGCCGCGGGATGGGGGAGGAGGAAGCGCGGGGCGGGGGGGAAGCCCCAGCACCAAGCATGGCCGGGACTGCTGCAGAACCACGTGGGTCTGTTTGCAATTTACAAACGTCGCGACTCGCCCGCCTGCAGGGGACAAAAGTGACCGGGGCCGCTCGGGGCCCCCACGTATCGCGAAAGGAGGGCCCCCGAGAGGCGCGAGTCCGCCGCGCGCGGCTGCAGCCGACCCGGGAGGCTAAGAAAGGCGAGCGGGGTCGGCGGCGCGGGCCATGCGTGCGCACACGCGCGCCCGCCCGGGCGGGCTGGCCGGGGGCTGCAGTCCTAGGAAGGGGTCGGGGGAGGAGGAGTACACACCTACAGAGCCCTCCTATCACTTCTTTCTCTGTTTTCCTGAAATGTTGCAAAGAGGGCACCTTCTGAGTGGGCACCATGAAATACTCCATAGCGATCGGCCCCTCCTCTGCACGAGCCGGGTCCCGAGGTCCGCCGGAGAATGCGCGATGGAAATCCGAATCGAGGGGCAGCGCCGGACGGAGGTGCAGAATCGGCCGG
>NW_004567133.1:19218278-19231829 GCF_000260355.1 Condylura cristata | reverse complement strand
CGGCCCCGGGCTCCCGGAGGGCCGGCCCGGCTCGGGGAGACCGCGCCCGCCTGGGAAGGTCGTCCCCGCTCCCCACTGCCTTTCCCAGCCCCAGCGCCTGCAGGCTTCCGCCCAGATCAGCCGCCTCATTGAAACGCCCCTACTAATAACTACTAATGCGCCTGCTAGCGACAAGGATTACTTTCATGATCAGGAAATGTTACTAGGTATTGGGAGCACCCGCGGAGGTCCAGCACTTCTGCATACCTGCTTTCAGCCCTGAAAGCCAGCTGTTAGGCAGCTTCTCTAAAACCCACCCCAGGCCCCTTAACGTCAGTTCCCAAGCCTCGCTGTGGGGACGGCAGCTGCGCCCAGGGGACAGTGGCATCTGGGAGAGGACCAATCCAGGGCTCCACACTGCCGGGCTGCGGGGCCCCGTGGATGGCTGGCTGGATGGGTGCAGGAGCACTGGACACTGATCTCCGTGGGCTCTCCTACTCCAGCCTGACCTCACCTGCCTCCCTGCTCGCAGGCTGCTGTCAGACTGGCCTCTTGCCAAAGGCTTTTCTCAGGGAGACCCCAGGCCCTGATGCACAAACCCAAAGCCCCCTGAGGGCTCTACTCCCGCCCCCCGCCCCCCAGCTCAGCTCTCTCCATGCTCACAGCTGAGAGGCAACAGCCGGGAAGAGCCATCCCCTCTTCCAGCTCCTGAACTGGCGGCCTTGCCATGCGCTTTGAAACGGGGAGGGGGGGAGGAGGGGGCTCAGTGCCGACCCTCCCCGCTGACACCCTCCCCCTACCGGCCCTTGCTCTAAAGTAGGCATCAGCAGACTTCTGCAGAGAGCATGGAAGTGGTTACTTTCCTATTGCTACTGCAGCACATTTAGTGGCTTAAAAACAATTTTATTCTCTGGGGTCACTGGCTGGAAGCTCTAAGGGGAGCCTGTTCCCTTGAAAAGCCTCTAGAGCCTGCCGGCTTGCCTTGGCCCTTGGCCCCTTCCTCCTCCAGAGCTCAGCACTCCAGCCTCGGCTGCTGGCCTAACAGCCCCTCTGGCTGGAATGGAGCCCAGAGAAAGAACAGAGACTCGCACCGTGCTCACAGCAGCAAAGGGCGGAACAGCTTGTGAGCACCTGACGGAGGCCCACGGTGAGGAGGCATCACGGACTGACTCACCCGAGTCGGGTAAGGGGTGGGCACCGTCACTGCCCAGCTATGGGAACCCAGATCAGTAGGTGCCTCTACCAGACCCAAAGGTGGAAGACAAAGATATGGAGATTGAGGCCATTGTGGGATCTCCTGTCCCTTTCAGACTCTATTCAGAGTCAAGGGACCCAGGCTCCAGGAGGGAGCCCCTCCCAGAGAGCTGATGCTCTGTGAGTGCAGACCCTGCCCGCTGGCCGGAGCCCTGGCCACAGCCCTGCCCGCCGCTGCCTGTGCCTGCAGCGCTTCTCCCGCCGCCCTCTCCCTCCGCAGGGCAGCAGCCCCCTGCCTGCCTGTGACCTGCACCTGCCAGGCATCTCTGCACCCATCCCCACAGGGGGCCGCTCTCCTCAGGCCGCCCGCCTGCGACCACGCAGGCCCCTCAGCAAGCCCATCCCTCCGGCCAGCTCCTGCTTGTGCCTGTGCACGCGTCCAGCGCTCCTGTCCTTTCCCCTAGTAAACCTGCTCTTTAAACATGACAGAGCCGCTGTCTCGTGGGGGCTCACCGCGTGCCGCTGAAAGGGGAGCTCTGGGGACACCTTTCCTGGGTGACCCCAAGGGCCACATGCTAACTCCAAAAATGACATCACATAGTGGTTGGGGGATGGAAGAGTCCTTGCTTATGCCTGTGGGGTTTCTGCTGGGGTAACAATGGCAGGTTTTCCAAATGGGGGGGGGTTGCACAATGATATCATTAGTGCCGCTGAATCAGGCCCCTCCCTGGTAGCCAGCGGGTTAAAACGCAGCACTACGAAGCTAAAGCCACGCAGCACAAGTTCGATCCCCGTCCAAGGAGTGACCCCCCGTGGCGCGGCAGACCTCTCCTGGCCCACCCGCTGCTCCCTCAGCAGTGGACTTCATCAGTCGGCCTGTTCTGCTCCCCGCTATGCCTCTGGTGAAGCCTCTCAGCCCCGCACCTCTGGCCTGTACCCCTGTTCTGTGTGCATAAATAAATCTTTTTTTTTTTTTAATGCTGCTGAGTTGGACACTGTCAAATGGTAGGAATGGTAGAAAGTTTTATGTTGTATATTTTTACCACAATAAAAAAGGAACCATTGGCAGTGGCCTAGACTGGGCTACCGTGTGGCCGTCAGACCCACCCACGCCTTCCTTGCCTGTAGCTTCTCCCTTCTCCATGTCCACCTGGGATCTCACTGCCCTCAAGGGCCACCCACTTGCCCGTCTCCCTTGCCAGTCACACCCCTTGCCGGCCCCTGTCTCCCCTACCCCAGAGCAGAGCTGGGGTGGGGGAAGGAAGTCCCATCACCTCGCGCCTGATCTTATTTTCCGCGCCTGATCTTATTTTCCAAATGCCACACCAGGATCCTCACAAGCCGGCTCTTGGGGTGGCTGGTGATGTCTGCATTGCCCTCTCCCGCTCACCTTCTCAGCAAGGTCGCCCGCTCCCCCCTGCCCCGCCCCCAATGGTGACCCCACGCCAGCTTCTCCCAGGAAATAACGCAATCAAGAGAGAAACCCCCAGGTAGCCCGCAGCCCTCTGCCTGTCCCTGTGTGCCGCCAGCTGGCCCATCTTGCATGCACACCCCAGATTATCCGTCTGGGACTCCCGACCCTCCCCTCCACCCCCACGCATGTTGTCAGTGGTGTCTCTCCAGCAGCCACCCCCTGGCCCACAGCCCCCGCTGGGGCGTCCCCATCCCCAGGAGCCAGCTGTCCCGTCCGTCCCTGGTCCCTTCCTGTCATCAGTCTTCCTGCCGCCCGCAGGCCAGAGGCCTGACACTGAGGCAGTGGTGGCCTCCGGGGACCTGGCGGTCCAGTCTCCCGATTCTTTCCTGCTCGGCACCCGGGGCACCCCGGCCTGGCAGCCTTGGGCCTGTCTCTGCTCCACACACACCCTGCCTTTGGGCAGAGCGCTGCAGTGAGGTTCAGAATCCAGGCTCACTGCTGGCCCCGCTGTAGGGTGACCCCAGGTGAGTCTTCTCCACTGACTCGGCTTCCTGGCCCGCCAGACAAGGCCGGATGGGCGGCGCCTTGCTTGTGGCCGACCGGAGGGTGGGCGACCCCGGCCTGCCCTGCGGGGCTGCTGCTGTCAGGCAGGAGCCCCGCTGCCCGGCAGCCATGGCCACAGGCGCCCGGCGGCCCAGGGGAGGGGCAGGGTTGAGGGCGTGCAGGGCAGCGCAGGGGCAGTCTCCCTTTCTTGCTGAACTCTGCAGGTGTGTTGGAAGCTTCTTGGCTTTGAACCTGGTGCTGGCCTGCCTCACCTGGGTGCTGGGTGATGTGAAACTTCTTGCCCTTATAAAGGGGGTTCCGTGCGGAGAGATTGTGCCCCGAGGATCTGTGTTAGCAATGCACCTCATCACCTGCTGAACTGCAGCTGAACGGAGGCTGGAAACCCCATTCAGACACCGCTCGGGCTCGGCTGGGGAAGGGAGGTGCGGCAGGATGGCCGGGACACCTCAGCGCACCATGCGCTCAGCTTCCCTTCCCTTCGCTCACTCCCCTCCTCCAGCCCCAAATTCCAGGTGGGAGGAGTGTCATCGCCAGGTCTTAGTGATGAATGGCTCCCCAAAGGGAGTGTTCCCCAGCCGCGGAGCATTACTCGGCCAGGAGAAAGAAAAGTGCTGGTGCCTGCTGCATGTGGCTGCGGCTGAGAACAGGCCGGTGAAGGGCCTGGTCATGGAAAGTCGCAGGTCGCACGGCTGTGCTCACAGGGAACGCCCAGAGCAAGCGTCCACAGAGACAGAGCCCGAATTCGGGGTCGCGGGGACTGGGGCGGCCGGGTGTGGTGCCTCGGGGAGGGCGACGTGCTCTAACGCTGACGATGTGATGGCCGCCCGGCTTCTGTGGACGCACTGAAAACCACCGAGCGGCCCCTGCACTCGGCAAGTCAGGCGCAGGGGACGTCTGGATAGTCAGCCAGCTCGCGGGCGCCCGACCCGGCTCCAGCCCAACGGCGGGTGGGCTGGCTGCTGGCGGGGAGAAGCCACGCGGCCGTGGCTGGCAGGAGTGGGGGACCAGGATGGGGGAAGGGCGGAACTGCCCGTGGGGAAGATGAAAATGTTCTGAAGTTGCTCCCTGGAGACTAAACAGCTGTGAATCCACCCGCAAGCGCGGCGTGTGCGCCTCAGACCCTCGTGTGACGATCCGCAAAGCTGGGATTTAAAAAACAGCTTTTTGATGCCAGGTGTCCGGGGAGCCCCCGAAATCCTGGAGATTCCCCACAGCGTTGGGTCCCGGACCTCGGGTTTCGGCGGGGGTGCAGCCTGCCGCTCCGCCTCTGGCGAAGCCCGTTCGGGGCCCAGCGGGCTGGTCCTGAGGCCGGCGCTCCCCCCGCCGGCCGGGCCCACGCGAGGTCACCTGCACCTGCACCGGCCACTGCGTGTGGCGGGGTCGCGTCTTCTTGCTTGGAAACTTGCATCCTGTGCGCGCCCAGACGGTGTTCCCCTGGGACAGAGGATGCATTCATTCCTACTGCTGTCTAGCAAGTTCCCACAAACGTATTGGCTGAAGCTGGCGCGTTTACCTTGGCAGAGCCCAGGAGGCCAGTGCCCAGGTGTGGGCTTTTCTGTCCAGGTGTGTCCAGGGCTCTGGTCTCGCTAGGGCTCTGCCCAGTGGGCTGGGCCCCAGTGCCTTGCTGGCCGTCGGCCGGATCTGTCCTCACAGAGGCCGCTTGGGTCCGTGTCCTGTGGCCCTCTCCTGAGACCATCCCACTTGGTGACCTTCTCTTGCTTCCAATCTCCCCATTTTCCCTGCTGAAAGCAGCTGGAGAAAACCGCGTTGAAAGGCCCTGCGGTGGTGAGGCTGGTGTGCTCGATAAACACCTCAAGGTCAACTCGCTCCCCTTTCATGGGTTCCCCCAATCTCAACAAGGGGGGGCAGCAAAGGTCATTCGGGACCTGGAGAGAATCCGGCACCTGCAGAGGGAGGACAGGAGGGGCGCGCAGAGAAAGTCGAGGAGCTTCCCCAGGGAGCTGGAGATGGGGCCTAGCCGGGAATCGAGGGCCCGGCCGAGGTGGAGACGTTCCTGTCCCAAACATGCCAGGAGCAGGGGGGTGGACGCCCGATGGCCTTTGGCCGCAGGGTGGGCTGGTGGCCTGGG
Source organism: Condylura cristata (assembly GCF_000260355.1). Classification (NCBI taxonomy): domain Eukaryota; kingdom Metazoa; phylum Chordata; class Mammalia; order Eulipotyphla; family Talpidae; genus Condylura; species Condylura cristata. Next base: position 19,226,589 of record NW_004567133.1, on the reverse strand, counting down.
GACTCCCCTCCTGCTGGGGTGGGCGGGAGGCAAGGACACCAGCTGCTGGCGCGGGGACCGGGCCCCAGAGAAGCAGAAAGGCGCCTCTTGGGGACAGTTGCTGGGCCCTCCGTGGCGGCAGAGGGGACGCGGGGGTGTGGGCGGGTCCGACCCCAGCGAGCGGCTCCCGCACCTGTCCCGGCTCCGCGCGGGGCCACCACTAGGGGGCGCGCGGCACCGTGCCGCTGTGTGGGCGGGCGGAGGGACGCGGAGGGGGACCCGGGTCAGGACAGCAGCCTCCCTACACCCGAGGTGTACAGGAAGGGGGTGCTGGACTTCCTCCCAGGCCTGCTTCCTGACAGGGTTTGGGCAACAGCGAACCCTTAAAAGGGGGGCTGGAGTCCCCTGTGCCTCCAGCCCAGGAGTCAGGCCTGCCACGGCTGCCCACTGGGGTGGGCTCTGCCCCCCGCTGGGCTCCCCTGCCGGCCGCTCCCTCCCACGCCAGGGAAGAGCGCCCTCCTCTCTGGCGGACTCCTCCCTGGGAACCGTCTGTTTGCACCTGCCAACGGAGGCCAGGTGTGAGTGCACCCCAGGAGGCACTGCCCCTACAAAGGCCAGCGAGTAGCCTCCCTGGCTGGTCTGCTGCAGTTTCGGGCAGCAGTGGCCATGGCTGTCTGGCCGCTTCCTCAAACGAGTCGAGTCCCCGTGCAGAGCAGCTGCAAGATTCCACCTGGCAGCGGGACCTGTGGCGGAAGACGGAGGGGGGCCCCACGCTGGGGCCCGACCACCCGCTCGGCTGTCCTGCCGGGGTGCGGCGGGGGGAGAGGACAGAGACTGGCGCTGCTTATGGCAACAGCCAAGGGTGCGCCCCGGGAGGCCAGGGCCAGCAGAGGCGCCACAAGAAACCAGGAGCCTGCATTTGGGGTTCAGGAGAAAGCTCGGGAGCAGAAGAGACGGGAAGAGGACAGCCGAGGCACCTGCCACTGAGCTTGGAGAGGGTCACCGGCCCCTCCCAGCCAGCTCTCCGCCTCTGGAGTGGGCGCACGTGGGCAGCAGCAGCAGGAAGCAGGTCCCGGTGGGCTCAGGTCGTGTCCAGGACACCCGTGGGGGCACGCGTGGTCGCACCGGCACAGAGCTCCAGCCATGCCCGTGGCTCACCCAGGGCCACCTACTCTAGGCCCCTCACCCTGCCCCCGCTGGGCTTCTTTACAAGGGGCGCTCAAGCCGGGGCTCCCAGGCTGGCCCTGGGGGTGAAGGTCCAGGTGGCCTGTCCAGCCACAGGCCAGCAGAAGCAGGGGGCCCGGCTGGGTGCGGTGAGGGATCTGGGGGAGAATCGCGCCCGCGTGACGCGGTGAGGTCAGGCCCACCGGGACACACGATCCGCATTCATGGTCAGCAATCAGTCAAGAAGGACCAGCCCAGGGGCTAGGGGAGCCTTGGCTTCAAGTTTTGTCAGATCATGAGAAGGAGGCGACAGGAACATTCCAGAAGGGGCCTGGCCGGGAGGTCTTGGGATTGCTCCCTGCTCCTCAGGAGGCCGGGCCTCCACCCTCCTCGGCTGCCAGCACGCCGGGGGTTAACGTCTGCCTGGGGCAGGCGGCGGCGGCAGCAGCAGCCTTGGCAGCGGCCAGCGGCCAGCAGCCAGCAGCCAGCAGCCAGCAGCTGAAATGTGAGAGGCAGGAGGAGAGGCCGCAGTGGCCCGCAGCTGCTCGGCAGGAGGACGGGGTCCCGGCAGGGCCTGTCTGCCCAATCCTCCCGCCACGGCCTGCGTCCCTGCGAGGCTGCCCTCCTGCCCTGCACGGGCCAGGTGGCCACGCTCACCGCCCCTGTCCGACGCCAACTCCGGACCTCACTGCGAGCTGGAGAAGGGCGGAGGCTGTGCCCGGTGGGCAGCAGAGTGGGGCGTGGGGGGCGGGTGCCGCGGCTGGAGGGCCCACGGCCAACATAGGGCCCCGCCCCTCCTAGGCCAGGGCGGGCGGCCTTGGCAGTGACGCCGACCAGCGACCCCGTGTGTGTGCGGGGGCCGGAGGCGGGTGAACCCCTCCGACCCGCCGCAGCGCACCCCTGCGGCCGGCCTCAGCGGCACCATCACCACAGCACAGCAGGTGAGCAGCCCGGGGCTGAGGCCGGGGCCACACCCCACTGCCGGCCTGACCCGGGCGTGTCTGACGGCGCTGGCCTCGCCGGCGGGGCGCCAGGGCTCTGCCAAGGTGAGCGGGAGCACCTCCGGGCTGCCCCTGACCGCTGGCCTTGGGCTGGCCCACTGGCACGCCAGAGCCCGGGAATCCCGCCCTCCCAGCTGTGCGGCTTCGCTTCCCGCTCCGGGGGCTGAGGACAGACCGAGGCCTTTGTCCAAAAGCACCGAACACCAGCCTCCTCACGAACCCAGAACACACCTGCTCCGGCAGCCGAAAGGTGCGACGGCCCGGGGTTCCGTCACACGTGGGGGGAAGCTGGCGGCAGGCCGGGCGGTGGAATATGACTCGGTCAGGAAAAGGACACTACCCTGGCAGCGTACGGCGTGAGAATCCTGAACACGGGCTGCCAGGGGAAGCCATCAGCACAGGAGACCCCCGGGCCTGTGAAACGCCAGCCGGGAAACCCCGGGAGAGGAAAGCAGACTGAGCGCCAGGCCTGGAGGGCAGGAGGCCCTGGGGCCGAAGCCGCTGGCCGGGCAGCTCCTGAGTAAGCCCCACAGGGAGGCGCCCAGCTCAGCCTTCCAGAGCCACCCCGAGGGGGCTGAGCAGCACGGGGCCTGGCTGGCTTGGTGGGACCAGCGGTCTCCGCGGCGCAGGGGCAGCTCGGAGGTGTCGCCCCCGGGGGCTGGTGGGCCTAGTGGAGCTGAGTCCAGGCCACCTGCCCCCAGGGTCCTCACAGGTGTCCCCCACCCTGTGGAGGCCCCGGTTCTGGGTCACAAACAGCCGTCAAAGGCTGCGGAAGCCCCAGCCCGGGCGTCCCAGCAACCGGCCTGCGTGGGCCCAGCGACCCCTTCGGAGCCCTGGGCCTCAGTCCTCCACTGCCCCCCAGGTTCCAGGAGAGCCATGTGGGTGGGAGGCCGGCTCGGGCTCCCACCCATAGGGGCCGGCAGGCAGGCCTGCGGGGCTGGGCAGGGCAGGGGCTGCCGCGGGGAGCTGGCCCCTGCGAAGGAGGGCACTGGGAGGGGCCCTGAACCCACAGGCCGGCCTCTCCCTCCGCCTCCCGTCCGCCTGCCGCCACCGTCACCTCCCTCGAGGTCTCCAAACCTGCCGGGGAGAAGTCAGACCCCCCAAGGCTGGCCAGAGAGGGGAACTGAGCGGCCACGCGGAGGGTGCTCAGGCACGCACGCCCACGCGCCGAGCCACGGCCCGTGCTGAACCGACACAGGAGGAGGGAGCGACTGATGGCCGCCCGGCCGCAGGCGCCAAGGGGGGGCAGGCGCTGTCCCACCAGCCCTTCAGTCCCCGCAGATTTCACAGGGGAAGAGGCGTGCGTCCGAGAGCCGCCGCAGCGGGCCAGAGGCCTCAGCCCACCCAGGCCAGTCCTGAGGCGGCTTAGCAGGGGTGCCTTCTGCTGGGCAGTTTGGGTGTCCCACTCCCACTTTCTCTGGCGCCGCAGGGGTGTCAGTTCTGGGCTGGGGCGAGCTGAACCCCTGACCCAGAGCCCCAGAGGCCCCTCAGTGGCCTTGCCGGACACCCACAGGGCGTCCCAGGGGCCGGATAGGCAGGCCTGAGAGCGAGCGAGCAGCGTTGGACCTGGGTGGGGAGGCTCCAGGAGTGGCCGCCGGGCGCTGGGGCTTGAGCCCAGGCCGCTGGCAGCGCTGCCGCGTCCTCCTGCCCAGCTGGCCCCTCGGAGGCGCTGGGCACCTAGGATCCTCCAGGAGGCTGGGGGCGGCGCCGCCCCAGAATCCTGGGACCCGTTCAGCCTCCTCCAACAGCAGCTCCTCGGCTCCACGTGGCCTTCGAAGCTGGCCGCTGTCTGCAGGCATCTGTCTCCCCTGGAATTCAGCCTCCAGATGTGGGGTCCAAGGCACAGCGGTGGCCCACCGGGCTCCGCCACTGAACCAGCCACCTTCGCAGCCCCACAGCCCAGCGGGGCCCCCAGACTTCCTCCCCAGCCCCGGGGCCCCCGCCCCCTCTCCCCCTCAGCCTCCTCCGGACAGACCAGGCGTTCCTTTCCCAAGGCTTTCTCCTGGGTCTGGGACCGAGAAACGGAGCCACCGGCGGCCTCGCTCCCTCTGAGCCCGGCCCCTCCGCTATCGCCGATGGTGGGTTCAGCCACGCCGCAGTACTGACTGAGCACCTACTGTGCGGGGACTCAGCCCAGCAAGAGGGACACAAAACCAAAACCTGGGACACAGCAGAAAGCAACTGCCAGTGTGCGAAAGAAGGGGAGGACGGGTGACAAGGGGCCACGCTGCAGCCTCGCCTGGGGCCACGGGAGGAGACTGGCCGTGAGCGGGACCCCTCCGCAGAGCGGCTGTCCTGAAAGCCGTTCCCGGCGGCCGGGCCCAGGTCCTCTCCCTCCTGCCAGCTGCCGGCACTGAAGCAGCGAAGTCCTGCGATTTCTCGGATAAGAGCTTTATTGAGGTATAACCCAGCTGCTGTGCAACTCAGCACTCCAACATGTACCGACCGTTCCATTTTCAGTGTGTCCCGGGGTGCCGCAGTCCATACTCTAAAATATTTTCATCAGCCCAAACAGAAACTCCCCAGTTCCTTCCCTGGCCCTGGCAGTCAGTTACGCCGTCTCTCGATGGTTTGGCAGGTGCAGGACGTCTGTCGCATTCAAGTGGAAGCACCTGCCACGTGACCGTTTGGTTCCAGCTTCTCTCACTCAGTATCGTGTTTTCAATGTTCACCCAGGTTGTAGCGTGTGCCGGGGCTTTGTTCCCTTTTAACGGCTGAGTAATATTCCACTAAGCAGCGAGGTGGCCATCTCTCTGCTCATTTATCACTGGGCGGACATCTGGGTTGTCTCTCTCTCTGAACCATGCTGCTTGGACATCACCATCAAGTTCATGTGTGTGGGTCCATGTTCTTACTGCTCTGGGGTAAGTGCTAGGAGTGGAACCGCTTGGTCACAGGGTCACTCTGCTCAGCCGTGAGGAGCAGCCAGCAGCGTGAGGATTCTCCAAGTCTTCCCAGTACTCCTTACTGCCCCTGTTTTGCTCCAGGCATCCAGCAGGGTGTGAGGTGGTACTGCATCTGGTTTTGGTGTGAAGTTCTCTGATGAAGCACACCACTTTCGGGGTCACACTGACCTCAGCAACGACAGTGGTGAGGAGGCTGCTTGTGGAGAATAACTCTGGGGCCCTCTGGGTTCCACAGCCACTGCCCAGCAGCTCTCCGGAGGATTCACCCATAGATGACCCTGTGGGTGGGTGACTGTGGGTACCAGGGACTGACTTGGCAGGTACATCAGGTGGGAGCTGGTAGGGAGCCTGGCACGCCCCCGAGGATGACCCTGGCAGAGGATGGCACAGACGGCTCCTTCCCAACGGCTGGTGGGTGGGCCTGACGGTGCCCCATTCCTTCGGGGCTCCCTGGGCAGCCCACTGCCTGCAAAGCCCACAGGGTGCCCTGTGACAACTTCGGCCTTCAGAAAGATCAACACACAGTCCAGGCCAGTTCAGCGCATGCCCACTGCCTGAGGCCAGAAGTGAGGCACATTGGGGGGCCACTGGGGTCCCGTTCTGGAGCCCCACGGCAGACAACGGGAAGAAGGGTCTGGATCACATTCCCAGGTATCTGCGCCTGTACCCCCCAGAACAGCAGGGCCCAGCGGGCGGCACTGTCTGTATCCAGACCTGCGGCCCGAGGGGGTCAGCAGGGCCACCGATTGCTGACCACTGCTGGACGGTGAACAGCAGGCAGAGACTCAGAGGCAGAGGTTAGGGCGTGGCTCTCGGAGCAAGGGCTTGGCCCCCCCCAACCCCCAGCTGATAGCCCCCTGCCCCCGGCCAGGCACTTGGCTTCTCCAGCTCGCTGGTCTCATCCAGGAAACCAGTCCGATGAGCGTCCCCAGAGGGCTTTTATGACTGAGTCCCAGGAGGTGCATGGAGCAATGGGGGCGAGGAGCCTGGAGACAGCACCCGGAGCTTGGAGGCGCTTGGGAGACGGCACTGGGCTCTATCAGAGAAGAAGAAAGCGGGAAGTGTCCTGCAGGGAAGCCTAACACTGCCAGCTGGGGGCAGGGGTGCCCAAGGGGAGGTATGAAGTGAGCCCCCAAAACGTAACCTGCGTGCACCCAAGGCTGGATAGGAATGTCGGGGAACAGCCCTGAGTATGGATGGGGTCCCCTCACCCGTCTTCCTCAGCTGAGGAAACATGTCCGCAAAGGCGGGCCAATGTCAGAACTGAGGATACAGCCGGACCTAGGGGAGGTGCAGTCCTGGGGGCCCCGGGGGTGAGCAGGGCTGTGGGAGGAGCAGCTGAGGGCCCAGGGGGCAGCGAGGACGGGGCACAGCTCAGAGGCCAGAGGGCGATGCAGCAGCAGCTCTGGGGGCCAGGGAGGAAGGGTGGAGGAGGGGCCGTCCTAGGAGACTTTCGGGTGTCGGGAAGAGCAAAAAGGATTCAGCTATTTTGGACGGGGAGACACCCGGCTGATGGCAGCACTCTAACGGGCCGGGGTGTGCCATTTGCTGGCTCTGGAAGGGTCTCCTGCAACCTGGCTGGCAGGACCAGGACAGTGGGGTTCAGGGTGTAGCTGAGGCCGGCGCCCGCGCGTCACCCAGCTTGGATGCCTGTGACAAGGTGGACCTCGGGCCGGCCCGGCCTCCAGGTTCAGCAGGTGGAGTCGGGGACCTGGGGCTCTAGGACTAGGAATGTGGCTGGAATCTCAGGGTGCAGGGGAGGGAACCAGCTCAGCAGCCACACTGAGTGGCCCGGGGGTGACAGAGAGGCCCAGCTGTCATCGGGGTCTGTCCACCGAGTCTCAGCGTCATGACACGTGCACCTCAGATCTCTCGCCACTGGAGCACCCCCATAGTCATGCCCCCCACCCCCAACCGGTGGTGCTGTGGCTCCAGCAGCCCCTTCCAGATCAAGGTCAGGGTGTGCAGAGGGGCGGGGGCTGAGTGGAACCTGTCACCCCAGGGCTTGGGAGGGAAAAGCCCCTGACCCCCCGGGCGTCCCCAAGGTGCATCGGGCGCCCCCAAGGTGCATCGGGCCCCACACACAGCAGCCGCGCCCTGCGAAGGCACCCATGACTCAGCCAGATATCGGTGCCAAGGACGGGCGAGAAGAAAGAGCAGGAAGTGTCTCCATCGCCTGCGGTCTCCTGCCCACCAGCGCGTGCACTGCGCCTGGACCAGGTAGGGAGGCTGGACCTGGGGTGGGCGGGGACACCCGCTGCGCTGGGGTGCAGGGCCCTGAGAGTAGGGCTGAGGGCAGTGACACGCAGCTGGGTGCATCTCGCTGCTTCCCAGCTGTGCACGCACAGGACCGCTCAACCTCCCGGAAGCCCTCATCTACAGGACCTCAGACTGGCTGGGCCCTGGGGCAGGGCTTGCACAGCCCTAGCCCTCTCGGGCCATTCCAACAGCCCGGAAGGGGCCACCGCAGGGCACTCTCCTGCCCTGTCCTGGCCTTGGGGCCCGAGGCACAGGCTGTGTTCACACACAGGGCGCCCAGCCGACCCAGACCCACCCCCACCGCAGAGCCCCAGGCCCCTTCCAAGGGCGGGCAGCGGCCTGAGCCTGCACAGACTGGGGTGGGCCTCCTGGGTGTGCTGGACACTCGGGGCGGCTCAGGGGCATCTGGGGGGCTCTGCTCCTTCGGCACCAGCTGGGGGCACACACAGCCTGCCCGCTGACTTCGCCTTTGTTAGGGCTCAGCTCGGCCTCACCGGGTCCGCCCACTCCCAGAAGCTGCCTCTTCCCGGCTCCTGCCCTCCCCCAGCAGCCACTTGTACCTGCTCCAGCGCCTGGAGGGGTGACAAGTGTTTCCCAGACAACAAAAGCCTCTCCGGAGAGCGGATGTCAGCCTACACCCTCGTTCTGGGCTCCCACTCCGGGCCGCTGCCGGCCGTGCTTGAGGCGCGGTTTTGGGGCAGATGGTCGGCAAAAAGGCCCCTGGCGGCTCAGCCTCCACTTCGGGAGGCAACTGAGGCTGGAGGGCCCGCCTGGGGCTCCCTCACCCCGCTCTCGGCCGCCGGGGTGTCGGGCAATGACGTCACCTCCCTGGGCTCCGCGGCAGTGTGACCTTGGGCAGGTGACTGAGCCTCCGCCCGGGTCGGAGGCCGGCGGGATGCAGGGCGGTGCGCATGAGCTCGAGCGCCCGCCCGGCACCTGCTGCCGCCCTCCGCGCCCATCACCCCCTCGCTCTCATCGCGACGCCGCCGCCACGCCGGCCTC
>NW_004567133.1:19212696-19217594 GCF_000260355.1 Condylura cristata | reverse complement strand
CCCGGCTTCCGCCTCGGGGAGGGAGTTTCCACTTGGTCACGACTCAAAAATGTGTCGTTCCCGCGCCTCCACCCCCTCACCCCGGTCCTGGGGGGGTCTCCTCCCTCCGAAGGCCGGGGGCGGGGCCGGGGGGACGGCCCCTCCTCCCTGGGGCAGGTCCCCAGGGATCCGCGGCTGACCCCACCCTCGCTCCGAGTCAGCGCCGCAAGAATCCTCACTTTTAAAGCAGAATAATAGTTGTAATTTATTGAGCACTACTTCTGTGCCAGGCACAGAGTGAACTTCCTCTTTTAACCCTGCCAGCAGTCCATCCGAGGAAAGTACAGTATTATACCCAGAAGCTCAGAAAAGAAGAGCGACTCACTCACCACCACGCAGCTGACCCTGGGCTCCCCCCAAAGGTTGGCCCCTTCAGATCTGGGGGCTCCCATCGGACCTGGGGGCCGGAAATCCCATTTCATGTACTGGGACTACTTCTAGGGAGCTTCTGGGTGCCTGGGCGGGGCTGGTTGCCTCCTGCCAGGAGGAAGTAACATACTGGGGAAACCAAGGCATGTGGGCAAGCCAGGTTGGTTACACCATATGCTCAACCCCCTGCACAAATGATTGCGAATTTTGGCCCTCCCTGGTGGCGCAACGGTTTAGGACGCAGCAGTGCAGGCTGGTGGCAGTGGCTTCAGCGCGAGTTCTATTCCTTGCCAGAGGTGACCCACAGGGCGCGGCAGACCTCTCCTGTCTCCCCGCTGCTCCTGTCAGCAGTGTACTTCGTCCATCCGCCTGTTCTGTGCCCCATTCTATGTCTGGTGAATCGGCTCACCACCCCTGCACCTCTGGCCCGTGCCCCAGTTATTGTACGCATAAATAAGTAAATTTTTTTTTAAAAAATTACAAATTTCAAGATGGTGACAGCAGGTAATCAGCCAAGCATGAGCCCTTGTAAATGCCAGCCTGGTACAACCCCACAGGCCACATGTCCATGGAGGCCCCGGAAAGGCTCAGTGGCTCTTGCAAGGGCAGAGGGGCCAGGATGGTCACCACTACCTCTAATGTCACCCCATGCCCCCCCCCACACACACACTGGCATGCTGGAGCCGGCCTGTGGAACTCCGAAAGCTGAGCACTTCAGGCTTTCTGGGACTGGCTTCCTGGCTAGGGATGAATCCCATGGGAGATCCAAGTCCAAATGGCACAGCCAAGTGACCAGCAGGTCCATGTCTGTGCCTCCTGGGCATATTTAGCCCTGGGCCCTGCAGACAGGTGGCCTGGGTGGTCCTGGTCCAGGCCCAGCATGGGTCTCGAAGCCCTTTCTTTTCATTGGATCCAGTGTGAGGAGCAGCCAGGGCTGCTTCCCAGAATAAACACCCCACCCACCCTCAGCCCCGCCCTGCAGGCAGCGTGAGCCAGCGCCCAGGAGAGATGCTCTCCGCTGCCAGCTCGAGGTTAACAAGTCATCCTGATCTCACTCCCTCTGTCGCTCCATCCTGGTGGCTGGCCACTCACGGCGGGTGGCAGCCCGCATTAATGATTCCAAGAGCTGCCATTTCTACCCACCGGGCAATGGCAGAAGCCCTCTGCATGCCCTCTCCACTGACCCCACGAAGGCCTCGCCGCAGGGGGGATTCCCATTTTGCAGACTGGGAAGCTAAGGTGCAGAGAGACCACGCGGCGAGGCCAGGGCTGGCGCAGGTGGCTCCTGCCATCCAGCTGTCCTGGTCCCTAGCATCTCTCCTCTGCCTGTGTGTAGGTCACCAGGCTCACCCCTTTACATTGTCCTGTATTATTTACTCCCAGCTCCTCAAATAGATGAAAGGTTCTGGAAAACGGGAACCGTGCCCACACCTTCAGGTTTCTGCTGGGCCTGGCCTTGCATGTTATCTGGGGAGCACTCGACTCCACGGCATATGGTCCAGGACGCCCTCCTGGCCCAGGGCAGGTGCACATGTGCGCTGGGTGGGCTGGTGCCCTCAGGGCATCGCAGGAAAGTGGGCCCAATCACTGACACGTGTCCTCGGAGACACGGATGGGGGTGCCATCCCTGATACACTGTCTTGAGTGAACACCTTCAGGAAGAGCTTGATCAGCGTCTGTTGAATGAATAAGATCCAGGGGAGCCCAGGAAGTGTTCGCGAATGAAGGTTTAGGGGATCATATTCAGTCCCCCTGGATCAGCAGTGAACTTACTTCAAGCTACTGTACCAAAGGGCCTTAGAGTGGGGCCCAAGCAGCAGCCATTTCTTACTCACAGTTCTGGAAGTGGGAAGCCCAAGGGCAAAGAGCCTGCAGGCTGAGGGCTGCTGAGGGCTGCCTTCTTATGTCCTCGCAGCAAGAGAGAATGGTGCGCTCCCTCTTCCTTTCTTACGAGGCCCTAATCCTAGCATGGGCCCCACAACTCGCACTGGCATCATCTAAACCTAATCACCTCCAAGGGTCCAAACCATCACACTGGGGGTTACTGCCTTAACATCTGCACTGGGGCACAAACGTCTGGCCCATAATAGCAACGTGATGCAGCATTGACTGTCCACCAGGCTCCATGAAAGACCCGCAGAAAGTGGCCTTGTGTTCTAGCCCATTCACCTTCCCTAACCACGGGGGGAGGGCAGGAGGGGTGTGATGTGTCTGCCAGCAGGTGCCACCTCTTAAGAAAACACAGCCAGGCCCTCCCTGGTGGCGCACGGTGTTAGCCAGCCCTATGAGGCCCCACTGAAGCTCCGGCTGGAGTTCCATCCCCCGGGCGTGACCCCACGGCCCAGCAGGCCTCTCCTGTCTCCTTGTTGCCCCCCTCCCCACTCTGGCTCTGTGAACCCTCTCAGCCCCGTACCTCTGGCCTGTACCCCCGTTCCTATATGCATAAACAAATCAACCTTTAAAAAAAAATAGAACCCACCATGCGGGGTGTGGGGCTATAATGAAAGCAAAGTATCCAGAACACAAAAAGAGCTGGTTTAGCTGAGAACCTTGCTCTCTGGCCAGGCCATGCCCACGGAGAAGATGGCGTCCTCCCTCCGGGGCGCTGGGGATGACAGGCTGTGGATCAGCCCTGATACTTGGTAGCCACCCCTAGTAGCGTTGCAGGTGTCTCATCTGACCTTCATAACAGCCTTAGAAACACATTCTGTTGTTCCCTTCCCAGCGTGGGAACCCCACGTCAGTCCTCCTGGGTGCAAAGTGCTTGTCCATGAAAACAGCTCTAGAAAAACAAACCCAGAGAAAAAAAATCCTCAGGGGGGAAGATTTTCTTATGGTCAGGTCCTGTCCTCCTGTCCCCTGGTGGCAGGAGATAGCTGCGGCCTCCCCCACCCCCCAACAAGTCATTCACCTGACTCATCTCTTGATGGACTGTAAGATCTAGGAGCCGAACCCAGCTGAGGTCCTCCTCACCCTCGATCTCGCCTGGCACAGAGCCGGCCTCCTGCAAACACTCAATAAACATTTGTGCTGCCAGATGGAAAACTAGCCCGAGGCCTCCCTGGGAGCGCAGGGGTTAAGAGCAGCACGGTGAGGCTGTCAGCAGCCACTGCACCCTGAGCTCCATCCCGGCCAGGGAGTGACCCACAGGGTGCAGCACACCCCTCCTGGCTCCCTGCTGTTCCCCTCTGTGGGTTCAGTCCATCTGCCTGTGATGTTCCCTGCTCTGTCTCTGGTGAATCCTCTCACACCCCCATTTCTGGCTGCACCCCAGCTCTTGTATGCATGAATAAATCAATCTTTAAAAAAAAAACTAGGCCGGTGGACCTTTCCTCAATGCACAAGAATTCCCCGGGTCTAGAGTCCAGCTTGAAGGAGATGGACATTTTCCTCAGGGTGGTGCTGGACACGTCGGGAGGGGGCGCTCTGCAGCGCTCAGCCGGGTTTTTCCCCAGGCCCCAGCCGGTCCATGGACCCAGGGAGTCGGCCCTTAACAGCCCCCTGCTGGAAGGCGCTAGGTCCCGAATCTGGCCTTCCCTTGGGCCCATCTGCCTGCTAATGTTTAACTCAGCCTCTCTCCACTTTATCCACAGCAGGGAAAACGGGATGAGGTGGGGGTAGGGGTGGCGTAGGTCACCTCCAGATCATTGCCTTCTGTGCCTGGGGGCGCCTCCCCGTGCCACACACCAGAGCACCTACTCTGTGTTTAACCCTGCAGCACTGAGCACCTGGTGGGTGTCCATTCATGCAATTATCATGAGCACCTACTATGCGCATTGGCACGAAACAGAATGAACACACCCACCGCCCATTCAGGCAACAGCAGCTACTGGACCTACTAAGTGGACCTACTATGCGTCCGCTTGTTTAAGCTGTAGTGGGCAGCTACTCCATGTCCAACTGCCAAGCACGCGGGGGGGGGGGGGCACCCAACATGCACCCAGCACTGGGGATGCCGCTTGAGCAAGACCCGCAGCTTCAGCCTCTGGCAGGCACGGGGGCATCAGATACAGAAGTGAGGATGCAATCGCCAGTGCGAGGCTTCACCTAAAGATGCTTTTCCAGTCCTGGACTCTCAAGGCCAAGCGGCAGGGCTGGCCGACAGCGGGAGAGCTGTTTTGGAACCAAGATTTGCCACCGGAGAGCAGAGCAGCAAGAAGATAACTGGGCGGGGGCTCGGAATCGGCCCAAACAACACACGAGAGCGAGCCTGGGGCTCGGCGCGGAGGGGGAGGCAACTCGCGGCGGGCGCTGGGCTTTCGCACTCGCAGTGTCCACGCAGGCTACTTCGCAGCTGCGCCCCGGGTGCGAAGGGTCCAGGCGCGAGGCGCAAGGACCCCGGCGGCGCTCAGGCTGGGGACGCAGGTGGCCCCAGCGCCCCGAGTCCTGGTTTCATCTGGAGGGAAGCGGACGCCGAGGGCCAGGCGCGGACCGGCCGGCCGGCGTCGAAGGGGAGGGAGCGGCTGAGCCTGGCCGCGAACCCCGGCTGG